>NC_134690.1:200715370-201050057 GCF_050947455.1 Rhinoderma darwinii | reverse complement strand
CACAGGCCTCAGAAGCAAAGGAGCAGCTAGTGGATTTCGGGGCCTCCTTTTTTTAGGAATATATTTTAGGCACCATGTCAGGTTTGAGGAGGTATTGTGGTACCTAAACAGCCGAAACCCCCCCCAAAGTGACCCCATTTTGGAAACTACACCCCTCAAGGCATTTTTCTAGGGGTATAGTTAGCATTTTGACCCCACAGTTTTTTTGCAGAATTTTGTGGAATTAGTCTGTGAAGATGAAAATCACCTATTTTACTGTGGAAACATAGAATTTTTTCATTTTTACAAGGAATAAAGGAGAAAAAGCCGCCCAACATTTGTAAAGCAATTTCTCCCGATTACGGCAATACCCCATATGTGGTCTTAAACTGATGATTGGACCCACAGCAGGGCTCAGAAGGGAGGGAGCGCCTTTTGGATTTTGGAAGCAGATTTTGCTGGATTGGTTTTCAGTGCCATGTCGGGTTTGCAACGCCCCGGAGGGACCAAAACAGTGGAAACCCCCCAAAAGTCACCCTATTTTGGAATCTACACCCCTCAAGGAATTTTTCTAGGGGTATAGTGAGCATTTTGGCCCCTCAGGATGTTTTTTAGAGCTAGGGTGACCAAAAAACAGCGATTTTGGCGCTTTAAATTCTTTATTTATTACAGCGTTCACCGTGCTCAATAAATTACGTTTTAATTTATTCTGCCGGTCGGTACGATTACGCCGATACCATATGTGTATAGTTTTTTTTAAGTTTTGCAGCGTTTGCACAATAAAATGAAGTTTCTATAAAATAATTTATTTTCTGGGACACGCTATTCTGAGCCGTAACTTTTTTATTTTTTCGTCAAAAAAGCTGTGGGAGGTCTTGTTTTTTGCGGGACGGGTTGTAGTTTTTATTGGTACCATTTTGGGGTAAATGCAACTTTTTGATCACTTTTTATTCTATATCTTGGGAGGGGTGGTGACAAAAAAATAGCGATGCTGACAGTTTTCAGTTCATTTTGTTTGTGGCGTTCACCGTGCGGAAAAATTAACATTATAGTTTCATAGATTGGGTCGTTACGAACGCGGCGATACCAAATATGTGTACTTTTTTTTAACGTTTTCATTTTTTCCCTATAACAAATGATTTATTATAGGAAAACAAAACCTTTTATTTTTACACTTTTATAAAACATTTTTATTAACTTTTTTTTACTTTTTACACTTTATATTTTTGTTTATTAAAGGAACAGTGTCATGGCAAATAATTTTTTTTATATGTTAAAGATGTTAGTGCTTTAATAAAAACGTTTTTATTCATTTGTGTGTTTGTGTTTTACTTTTTCTTATTTTTACACTTTTTCTTCCCTATGGGGGCTGCCATTTTTTGTTCCATTTCTGTGTGTGTCGATTAACGACACACACAGACATGGAGTACGGCAGCCACAGTCCCATAGGGACTGTGAACGGCTCCCGTCCCATTCACGTCCGTGTACGGCGTCTGTGTGGGAACTGCGCATGCGCCGCTCCCACACAGTCCTATTCGAAATTGGCGCCGTCCGGCGCCATTTTCCTGTGGACCGGAAGTCGCGGCCGGACTGTAATATTACTACTTCCGGTCGCGGCTTCCGGACTTGTGCACATGGAACAGCGGCAGCAAACGGAGCGGACGGGCCAGAGGGAGCCGCGGCGGCAGGAGCAGGTAAGAGATTTCAATGTATGTTAGTGTTTGTGTGTGTTTACTACTATATGTAAACCTACTACACTGTGGGTTACCTCAAAAAATGGCGACACGCAGTGTAGCAGGTTAAACCTTTCAAACCCCTCGTTTATCCCGGCACTAGCCAGGATAAAGGAGGGGGGGATGCTGAGAGCTCACTAGAGCGAGGGCTTTTAACCCAATGTTGCAATGCTGCAATTTTGGGAACAGCCCCATCTAGTGGCCAAAAATGGGTAGTATTATAAATTAGAAATAATTTATAATATTACATGGCTCGTGCCAAAAAAAAAAAAAAAAATTTGAACAATGTTTAATCACCCACACACTAAATGTTTAATTTTTTTAAAAAAAACATGTTTTTAGGGCAACACCATGCCTTTAACTTTTTTTTTTACTTTTTACACTTTCTTTTTTTGACCTGCAGCTCTGATCGCTGCTAGAATACATTACACTACCTAGGTAGTGTAATGTATTCCAACTGTCAGTGTGACGTCACAGTCACTTTGACAGTTGGTCTACGAGGATCAGCAGAGGCTGATCCTCATAGGCTGACATACATGGCAGACCTGGGGGCCGTTGTCTGGCCCCCAGGTGCCATCACAAGCATCAGAAGCCCCCACGATTGCATGGGGGCTGCTGATGCGCTACAAACCCGCTACATGCGGAGATTGCAATCGAGCCCCGCATGTAACGGGTTAATTGCCGAAATCAGCGGCGATGAGCCGCTGATCGGCAACACTGGAGAGTGTCCGCTGTCGGGGACAGCTGATCTCCAAGTTCCCGATGCACACTGTCGCCGACAGTGTGCATCGGGAACGACACAGTGACTTCCTGTCACTCTGACAGGAAGCCTATCAGGACCAGCCGAAGGTTGGTCCTGATGGGCTTCTGTCCATGGCAGACCCGGAAGCCATTGTTTGGCTTCCGTTTGCCATACTAACTATCGGCAGACCCCGCGATTTCGGACGGGGGTCTGCCGATATGTTAGAAACCCCTAAAATTCGGCGATTGCACCCGATCGCCGAATTTAAGGGGTTAATGCGCCGAAATCAGCGGCAAAGGACCGCTGGCCGGCAAGAGGGGAGTGTCAGCTGTCGGCGACAGCTGACCTCCTGGTTCCCGGTGCACACTGTCGCCGACAGTGTGCACCGGGATTAACTCAGTAACTGTACGTCCTCGTGCGGGAAGTAACTTCCCGCAACGACGTACAGTTACGTCCTGGTGCGGATAGGGGTTAAAGGCTGATTTCACACGGCAGCATTTTGGATGAGTATTTGGAAACCAAAACCAGAATGGAAAATAAAAAACAGTAAACAGTATAATGGAAAGATTTGCACTTCTGTGTTTTGGACCCACTCCTGGTTTTGGCTTCCAAATACTGAAGCAAAATACTGCCCTGTGTAAATGAGGCCTAATTGACCAATAATAATAATAGACAAATCTTACTCTGAGCACATCCTGAAGATCTCGCTCCGCTATATCCGGGATCTCTATTACATAGCTGGTGTCCAAGATAGCATGCAGCTTAGTGATCTGATTGGTTATATGCTGGAATGGAGTCTTCCCATAGGTCATGCAGTAAAGTATACATCCCAGAGACCATACATCTCCCTTTGGACTTATCTATAGGGGAAAAAAACAAAAACAAAACAGCAAGTATTCAGTCACGTCATGGAAAAGAGGATATTCATTAGTGCTGTTTTTACATGTGCTAGTAGAGTGCCATCTATGGTCCAGCAACCAGAAGTACAGATCCACTGAACGTTAACCAAGCCATACCTAAATCATGTCCCATAGACTTCTAAGATGTTTATAGTAAATGCAGGGGGTGGGAACGTCTTTATATAATATATACTCCAGCAAAAAAGATTGTTCAGGACCAATTGCAACTTGACCGGAAGAGTCACATTGAACTGCAGCCCAATTTTGTTAAAGAGGCTCTGTCACCAGATTTTGCAACCCCTATCTCCTATTGCAGCAGATCGGCGCTGCAATGTAGGTAAGAGTAACGTTTTTTTTTTGTTTTTTTTTTTTTAAACGAGCATTTTTGGCCAAGTTATGACCATTTTTATATTTATGTAAATGGGGCTTTCTAAAGTACAAGTGGGCGTGTTTACAGTAAAAGTACAACTGGGCGTGTATTATGTGCGTACATCTGGGCGTGTTTACTTCTTTTACTAGCTGGGCGTTGTGTATGGGAGTATCATCCACTTCTCTTCACAACGCCCAGCTTCTGGCAGTGCACAGACACACAGCGTGTTCGAGAAACTTCCTGCCCCAGGTCCTGCATCGTGTCGGACGAGCGAGGACACATCGGCACCAGAGGCTACAGTTGATTCTGCAGCAGCATCGGCGTTTGCAGGTAAGTAGCTACATCGATTTACCTGCAAACGCCGATGCTGCTGCATTATCAACTGTAGCCTCTGGTGCCGACACGATGCAGGACCTGGGGCAGGAAGTGAGTGACGTTACAGCGTGATCTCTCGAGAACACGCTGTGTCTGCACTGCCAGAAGCTGGGCGTTGTGAAGAGAAGTGGATGATACTTCTATACACAACGCCCAGCTAGTAAAACAAGTAAAAACGCCCCGATGTACGCACATAATACACGCCCAGTTGTACTTTAGAAAGCCTCATTTACATAAATATAAAAATGGTCATAACTTGGCCAAAAATGCTCGTTTAAAAAAAAAAAGAAAACAACGTTACTCTTATCTCCATTGCAGCGCCGATCTGCTGCAATAGGAGATAGGGGTTGCAAAATCTGGTGACAGAGCCTCTTTAAGTGCGGACGTTGTGTCCTGACGGATGATTTACATGGTCGTATAGACTGGGCTTTATTAGAAAACCATCCGTACGTTCAAAAAATTGCAATTCAAATGGCAAATAAGGGTGTGTTGTAATTTTCAGCGCTTAGTTCAAGTCAAATTCCCATATAGTCTAATTTGTCTATTTTGTGAGATTAGCCATACATACACAAATAATCAGGACACAACAGAATAGTCATGAATATACCAGTCAATTGATTGCACAGCAAATTCTTCATACAGGTGACACTTTAACCCCTTCCCGCTTTAGCCACTTTTGGCCTTCCTGACAGAGCCTCATTTTTCAAATCTGACATGTTTCACTTTATGTGGTAATAACCCCGGAATGCTTTCACCTATCCAAGCGATTCTGAGACTGTTTTCTCGTGACACATTGGACTTTAGGTTACTGAAAAAATTTGCTCAGAATATTTAGTATTTGAGAAAAACACTAAAATTGTGAAAAATTGCAAAAATTTAAAATTTTTCTAAATTTAAATGTATCTGCTTGTAAGACAGGCAGTTATACTACACAAAAAAATGTTTTAATTAACATCCCCCATATGTCTACTTTAGATTGGCATAGTTTTTTGAACATCCTTTTAATTTCTAGGATGTTACAAGGCTCAGAACTTTAGCAGCAATTTCTCACATTTTCAAAAGGCTATTTTTACAGGGGCCATTTCAGTTAAGTGGCTTTGAGAGCCTTATATATTGGAAACCCCCAATAAGTCACCCCCATTTTAAAAACGTCACCCCTCAAAGTATTCAAAACAGCATTTAGAACGTTTAAAGGGAACCTGTCACCAGCATTTTAGCTATAAAGCCAGCAATACCTGGTGAAAGTGGGTGAAAAATCATTGTCATCTAAGCTATAAATATGTTCTAAGTAAGCTCTGTAGCTTTAGTATTCCGTTTTTCAGTGGTCCCACACCGTATGCAAATGAGCAGAAAAGAGTCAAATCTTCATCTGAAAAGAGTCAGGTTTTCATTCCTCCAGCGTCTCAGAGTGGACTCCACCTCCTTTTTGATTGACAGCTCCTTAGCCAGTCAGGGCCGGACAGGTGGCGGCGGTGGGCGGGGTTAAGAAGCTGAGTCCCAGAGGAAAAACTAATTACCATAAAAGGCGGGAAAAGTTTAAACAACTACATTTACTGACAGAGGAGGACTTCAGGAAAGAAGAGAACAGGAACGAACTCTGGACAGCTGCGTCCATTGAGGGGTCAGGCGATTTTGACAGGTAAGATGTTGATTACAGGATCCCTTTAAGCATTTCACAGGAATTAAAGCAAAGTAGAGGTGAAATTTACAAATTTCATTTTTTATGCAGAACTTCATTTTTAATCCATTTTTTTGGTAACACAAAGTTTTACCAGAGAAACGCAACTCAATATTTATTGCCCAGGTTCTGCAGTTTTAGGAAATATCCCACATGTGGTAATAGACTGAAGCACCGGCCTCAGAAGCAAAGGAGCACCTAGAGGATTTTGGGCCTCCTTTTTATTAGATTCTATTTTAGGCACCATGTCAGGTTTGAAGGGCTCTTGTGATGCCGAAACAGTGGAAATCCCCCAAAAGGGACCCCATTTGGGAAACTACACACCTCAAGGAAATTATCTAGGGGTATAGTGAGCATTTTGACCCCACAGGTTTATTGCAGAAATTGGAATTAGGCCGCAAAAATTAAAATCTAGATTCTTTCAAAGTAAATGTAGGTTTAGCTAATTTTTTAGAATTTCCACAATGACTGAAGGAGAAAAAGCACCGCAACATTTGTAAAGCAATTTCTCCAGAGTAAAACAATACCCCACATGTGGTCATAAACTGCTGTTTGGACACATGGCAGGGCTTAGAAGGGAAAGCGTGCCATTTGGCTATTGGTGCTTAAATTTGGCAGGAATTGTTTGCAGAGGCCATGTTGCATTTGCAAAGCCCCTGAGCGGACATAACAGTGGAAACCCTCCACAAGTGACTCCCTTTAGGAAACTACACCCCTTGAGGAATTCATCTAGAGGTGTAGTGAGAATTTTGACCACACAGGTGTTTCATAGAATTTATTAGAATTGAGCAGTGAAAATAAAAACAATCCCTTTTCAATAAGACGTAGATTTAACTAAAAAGGTTTCATTTTCTCAACAAATAAAGGAAAAAAAAAAAGAACGGCTGTTTGGGCACACGGTAGGGCTCAGCAGGTAAGGAGCGCCATTTGGCTTTTGGAGTGCAGATTTTGCTAGATTGGTTTCAGGTCACTATATCGCATTTGCCCCCAGAAGTGCCCACATTTTGGAAACTACGCCCCTCAAGGTATTCACATAGGGGAGTAGTGAGCAAGTTAATCCCACAGGTGTTTTGCAGAAATTAGTGTGCACTCGATGATGCAGAGTGAAAATGGGATTTTTTTTCCATAGATATGCCAATGTGGTGCCCAGCTTTTGCCACCATAACAAGACAGCTCTCTAATTATTATGCTGTGTTTCCTGGTTTTAGAATCACCCTACATGGGGCACTAATCTTTTGCCTGGACATTCGACAGGGCTCAGGAGTCAAAGAGTACCATGTGAAATAGAGGCCTAATTTGGTTATTTACAGAGTATTGGTTCACAATTTCAGGACTCTAATAAATGAGTGAAATAATAAAAAAAACTCCTAAGAAATTACCCCAATTTGGAAACTACACCCCTCAAGACATTTATTAAGGGGTTTAGTGAGATTTTCACCCCACAGGTCTTTTCCATAAATGATTACACTGCGGATGGTGAAAAGTAAAAAATTTAATTTTCCCCCAGATATGCAATTTCAGTAGCAAATATGTCGTGCCCAGCTTATGCCACTGGAGACACACCCCAAAAATTGTTAAAAGGGTTCTCCTGGGTATGGTAATGCCATATATGTGGAAGTAAACTGCTGTTTGGGCACGCTGTAGGGCTCAGAAGGCAGGGAGCACAATTTGGCTTTTGAAGCGTAGATTTTGCTTGGTAGTAGTTTTGTTTGGCGTTTTACTGGTATTTCAGTTTAGAATGTGGGGGCATATGTGATCTGGGCAGAGTACATCAAGGGCATAGTCAGGTGGTTTTAGGGATGCACGATGCATCGAAACTTTGATACTGTGCATCCTCAAATGGTTCGATACCGTTATTTCATGTATTTCGATACGAAGCTGTGCGGCCGCACGGCTTAGTATAGTAATACATGAATGTATGAGAGCGGGGCTGCGGCTGTGTAATACAGCCATTGCCCCGTTTCAGAGTACTGACAAGTGCGCACCATCAGGATGAGGTGATGTGGACAGCGCTGCACTAATAAGCGGCGGCACTGAAGACAGAACATGGCGGGCGCACTGCAAAACACCCTTGTTCTGTCCTCAGTGCCTGAACCGCCGCTCATTAGTGCAGCGCCGGCCACATCACCTCATGCTGACCGCGCGCGCACTTGTTGTCAGGAGCGGGGCAATGGCTGTATTACACAGCCACAGCCCTGCTCTATAATGGCGGAGATAAGAGAAACCTGTCATCTCCGCCGCTATTCTCCTGAATGCTGCGATCAAAGCTGACTGCAGCATTCAAGAGGAAGTGAGAAGGGGAGATGCCCCTTGGATCGCATCACAGGAATCCCTGTGACGCGATTGAGGGACATACCATATATGGGCAGACAGCCCAGGATCCATTGAAGGACCCCAGAGCTGTCTTACCATATTTCCTGTTAGGGCATACTTGGGTATGTCCTAACAACTTCCTGTGTACTATCAGTACACAGGCTAATGTACTATAATATAGATATATGCCAGTACATTAAAGTTTAAAAATAAAGTAAAAACATAGTGATATTTAAAAAAAATACACATACCTTTTTTACAATAAACATTAAAATAAATCTCAATACACATTCAGTATAGGCGCGGCCGTAATAACCTGCACAACAAAAACTATACAATAAAAACTGCTTTCTTTCACTTATTGTGAGGCACGAGGTGTGATGAATGTAACCTCCATGTGCCTCACATTAATAGTAATTAACCCCATCATGTACCTCACATTAACCCATTATGACTGAGAAACATGATGGGGTTAATTACAAATAATGTGAGGCACATTCAAAATTCATTACACCTCACATCAGAAAATGGAAGAACTTATTTTTTATGTTACTGTTGGAAAAGTATCGTTTTGGTATCGAAGTATCGGTATCGAAGTCCAAATTCTGGTATCGTGACATCCCTAGGTGGTATAATAATGGAGTAAAAAAACAAACAATCAAATAATCCATAGATGTGTGTTACGCTGTGAAGCAATCCTTTATGCACAGGCCAGTGTCACACTGATAAATGTCCTTACTTATCCCCCTTTTGGTCCACACTCCCCAGCAGAATTCCCCAAACTGCAAAGGTGCGAAGTGTTGTCCTGGTATAATCCGGCACCCTCGCTTCCAGCAGATATGTTTGGGCCCTCCTCTTCCTGGTTCCCTAATTTTAGGGCCTTGATAATTCGCCACTTGAAACAGAAGAAAAGTTCCCCTCGAGCCTGCACTAGGGATGTCACGATACCAGAATTTGGACTTCAATACTGATTCTTTGTGTAGTATTGCGATTTCGATACCAAAACTATACTTTGCCAACAGTAATAAAAAATAAAAAAAGTTCATACATTTTCTGATGTGAGGCGCGAGGTGTGTTGAATTTTGAATGTGCCTTACATTAATGGTAATTAACCCCATCATGTTTTTCAGTCATAATGGGTTAATGTGTGAGGTACATGATGGGGTTAATTACTATTAATGTGAGGCACATGGAGGTTAAATTCACAACACCTTGTGCCTCACAATAAGTGAAAGAAAGTTTTTATTTTATTTTTTTACAGCGTACACATCATAAATGACGCCAAAAAAAATTGTTGTGCAGGTTATTACGGCCACGTCAACATCGAATATGTGTATATTTTATGTATTGAGACTTATTTTAATGTTTATTGTAAAAAGGTGTATGTGTATTGTTTTTAATGTATTACTTTTGTTTTTACTTTATTTTTAAACTTTAATGTACTGGCATATATCTGTATTCCAGTACATTAGCCTGTGTACGGATAGTAGACAGGCAGTTAGGACATACCTAAGTATGCCCTAGCAGGAAATATGGTAAGACAGCCCTGGGGTCCTTCAATGGACCCTGCGCTGTCTGCCCATATAAAGTATGGCCCTCGATCGTATCACCAGAATTCCCTGTGATTCGATCCAAGGGCATCCCCCCTTCTCATTTTCCCCTGAATGCTGCAGTCCGCTTTGATCGCAGCATTCAGGGGAATAACGGCGGAGATGAGAGGTTTCTCTGATCTCCGCTGTTAGGCATCATTTAGACGAGCGTAATATACGCGCGTGCTTTTCACGCGTGTCGTACACACCTATATTAGGCTATGGGGCAGTATGTCACGACATGTGTCACGACATGTTCTAAATTTCTGCGTTTTTTTGCGCATCACGCACCCATTAAAGTCAATTGGTGCGTGAAAACCACGCAGGTCGCACGGAAGCACTTCCGTGCGAACTGCGTGGTTCCCACAACAGCTGTCATTCTCTGAAACATCCAAACGGAGTGTCAAAATGATGGCGGCTGCGAGAAAGTCTCGAAGCCGCGCATCATACATTGATGACAAACGCAGCTGTTAAGTGCCTTTTGCGCACTCAAAACGCCGCGTTTTTTGCATGCACAAAACGCACACGCTCGTGTAAATCAGGCCTTATAGAGCGGGGCTGTGGCTGTGTAATACAGCTATTGCCCGGCTCCTGACATTAAGTGCACGCGCGGTCAGCAGGAGGTGAAGCGGCCGGCGCTGCACTAATGAGCGGCGGTTCAGGCAGTGAGGACAGAACATGGGAGTGTTTTGCAGTGCGCCTGCCATGTTCGGTCTTCAGTGTCGCCGCTCATTAGTGCAGCGCTGGCCACATCGCATCATCCTGATGGAGCGCACTTGTCAGGACTCAGGAGCGGGGCTGATGGCTGTATTACAGAGCCACAGCCCTGCTCTCATGCATTCATTTGTTACTATACTTAGCTGTGCGGCCGCACAGCTTAGTATCGAAATACATTAAATAATGGTATTGAACCGTTCGATAATGCACGGTATCGAAACAGTATCGAAGTTTCAATGCATCATGCATCCCTAGCCTGCACAACTGCATATTTTTTATTTTCTGAATTATTGGAGCCTTAACTAATTAAATTTTTTCATAGACGTAGTGTTATGAGGGCTGTTTTTTCCGGGATGAGCTGTAGTCATTATTGGTACACCACGCGTTATAAATTACATGTTAACTTTATTCTGCTGGTCAGTACGATTCCGGTGATACCTAATTTATAGCACTTTTTTTTTATGTTTTACACCTTTTTGCACAATAAAATTTTTGGTAAAAAGAATGTATTTTTTCTGTTGCAATGTTGGGAGAACCATAACGGTTTAATTGTTTTAGTAGACGGTGCTGTTTGAGGGCTTGTTTTTTGCGAGACGATGCGACTTTTTATTTAAATTTTTGTAGGGCAAAGTGACCAAAAAACAAATTCTGGCATTGTTCTTTTTACTGTTTTTCTTACGCCGTTCACCGCGTGAAATAAATAACATTATATTTTTATAGTTTAGGCCGTTACGGTCGCGGCGATACCAAATATGTATGGTTTATTTTATTTTTTTCAATAATAAAAGGACTTCATAAAGGGAAAAAGGGTGATTGTGTTTTATTCTATTACTTTAAACTTTTATTATATTTTTTACAACTTTTTTTTTTTTTTACACTTTTCTTTAGTCCGACTAGGGGACTTGAAGGTCCAAATGTCAGATTTTCTTCTAATACATTGCACTATATAGTGCAATGTAAAAGATCTTTCAGTCATTCACTGACAGCAAGCAGATTAGGCTTCCATAATGGCAGAGCAGGAGGCCATTTTTATGTTTCCTGTTGCCATAGTAGCAGTCGGCAGCCAGCTGTGCCATTGCATGGCAGAGCTGCCGATCTGCTGACAACCACAAAGATGCATCGATCGCTGCCTCTAAGGGATTAATGGCAGGGATCGGAGCAAGCGCCAGTTCCTGCCGCTACAGGTGGATGTCAGCTGTAACATACAGCTGACAACCACCGCTGATGACGCCGACTCATCTACTGAGTCGGCCCCATCTTGCCTACCGCTACTGAGGCTTTTAAGCCCCACCCCCGGACGGGTGCTGGAAGTTTTCCGTACAAGGCAGACCGGGAGGCCACTATTAGACCTTTGGTTGCCATTGCAGCCACCGACTACACAGCGATTTCATTGCTAGGGTGTCGATGAGTTGCAAACACCTTAAATGCAGCGATTGCTTTTGACCGCTGCATTTAAGGAGTTAATGGCAGGGATCGAAGCGAACTTCGGTCCCCGCTATTATAGCAGGGTGTCAGCTGTAAGATATAGCCGACATCCGGTGATTATGGCACCGACTCAGCTTCTGAGCAGATGCCATCCAAATGTCGTAAGTATACGACAATTTGCGGGAAGCACTGGCTTTCCATGACGTATACTTACGACAAAAGTTGGGAAGGGGTTAAAGGGAATCTATCACAAGGTTTATGCTGCCTTACTTGAGGACAGAATAAAGCAGCCCCAGAAACCCGGATTCCAATGCTGTATAACTAAATTTTCAGCGTGGAGTAGTTTTTGTAAAAAATCTTTTTTCAGCAGCTTTTATTTAACGAGCTGCAGCTAGCCCCGCCACCGGCTGCTGATTGACAGCTTGGACTTCGATACCGATACTTTGTGTAGTATTGCGATTCTCAATACCAAAACGATAATTTGCCAACAATAATAAAAAAGTTCTTGTATTTTCTGATATGAGGCGTGTGGTGTGATGAGTTATGAACCTCCATGTGGCTCACATTAATAGTAATTAACCCCATCATGAATCTCAGTTATAATGGACAGCATTGGGTTAATGTGAGGTACGTGATGGGGTTAATTACTATTAATGGGAGTCAAATGGCGGTTCAAAAGTCATAATATCATGTGCCTCACATTAATAAGTAATAGGATGCAGGTTTTATTTTTGATTATTTTTACGCTTTAATGTACTGGCATATATTTATATGCCAGTACATAAGCCTGTGTACTGTTTGTGTAATAAAGCCATTACCTTGCTCCTGCAAACAAGTGCGTGCGCGTGCAGCATGTGATGTGGCCGGCACTGCACTAATGAGCGGCAGTGCCAGCACTGAAGACAGGACATGGGGGTGTTTTGCAGTGCGCCCGCCATGTTCTGTCTTCAGTGCCGCCGCCGCATCCTCTTGCGCTAATACTTGTTGTATTACACAGCTGAAGCCCCACTCTGACTTAAGTCATGTGTTACAATACTAAGCTGTGCGATCGCACAGCTTAGTATTGAAACACAGGAGTTAACGGTATTGAACCGTTAGGGGGTGCGCGTCATCGAAATAGTATCGATATTTTGATGCATTGTGCAACCCTACTCCCCATACTGTGTATGGGGAGAAAGATGCGAACCAGCAGAAGGTGGACGTGGCCAGACACAGCTCATGAATATCAAGGACTCCTGAGTGCGAGAAAATCATTGAAAAGACTTACTGCTCGGCTCGCGCTCATTTGACAAACAGATTTTATGAAAACGACTGAACATTTCAAGTTTAGTGATACTCTGGCGGAATCAGGGTCTCTGGCACCGCTTCATGCTGCCCTCAGATATGGCAGCATAAACCTGGTGACAGATTCTTTTCAAAGGGTAACTTAACTTTCAGAAACCTTCTGACATGTCAGTTATGATCGGTGGGGGTCTGATCACGGAGACTCCCACTAATCGCTAAAACTAAGCGGCAAAAGCGATCGGATCCGCTTGGTTACTGATCTGCTTTCTTGGAAAGCCAAGCATTTGGTGTACGAGCTCAATAGAAAGTCTAAAACTGCTTGGCTGTCCAAAAAAAGCAGATTCGAAACTAAGTGGCTCAGCGCTCACCCGAGTGCTTCTGCTGCTTTGTTTTAGTGATCGGGAGGAGTCTCAGTGCTTATACCCTTTAAGGCTGTCTATTATGGGTTGAGTTGCAGAACTTAAAGATCAGAGAGCGGTTTATTTTATTAAATACATAATCAGATAAAATTGCTAATACTTGTGGTTGAAGAAATAGGTTTGACTTTTAGACTGAATTACTTCCTTCTAGAATTAACTCATCCAGCCTTATGAGAAGAAATTGTTCTATCACATAATCAACTAGAATCAAGACACATAGTACAAACTATAGTACCACAATGAGTGAAAGTACAAGGATATGAAAGATTACCTTTGATCTAGGCCTTCCGTTATCTCCCAAAGACGTATCTTTGATAGCCTCAGGTGGCATATAATTAATTGTGCCGACCTATTAAAAAAAAAAAAAATAATAATTTAAATGAGAAATTTAACAATTATGGTAGATTAACTTCCTGACTGAAAAGTTTTGAAAAAGTTAGTAAAATTGGCGCTCTTTTTTTTTACATTTGGAAAACGAATATGCAAGTGAAGAAGAAAAGACAAAACAAAACAGTGATTCCATCATTGTTTTTCGCTGTTCAATACGTGGTGTAAACAACATGTCACATTTATTCTATGGGTTGGCACAATTACGGCGATACCAAATAGTTTTTATTTTTTTGTCTTACTGCTTTAGCACAATAAAAACTTTGTGTTACATGGGAATTTATCAACTTTTATTATGCTTCTTTTTGTACGGCATTTATCATGCGGTTTAACTTTATTGTTCAGGTTGTTAATATCATGGCGATACCGTAATGGTTTTATTTTACTGCGCACTTTCTTAAAATAGTTAAATAAAGTTTATTTTTTATTTTTTATAACCTTACATTGTGATCTTTTAATTGCCGATATAATGCTTTGGTATGCTCCATATACCAAAATATTACTGCCCGTCGGTCTAAAATGGACAGGCAGTCTATTAGGCCTACCCTCTGGCACGGCCCAATAGGCATATAGTCATGACAAGCCTGGGGGCCTTTGTTAGGCCCCCGGCTGCAATGGCAACCCATTTGCGGCCAGCGTCCACAGGCCGCCGATTGCGACAGAGGGAGCCTCCTCCCTTTGTTAAACCACTTAAATGCTGCGGGCGCTATTGACCGCGGCATTCAAGAGGTTGAACTGCCAGGATCGAGTATTAATCAGGAGCACTAGTAGTTATTAAAGGGATAGCGATAGGTTTAGCCTAACTTATGAGATTATAAAAATGACCACCATTTGATTGCCAAAATAAAGGTGCAGCTCCTTAAATAGTCACTGCATTTTGAACAAACTTAACATATGTTACAAAGTTTTGTATTCGCTTATGCTATTGATTTATGTAATTACAGGAAAATGCCTTTCTCCACAGCAAACCCCCATTCGGAAACTGTTCACTCATTCTGAATTTACAGCTTTCTCCATCTTGCCTTAGACAAGACAGGCTCTTAGCTCACTGAGGGATCAGCTTACAGGTACCCATAGAAGTCTATGGAGAGGGGAGGAAGAGAGTAGGAGCAGAGTAAGAGAGACACCGAGACGCTGCTGCAGCTACTCATAGTAAGATTGTTATGTCACCCCAGTGCTGGATTCTCAGCTACACTGCTTTTTACTGCTGTATCATCGCCTCCATGCTTCTGTATATAATATATAAACATATATAACAGAAATAAGAGCAGGATTATAATCATCTCTGTGTGTGCAAGGTATAGGAGACATGATATAGATTAGGCTTCACCCACTAGTTCAGAGAAAACTGAGAATTGAAAATAGAGTCTGCAAAGGAGAACTGCTTTATAAAAATAAAAAAAACAAAAAATAAAAAAACGACACAATACAAGTCATACATATAATGGCATGGCTATAAAGTGTTATTTCTCATGTACACACATGACCGCTTATTCTGAAAAGTCATCCCAAATTGTAGGTATGCTTTAAAGGCTATGTACACCTTTAAAAACGAGTTTTTGTTTTAGTATTTAAATAAAAATGTGAATCAGTGTTTGGTGCAACTTTCTATTAAAAATTATTTTTACTTTGAGATACAGCTGTTTTGTATCCTGTATATAGAGCAGCTGTTTCGTGCACTGAGACCTGAAATCGTCAGGTCAGCAGCAATGACTGGTTCAGTGACAGCAGGTTATGAACTTAGATGTGATCAATAACAGCTCGATCCTGCGTGACCTGCTGTCCCTGAACCCACGAGTCCCGCTGACCTGACAAATACAGGTTTTAGCGCTAAATACAGCTGCACTATATACAGGATAATGTATCACAAAAAGTTTAAAAAAAATGTAATAAAAAGTAACTAGAAAGTTGCAAACATACTGAAACACATTTCTATATTTAAAAAAACCCCAAAAACACCATGTTTGCAAAGGTGTACATAGCCTTTAAAGAGGCTCTGTCACCAGATTTTGCCACCCCTATCTGCTATTGCAGCAGATCGGCGCTGCAATGTAGATTACAGTAGTTTTTATTTTTAAAAAACGAGCATTTTTGGCCAAGTTATGACCATTTTTGTAGTTATGCAAATGAGGCTTGCAAAAGTACAAGTGGGTGTGTTTAAAAGTAAAAGTTCAAGTGGGCGTGTATTATGTGCGTACATCGGGGCGTTTTTAATACTTTTACTAGCTGGGCGTTCTGATGAGAAGTATCATCCACTTCTCTTCAGAACGTCCAGCTTCTGCCAGATCACGCTGTGACGTCACTCACAGGTCCTGCATCGTGTCAGACGAGCGAGGATACATCGGCACCAGAGGCTTCAGTTGATTCTGCAGCAGCATCAGCGTTTGCAGGTAAGTAGCTACATCGACTTACCTGCTAACGCCGATGCTGCTGCAGAATCATCTGTAGCCTCTGGTGCCGATGTGTCCTCGCTCGTCTGACACGATGCATGACCTGTGAGTGACGTCACAGCGTGATCTGGCAGAAGCTGGACGTTCTGAAGAGAAGTGGATGATACTTCTCATCAGAACGCCCAGCTAGTAAAAGTATTAAAAACGCCCCGATGTACGCACATAATACACGCCCACTTGGAATTTTACTTTTAAACACACCCACTTGGACTTTTGCAAGCCTCATTTGCATAACTACAAAAATGGTCATAACTTGGCCAAAAATGCTCGTTTTTTAAAAATAAAAACGTTACTGTAATCTACATTGCAGCGCCTATCTGCTGCAATAGCAGATAGGGGTTGCAAAATCTGGTGACAGAGCCTCTTTAAGCTAGACTAGAATGGGCTTACATGGGGTCTACAGAGGACAATTAAGTTGAGCTGACAGGAGCCACTGGAGGCCCAGCAGTCAGCCATACTGATCATACTTTTATGGAACATCTTATTGCTATGCCATACGTTTTAGCCATGGGAAAACTCTTCATCATTTAAACATTGATATACAGGAACACTGAAATCTAAGCTTTAGTATAAATACCTGAGAATCTTTCACAATGCTAGTTACATCTGGTTGTATTTGGTTTGCAATGCCGAAGTCTATCAGCTTAAGCATCCCATCAACGATCAAAAAGTTTGCTGGTTTCAGATCACTGTGCACAATACCTAGAAGATATGCATATTAAATTCCATCGACACAAAATAAATGATGTAACTTATTTAAGAGAACATATGTAGACTTCTAGCGCCTGTCAATAACTTCTGCTCGCAGGATGTAAGAGACCTTCCTTTATTATTAAAGTGGACATGTCTGGTCCATGTACTAAAAACACAAACTAACTCTTGATTCCATTCATGGGCTGCACACTATAGTCTGCGGATGGATTGTTAATGAACGGACAGGGAATAGGGAGAGGTAGAGATCAAGGCCTTTTACACCAGCCGACAATAAGCCGGTGCAGCGAGCGCCAATCAGCGAGACATGTGCTCTGGTCACATGGAGCTATGGATGGGGACGAGCGGTCGTTACCAAGATCGCTTGTCCCCATCCATTATCATCTCGGCAGTGCGTCTCCCTGTTTATACAGGAAGATGTGCTGCCGACAACGATAATCTCTTCGTTTTTTTTAAATGGTACGACCAGCAGATGGATTGAGCGTTTGCTCGTTCATCTGTTGATCGCGTTCCTTTTTACACAGGGCAATTATCATAAACTACCGTTATATGAACGCTCGCCTGCATTATAATCGCCCAATGTAAAAGGGAGAGATCGGTATAGAGCTAAATATATACCGTATATATGCCCGAATATTATTTACAGCTATTAGCGATACAGAAAAGATTCCATAGTTAACAGTTTTAATAAGAGATTCATACAAAGTAATGTTTGCCAGCCATAATTGAAAGAGCCGGCAAACCTTAAAAAACATGGGTATTCTAATTCAGTCAGGTTGTAGTAAACGACCTACCATGCTGGTGTATTATATGAACAGCTTCTATCATGTTTTTCCAGTAGCTCTTTCTTTCCCATGGATTAATATTCTTCTTCTTCCTGAGCCAAGAATTAAGGTCAATATTTCCACACTCCATCACCATGTAGAGGTGTTCCTTGGTTATTTCGCTACAAAAAGAATTATAGATATAGGTATATACAGAGGGGTCCTCACGTACACTCTCCAAATCCAACATAATCCGAGAAGTATGGCGCAAGATGTTAAACATGTTAAAAAAAAATAAAAAATCTCTCCGATGGATGCCATCCGTTACCCATAGACTCCCATGTTAAATGTATACGTTTCTTCAACACGAGTCTGTAGGAGATGGATGGCATCCATCAGAGGCATCAGTTGGCTATCCGTTGCCCATAGACTCCCATGTTAAAAAAAAGTATACATTTAACGCATGTTTTCTTACTAGATAGCGCGAGTTTGAATTGGTATCATGACAAGTTGTATAACAATGCATTTCAAGAAAAAATAAGGGTGGACACATCTGTATCAGATTAGAGATTTTATTTATGTTAAAATAAATCCAGAAATACTTACTAGTCATAGAGACGAATTATTTTATCAGTGTGCTGCTGAAGTTTATTTAAATGAGAAATTTCATTCTGGTAGCTCTCAATAGTTTGTTTATCTGCTTCTTCCAGATTCACATACTTTATTGCATACAAGTGTTTCTTATCATCCATGACTTGAAAGACCTGCAACACAAGATGTGAAAAGGATGTACACAACTATAAAACTGAACAGCAAGGCCAGACAGGTTCAGCAAATTGGATTTACCTTACTAGATCCACCAGTGCCAATTTGTTTCAATACAGGATACACCCGTCCTTTAACTACAATGCAATCACTTGAAGGAATAGGTGGAGCAATCTACAAAAGAAACAAAATTAAATGCAAATGGTTCTGGAAAACATTAAAATCGTTCACATAAAAGCCAGTCAAGTAAAGTGAGGAATCTAAAACCTTAGGCCAGAGTGTGATGCGTTTAATGCACTTATGTCTTTGCAATTCTACATGCAAACTCTCAGGTTCCACACTGAAAATCTGCAGCAATTTAGGGAACAATATATTTGAAAAACCCAATCCACATGTAGCAGAGAGATTTTCTAATCTGCAGGATGTCAATTCTGTTGCAGATTTTCATCCTTTGCAATGCAATGTAACATCACACATTTGCTCTAAAATCCCAACAGAAAACGTCTGAATCGTGTGGCCTTCTAGTTAAACAGTATTCTAGATAATGCAAGCAAACCGATTTGGATTATACTCAACATATATAATATACCCAATATTTACTAACAAGCTGGTATATTACCGGAAAAGGCTGTAAAATGTTGTTATTAGCTGGGGTATGTGGAGGATAACTGGAACTGTCACATGGAGTAGACATCAGCGACAGAGGTCCGAGAGAATTTTTCGCCACAGGAGTTCTAAAACTAATGCAAAAAAATAACCAAAATACTTCTTACTGGGGTTGGGTTTATATATGTTACAGTTAAGGGAACAAAATGTAAAAAAAAAAAATAAACTCATGAGGAACATTTATAAAAAATATACTAATCTACCAAAATAGAAGGCTGCAAATAATGAAATATACAATTACCAGTTCATATAATCTTCCTGTGGTATGGCAGGTGTCTTACAAACTAAGGCAGGATCATATTTTAGAAGAGATACTCGGCTAGACACAGGTAAAGCACTCTGTTCGATACTCATCCTTTTTCTCTAAATGTGACAGATATTGGTTTGTGTCAATTGACATACAGATTAAAAAAACAAACAAAAAAAAAAAAAATCATACATAAATCATAGAATATAAATGTATTGTCCCAAATTTATTTTCCTAGCTTGTCGAATTTAAAAAAAAAAGTGACGAGAAAAGTGAGAAAGGTCTCCCAGGAGATATAGTTTAAGCTAAATTTATTAATGGAAAGGAAAATGGCACAAATCTGCTCCTCCTCATAGCAGGTGAAGCTTTTTTTTTGCCTGTCTGAGGTCAAAATCCACCAAATTTATTCAGACGTGTGCACCTTTTAATAAATTTGGCACAAATCAACTACCCTTTCCACTTGATCATAAAATATGCCAGTCTTCGTAAATGTGGGCCATTGTGTGCCGATGGTACAGTATTTGACAAGTAATGACCCTCCTAGCCAAAGGATCAATGATTCTTCATATCTGTTCTCACATAATCCATCATAAAAACAACATTCTACATAAGTAGTCAGAACAAACAAATTGCACAAATTGGATTTAATAAAAGGATTCTAGTTAAAGAAACCAAGAAAAACACCTCTGCTTGGAAAATATCATTTGGCAACTCAGGAACTTTCCATTTCCATTCTGTTTCCACCGTTGTGGGTTTTGGTGGATCAGGCCGCTTAAGGTTGTGATCAATTTGAGGATGTGGTTCAGACTGCTTAATTTCCTGAGGGTTATATGGAGCTGTGGTAGAATCTGTAACGTCCATATTTATGTCTAAAAAAATGAAAGGGGGGGACGGGGGACAAAAAAAATTAAATACAATTTAGCAATTCTTTCCTTATGCAAAAGGCATAAACGTTTTATACAACTTGCCCCTTTGGCATGTCTTCCAAGTGAAGCCAGCAGAAGCAGATCTGAGCAGAGAGGGCACTGAACTAAGAAGAGCTCCGCAGCCACTACATTTGAGCAAATCGTGTGGGGTCCCACTAATGACATGTCAGAATTTGTGTGAAATTTCCAGCCTAGGCAGTCTGGGAGAGTACGGTCACAACCTGTAAAAATATATTAATAAAAACAAACACACAATTACCCTCACCTCTTCGTACACGTGTGCTCGAATTGGCTCTTCTAATAATCACTGAAGAAGGTGTCTTCATCTCTAAACAGTCTTCTGTAAACTGCTCTGGACCAGTTGGGCTAATATCGGGGCTAGTACTAGTGGACATCTAAGAAAAAGACATCGGATGTTTGAAAATTATAACATGGAGAAAAACAAAAAAAAGGATTGATTTGAGTACTCGCCGTAAAATCCTTTCCTCATCCAGTTCATTGGGGGACGCAGACCATGGATATATGCGGTTGCCAATGAGGATTAACACTAAGAATTCAAAGAGTGGCCCCTCCTATAGGATATACCCCACCTACAAATACTGAGCTGGTTAGTCTGTCGGTAAAAGCAAAAAAAAAACAAAAAAAAAAAAACATGATAGAGAATCCCTGCAACTGACAACAATGAAAACCTTGAACAAACAAATAGAAGAGAGCAGCGTCCCTCAACGAACCGGACGAGAAAAGGATTTTACGGTGAGTACTGAAAAAAAAATCCTGTTTTCTCGTTCGTTACATTGGAGGACAGAGTGCGGGACGTCCTAAATTAGTCCCCAGGGGCAGGAACAAAAAAAGGACATGGGCACCTATTTCACAGATGCCTGAAAAACCTTGCATCCAAGGAAAGGGTCTGCAGAAGCATAGGTGTGCACCTGAATTTAACCAAAGTGTGCAAGTAAGACCACGTAGCCACCTTGCACACCTAAAGACCAGAAGCTTAACTGCGAATAGCCCAGAAAGCTCCGACCGCTCTGATAGAGGGGGTAATGACCCAAAAAGAGGGAACCTTATCGCCAATAGCCATCGGAATCCATCAAGCCATAGTGGCCTTAGAGGCCGCCAACCCATTCCTTGGACCCTCCGGGAGAATAAACAAGGAATCCAACCGCCAGAATGAAGCAGTAAGAGAAACGTTAGTCTGCAGGGCGGCGCTGACGACATCCAGGTTGTGGAGAAAAAGCTCCCTTGGATGACTGCGAGACAGGCCAACGGCAGAACAATGTCCGCATTCAGGTCTCACAAAAGGTGCAAATGGAGCAAACTGCAGAACCTCCAAAACCAAGTTGATATCCCATCAAAGAATAAAAAAAAGGACAATAAGGGGTAGCCACATGATGAACCCCCTGTAGAAAGGTCCTGATATCTGACTTACAGATCACAGAACAGAAAATGCCAACACCTGGCCCTTAAGGGAGCTAGGAGCTAAACCCTGATCCGAGTCACCCAGGAGTAAGGAAAGAACACTGGTGAGAGAAAATTGCAATTGATGGAGATTGTGTTGCTTACACCAACGAAAGTATGTCTTTCAGGTGTGATGATAAATGTGGGCTGAGGAAGGCTTCCGGAGCCTTAAGCATGGTGAGAATAACCCCCTCCGATAAACTGCGTGCGCTTAGAACGGTGGCCTCAACAGCCACACCATTAAACATAGCGAGCTTAAATTCTGGTGGAAGAAAAGGTTCTTGAGAGAGGTGGTCGGTACAGAGAGGCAAGGGCCACTGGACATCGGCCAGTAGAGACGACATGACTGCGTAATAATGACAGCCAATCTGGCACTACCAGGATGACTGCAATCCCGTCGACCTTGAGCCATCGGAGGAGCCAAGGCAGAGAGGGAAATACATGATACCGAAGCAAGTCCACGGAGCCACGAGAGCCTTCACTGCGTAGGCCTCTGGATTTGGGCTCGGGAAAAGAAGCAGAGTACCTTACAATTGAACATGAATGCCATCAGGTCCATGTCCGGCCTGCCCCTCCTGGTGCAAATCTGATCGAAGACCTCCTGGTGAAGAGAACTCCCCCCGGGATCCACCAGTTCTCGACTGAGGAAGTCCACGACCCAGTTGTTGACTCCTGGGATGTGCACCGCCAATGTAGCGGAAACGTGATGTTTTGCACAGGTGAGAATCTTTACGGCCTCTGTCATTACTGCTTTGCTTCGAGAGCCTTCCTGGTGATTGACATAAGCCATAACCATGACATTGTCCGTTTGGATTGACACCGGATGGCTGGACAGAAGCGATATCCTGTGCAACAGATAAAGGAAGATCGCTCTTAACTCCAGCAGGTTGATAGGGAGAAATGATTCCTGTTGGGACCACAGCCCCTCGGCAGTGAGGTTCCAAAACGTTCCTCCCCACCTCTTGAGACTTGCATTCGTGCCGAGGATCTACCAGTTAAGCAGTGATTGCGGGGGTTGGACGGGAGGAGATCCACCCCACCACTGGAGGGTCCGACGACTAGACACAGAGAGAAGGATCCAATGATCCAAAGAGTCTGGAGAACTGCGAAAGGGGAATGGCTTTGGTCGAAGTTATCATTGTGCTGAGCACTCATTCAAAAGGTGGAGAGTGTTCGATTAAGCCATCTAAAAACACAAACCCTGTACTGAAGAATAGACAACCTTTCCAGGGGAAGGAGCACTCTCACTAACGGAGTGTCGAAGAAAGACCATCGTTCTTCGAGGGGGACAGGCAAGATTTGGAACCGAATCTGCACAAGGCGTCAGGAGTGATCTGGAGAGCAGTCACGTTGTCCTCCCTGGTAAGGGATGTGATCAAGAGGTCGTCCAGGTACAGGTTGACCGGCACCCCCCTGGTCCGAAAGAGGATCATCCCCACAGACAGGATTTTTATGAAAACTTTCGGGGCTATAGCCATACCGAACGGAGGAGCCACAAACTGGTAATAGTGAGGAGGCACTGCAAAGTGGGATTGGCAAATAGGAACGCGTATATGCGCATCCTTGATGTCCACTAAAGATAAAAAAAATAAAATAAAACTCCTTGTGCCATAGAAGAGATGACCGAGGAGAAGGATTCCAAACGGAAATGGCGAACCTTGACGTACTTGTTGAGACGCTTGAGCTCCAGAATGGGGTGAACCAAGCTGTCCTTTGGAACGACAAAAAGGTTGGAGTATAACGCCTGAAATATTTGAGCTAGGTGTGCCGAAAACAATGACTCCCTGCATTCGCAGAGAGTCCATGTTTTCAAAAAAAGGCAGCTGTACTGTAGGGAAACTGAGGAGCAGCGGACAAAGAAGCGCTTTGGAGGAAGGCTGGTAAATTCAATATTGTATCCCGAGGATACCACTTCCTAAACCGAGGCGCCAGAAATGTGGGAAGGCCAGACTTCCTTGCTGTACAGAAGTCTGCCCCTCACCTGAACAGAATCAAGCGGAGGCGCATCTTCAGGTGGAGCTGGGCTTACCAGCTCCAGCGGTCTGGGATTAGGGCCACCTGGAGGGACGGACTTTGAGGTACAGTTTGGTATTAAGGTCCTGGTGGGACGGTTGTCTGGGAGACGGAGTGCTGGAGAACACACGAGAAGACCGAAAACAAGGACCTGTCTTCTTGGCAGGTACAGTCTGATTGACTCTTCTGGGGCAACGGTTCGTGTCTCCAGAGTTGGAAGCTGTATCCGCAGACCAACATTTCAGTCAGGCTGTTCTGCGCAAGCCACCGGACAAGCAGCGTCAAGAGATGCCTCGCACAAGTACTTTGACACAGACAGGTGATGGGAAATATCAACCAATTCCAGATCAATCAACCATGACGAATTTGGTATGCCCATTCAGAGACAGGGTCACCGGCAGTCATATGTCCTCAAACAGCCAATCCAGTAATGGAAGCGGATTTCCCCTGAAGAGACAGGGTAACGGATCTGGAATGCAATTGGACGAGCCAAGTACCCGCCTCCTGACTGAGAAACACTCCAGTACTGCCCGCAAGATATCGCTGCGTGTTAGAGCTGGCAGGAAATGGCGCACACCTAAAGTAATATGCCGCCGCTAGCTACAGTCCAGCTGAAAACGGTGTCCAGCCAAGTAATGAGGACATGGGAGCCGGAAAACGAGCAAGCAAGTAGGAAGCATGGGGAAGGGGAGTAATCGTCCCCCTCTTTTAGGGAGGGGGAGGGGGGGGTCACTTAACCTCCATTCATCTTCAGCTATCTACCAGAGATAGAGGGGAGATACTGGTAGGAGTATGAGAGGTGCATAGGCAGAGGGGAAACAGCGTATGCAGCGACGACACCGTCCACCCGTCTTGGAGGGGACAATAGGGAGACTATGTCAACCCGGTTTCCCAGCTAAAATGGAAGACAAAACATAAAAAATGGTAAATACTCTGCCACAGTAGCATGAGTGTCTACTGCCTACTGACACTGTCAATTCAGTCTTAGCTTTAGAGTCTTTTGGTTGGGTATATTCTGTAGGTAGGGCTACAATTTTGAATTCTTGGTGCCAAGCCTCCTAGTGGCAACAGCATATAACGACGGTCTGTGTCCCACATTGTAACGAACGAGAAATTAAAAAAAAGTTACAGTTCTTGAAATGCCACGATAAATTAACAAAAGAACCACCCCTTAACCCCTTACCGCAAAATCACGTACAGTTACGTGATGGAAACTGGACGTGAAGGAGATGGAGCTAGCTCAGGAGCCGAGCCAGCGCCATCACCGCCGGGTGCCAGCTGTATGTTACAGCTGGCACCCTGAGGTATCAGCCAGGACCGGAGCTAGCCTGGGTTGCAGGTGGCTGCAAAGGCGAACGGAGGCCTAATACTTACCTCCCGGTCTGCCAGCAACGAAAGCCTCCTATGCCCCGCTCGTCGGCGGGGCCTAAAAGGCTTCCGGTACCGTCGGGAAGTTGGCGCCGGCTCAGCTGATGAGCCGGCGTCATCAGCAGTGGGTGTCCGCTGTATGTTACAGCGGACACCCCGATGTATCGGCAGGAACCGGAACTAGCTCCAATTCCTGCCATTAACCCCTTCGATGCAGCAATCCAATGTGATCGCTGCATCTTAGCGGTATACAGCAAATCGGCAGCCTGCCATGCGATGGCAAGGCTGGCGACTGCTACTATGGCAATAGGAGGCCTAATAATGGCTTCCTGTCTGCCATTACGGAAGCCGATTAGGCCCCGTCCGGAGGCGAAGCCTGATCGGCTTGCTGTCAGTGAACAACCTACAGTTCTAATACATTGCACTACATAGGTAGTGAAATGTATTAGAACATCAAACAAACAGTTGGAGCTTCAAGTCCCCTAGTGGGACTAAAGAAAAGTGTAAAAAAAAATACAATAAAAGTTTCAAGTAATAACATAAAACACTATCGCCCTTTTTCCCTTATCGAATCATTTATTATTGAAAAAAAATAATAAAGCCATACATATTTGGTATCGCTACGACCGTAACGACCTGAACTATAAAAATATTATGTTAATAATCCCGCACAGTGAACGCCGTAAAAAAAACCTAAAAAAATACGGCCATAATTGCTGTTTTTGTGGTCACGATCTTCCAAAAATTTGAATAAAAAGTGGTCAAAAAGTCTCATGAATCCAAAAAATTGAAAAAAGTTATGGCTCTCACAACATGGCGACAGAAAAAATACATTCTCTTTACAAAAGTAATTTTATTGTGAAAAAAGTTGTAAAACATAAAAAAGTGCCATAAATTAGGTATCGCCGGAATCGGACTAACCCGCAGAATAAAGTTAACATGTAATTTATGATGCGTTGTGGACTCTGTATAAAAAGAACTAAAAAACTATGCCAGAATTGCTGTTTTTTTTGTCACCCGGCCTCCCCAAAAAAAAGGATAACAAGTGATCAAAAAGTTACATCTACCCCAAAATGGTACCAATAAAAACTACAGCTCGTCCCGCAAAAAAACAGCCATCATGCCACTACATCAATGAAAAAATAAAATTAGTTAAGGCTCCAATAAGTCAAGGGAAAAATATGCAAATGCGCAGGCCCAAGGGGAACATTTCTTCTGTTTCAAGTGGCGAATTATCAAGGCCCCTAAAATTAGGGAACCAAGAAGGGGAGGGCCCAAACATATCTGCTGGAAGCAAGGGTGCCCGTATTATACCAGGACCAGACTTCCTAGCAGAATTCCCCAAACTGCAAAGGTGCGGAGTGTGGACGAAAAGGGGGATAAGAAAGGACCTTTATCAGTGTATCACAGCGTAACACACATCTATGAATTATAATTTTATTTTTTTTCCCTATTATACCACCTGACTATGCCCGATGTACTCTACACCATTAACATATACCCCCACATTATAAACTGAAACACCAGTAAAACTCCAAACAAAACTACTACCAAGCAAAATCTGCGCTCCAAAAACCAAATGGCGCTCCCTCCCTTCTGAACCCTACAGCGTGCCCAAACAGCAGTTTACTTCCACATATATGGCGTCGCCATACACGTGAGAACCCTTTTAACAATTTTTGGTGTGTGTATCTCCATTGGCACAAGCTGGGCACCACATATTTGCCACTGAAATAGCATATCTAGGGGAAATTTTAATTTTTGCTTTGCACCTACCGCAGCACAATCATTCAGGGAAAAGACCTGTGGGGTGAAGATGCTCACTACACCCCTTAATAAATGCGTTGTATTTGTAGTTTCTAAAATGGGGTGACTTCTCAGGGGTTTCTTTAATTACTTCACATCAGAGCCCTGCAATTGTGAACCAATACCTTGTAAAATGCCAAATTAGGCCTCAATTTCGCATGGTACTCTTTCACTCCTGAGCCTGGTCGAATGTCCAGGAAAAAGATTAGGACCAAACGTAGGGTGTTTCTAAAACCGAGAAACACACAAGCTGGGCACCACATATTGGCATATTTATGGGGAAAAAAAAAATCCGATTTTCACTCTGCAACATAGAGTGCACACCAATTTCTACCAATCACCTGTGGGGTTAATATGCTCACTACACTCCTAGGTGAATACCTTGAGGGGTGTAGTTTGCAAAATGGTGTCACTTGGTCCCACAGGGACTTTGCAAACGCAACCAGAAACCAATCCAGCAAAATCTGTACTCCATGAGCAAATGGCACTCTTTCCCTTCTGAGCCCTACTCTGTGCCCAAGCAGCCGTTTATGACCACATATAGGTTATTGCTGTACTCGGGAAAAATTGCTTTACCAATGTTGGGGTTCTTTTTTTCCTTTATTTGTTGAGAAAATTAGAAATTTTAAGCTAAGACTACGTCTTATTGAAGAAAAAGGAATTTTTTTCTTTTCACTGCCCAATTCTAATAAATCTATGAAACACCTGTGGGCTCAAAATGCTCACTACACCCCAAGATGAATTCTTCAAGGGGTGTAGTTTCATGAATGGAGTCACTTTTGGGGAGTTTTCACTGTACTGGTTCCTTAGGGGCTTTGCAAAAGCGACATGGTGTCAAGAAACCAATCCAGCAAAATCTGTGCTCCAAAAGCCAAATGGCGTTCCTTCCCTTCTGATACTTGCCATGTGCCCAAACAGCAGGTTTATGACAACATATGGGGTATTTCCGTACTCCAGAGAAGTTGCTTTACAAATGTTGGGGTTCTTTTATTCCTTTATTTGTTGAGAAAATGAAAGATTGAACTAAAGCTACGTCTTATTGAAGAAAAAGTTTTTTTTTTAATTTTCACTACCCGATTCTAATAAAATCTATGAAACCACTGTGGGTTCAAAATGCTCACTACACCCCTAGATGGATTCTTCAAGGGGTGTGCTTTCCTAAATGGAGTCACTTTTTTGGCGTTTTCACTGTTTTGGTCCCTCAGAGGCTTTGCAAATGCGACGTGGCCTCCGCAAACCATTCCTGCTAAATTTGAGCTCCAAAAGCTCAAATGGCGCTCTTTCCCTTCTGAGCTCTACCGTGTGTCCAAACAGCCGTTTATGACCACATATGGGGTATTGTTTTACTCTGGAGAAATTGCTTTACAAATGTTGCGCTGATTTTTCTCCTTTAGTTCTTGTGGAAATGAGAAAAAATTAGCTTAACCTACATTTTATTTGAAAGAATGTAGATTTTCATTTTCACAGCCTACATCCAATCATTTCTGCAAAAAACCTGCGGGGTCAAAATGCTCACTATACCCCTAGATAATTTCCTCAAGGGGTGTAGTTTCCAAAATGGGGTCACTTTTGTGGGATTTCCACTGTTTTGGCACTGCAAGAGCCCTTCTAACCGGATATGGTGCCTAAAATATTTTCTAATAAAAAGGAGGCCCCAAAATTCTCTAGGTGCACCAGTCTATAAGCACGCTAGGGTGACATGCGGGATATTTCTAAAAACTGCAGAATCTGGGCAATAGATATTGAGTTGCATTCCTCTGGTAAAAGCTTCTGTGTTACAAGAAAAAAATAGATTAAATATGAATTTCTGCAAAAAAACATGAAATTTGTAAATTTTATCTCTACTTTGCTTTAATTTCTGTGAAACGTCTAAAGGGTTAAGAAACTTTCTAAATGCGGTTTTTAATTCTTTGAGGGGTGAAGTTTTTAAAATGGGATGACTTATCGGGGGTTTCTAATATAGAAGGCCCCAAAAGTCACTTCACAACTGAACTAGCCCCTTCAAAAATAGCCTTTTGAAATTTTCTTGAAAATGTGAGAAATTGCTGCTAAAGTTGTAAGCCTTGTAACGTCCTAGAAAAAAAAAAAAGGATGTTCAAAAAACGATGCCAATCTAAAGTAGACATATGGGGATGTTAATTATCAACAATTTTGTGTGGTATTACTATCTGTCTTACAAGCAGATACATTTAAAATTTAGAAAAATGCAAATTTTTGCAATTTCTCTAAATTTTGGGGTTTTTCACAATTAAATATTGAATGTATCGAGCAAATTTTGCCAGTAACATATAGTCCAATGTGTCACGAGAAAACAATCTCAGAACCACTTGGATACATAAAAGCATAATATTGATAATATTTTTTATTATTTTCATTTTTATTGTTTTTATTATATGACATACTTTTACTGTTTTTGTGTGTTTTTCCGGTCCTGTGTATTTTGAACTTTGAACTGTGACGTCACTTAAACATCTTGACCCCGTTCACATTGGCGGGTTTTTCAACATCAACATGGCTATTTAAACAGTGACTTTTTGTTTGTTCATCCATGACCTGATGAAGATGCCAGTACGGCATTGAAACGCGTAGTCATACTATTAATAAATTCCATTTATTCTTATACTTTTCCGTACATCATTACTAACGATCTGAACCTTCCAAGCATTTTGGTTCCATTGAAGTGCAGCAGCGCCCGCGGTGACTCCTTTTTCTGCTACACCAGCATAACCTTCGCGGTCGTTCTTTTGAATCACCGGTCCCGAGTCCTGGCAGCAGCTGTACCTTTATCCTTTATTGCCTTCTACCATCCGTTACCAGGTGAGTACCACTCTTCTTGTACACCACTCCATACCTGGGTAACCTGCACTATGTGGCGCCGTGTTTTCTGCTTTTTCTCATCTTCCTAGCCAGGGAGTGTGAATAGACATCGATTCCTGGCTGGAGGCGAAGTCTATTAACTCTCCACGCATTTCGGTAAAGTGAATGTGTGAGTGGCAGCACAGCGTGATCTCACAAGATCATGCTGTGCTGTCATTCACAGCGAGATCAGGCTGTGTGCGCAGTGAAAGAAGCTGGGCTGGAACGATGAGAAGTGTATGACGTTGATTGGACAGCATCATACACTTCTCTTTACAACGCCCAGTTGTCTATTAAGAAACTAATTAGCATAAATATAAAATTGTTCATAACTTGCTCAAAATTTAAAATAAAAACCACTGCTGTTATCTACATTACAGCGCCGATCAGATTATGTAGGAGATAGGGCACTTATAATCTGGTGACAGAGCCTATTTAAGTAGGTTGTATGCTAGAATTGCTTACTTAGCATATATTAAAATCGACAATGTGAATTAAACTTTTTAAGCCCGTAAAGCAAATACAATGAGCGTCTAACCTTATTCCCAGAAAGATGATCACCTCCAACATACTTAGGTTTTGACAAGGAAGGCTGAACTGGCACACGCATTGCAATTGGTTGTCTTGAAAGAAGTGGGGGGAAAAAAAATGATATTAAAAGATGTCATTTTAACAGAACTAAAAAGAAACACTGTTGTGTATGAACATTAGGTATTTTACAGTGTTTTGCAGACACACAATGGCCTGGTTTACATTATTTTGTCGGGATTTCATTACATGCTGTGCTATTCTAGTCAGTAAAACTGCAGAATACGGATGAAGCTAATTCAATGGGATCAAAAAAATAAATAATTTGTTGAAGGATGACATGGCTCCTGTAAAAACGGAATAGATGACAGCGTGCACAGAGCCTTCTGCAAATTTACGTTAAACATGGTTTATGTTCTAAATATTCTTAGATTTCGTGGTTTACACTATTGGACTAAAACACTGCAAAAGTAAATTAAATTGCATTGCAATAATCTATATATGTGAAACAAAGTAACTTACGAATACTAATTCATGTTCTGTTCGTGAAAACAAGACCGCAAGGGGCTGTCACATTGCCTATTCCTTGAGTCCCGAGCAGATGATCAGCTAGCGCTTTGCTCGGGACTCCAGGCCTGCTCCCGACGTCCATATTTGGTCGAATCGGGGGTTTTCTATCGCTGGAGTTCCCAAGCAGAGCATCAGCTGATTCTCTGCTCGGAGACTCCAGCACTGCTGCCGACGTCATTGTCCATATATGAACAGTGACAGGGACGTTGGTAGAAGTGCTGTATTCCCCAGGCAGAGCATCAGCGGATGCTCTGCTCGGGAACTCCAGCGATAGGGAACCCCTGAATTGACCAAATATGGGACGTTGGGAGCAGTGCTGGAGTCCCGAGCAAAGCGATAGCTGATGCTCTGGACTCAAGCAATAGGCAATGTGACAGCCCCTTGCGACATGTTCACGAACAGCACATGACGCAAGGGATCAGTCACGTGGGGCCATGTCGTAGCATCATCATTATTCGAAAAGTTCCAGAACTTCCAGGAACAATTCACGAGGTTTGAACTGCACCATTTAGTACAGAATTTTAAATTAAAAGTATATTAGGAAGTTACTTCATTTCACATAAATAGATAATTGCAATGCAATTTTTGGTCCCTGGATAAACCCTTTAATCCCGCTTTATAACGACTTAAACTTTTCTGGAACGGACCCCATGATTTGTAAAGAACATCAAAATACCCACTACAATTTGAGGGCCACACACTGATAAGAGTGCTATATTCAGCTCATTGGGAGACTGGGACATACCAGATTCCATCTCAATGCAATTCTCCTTCTTAAAGGGGTATTCCAGATTCAGAAAATAAATATTATTCTTCGAATAATGAAGTTAGTTTTCTAAATCAACTGTCTGTATCAATTCCTCATAATTTTCAAGATCTCTGCTTGCGGTCACTCCATAGGAACTTTCATTGTTCACTTGCAGGGGGTAAAAATCTATCCATGGACATATGCTAGGCACACAGGTGCTCGGCTCGTTGCAATACACACCTAAACTGTCCTGTACCGGCGTATCCATCAAATGATCAGGACAAAAAAAATTTATCCACTGGAATTAAACAATGAATTGGCAGCAAACAGATATTGAAAACCTTGAACTGATACGGAAAAATTCAACCGTTACCAGTTTTGCTTGAGCCCTTGACAGCACCCCTAGAGAGACACTGGACAGGAAACTTCGATTTTGCAAAAAGGAGGAACCCCCACATCCTCGCAGTACTTTATGAAGATGCCAGGACATTTATATAGGTATACATACATAAGAACCAGAAGGAAAATAGATTTTATATTCTAGATGTAAGGAGGTGTCTTAAGAATGAGATTTTGTCCTAAATAGGTTTAAGGGGGGTGGGGGGGGGGAAATCGATCAGACACTTGGGGAAGAGAGCATTATTTTCTGACCTTCCTGTTTGGTATTGTAGCAAATAGATCTATTATTGGACAGCCCCTAAGATGAGAAATTCAGAAAAAAACACCTGCTGATTCATAGACCACTTAGGCCCCATGCACACGTACGTAAAAAAAGCCCGTAATTACGGCACGTTTTTACGGGCCCATGGACTTCTATTGGCCACGGGTACCTCCCCGTATGCTTACGGGAAGGTGCCCGTGCCGTTGAAAAATATAGAACATGTCCTATTTCAGGCCGTAATTACGGAACGGGCAGGCCCATAGAAGTCTATTGGGCTCCCGTAATTACGGGTGACTACGTATGTGCACCCGTAATTACGGGAGCGTTGCTAGGCAACGTCAGTAAATAGTCACTGTTCAGGGTGCTGAAAGAGTTAAACGATCGGTAGTAACTCAGTACCCTGGACAGTGACTACCGATCCCAATATAGATCACCCTATAAAAAAAAAATAATTACTGGTGCAATACGGGTCAAATACATGTAACCAAGGACCCGTGTTTACGCCAGTATTTACAGGAGGGAAAAAATATACGTTCGTGTGCACGAGGCCTTACCCGGTTTTAGATAGTTGCATCTTCGTGTAATCCATACTCGCCCTTACCACCTTAACTAAGAGCTCAATGTCCTCGGCCTGAAAAATGAGGCTTTATCTGAGATCTCGTACACAATGGAGGAGTCACCTTCAAACTAAAATTCAATAACGGAGGCAGAACCATTATCACTTGTGGAATAGAGGCCCCCGCAAAAATTAAAAAAATATTGCTCAATTTATATTTAATTTGTTTTCTCCAATACCGTTATATTATTCACATAAGGCTATGAATCAATTATGTTGCATTAGCTATTGTTGCAGCCAGAGAAAGGCCTGCGCAGCAGATCAGCGTATGGATTCTCCGGTTAACCCCTTCCCACCATAAGCAACTTTCAGATTTTAATTTTCGTTTTTTCCTCCCCACCTTCCAAAAGCCATAACTTTTTAATTCTTTCGTCTATATAGTCCTATGAGGGCTTGATTTTTGAGGGACGAGTTGTAGTTTTTCGTAGCACCATTTATTGTGCCATACAATGTGCTGGGAAATGGGGGAAAAATTATTTGTGTATTAGAAAACGAAAAAAACACAGCGATTCCTCCATTGTTTTTTGCGCTTCATTTTTACAGAATTCACTGTGCAATTAAAACATGTTAACTTTATTCTGCGGGTCAATACGATTATGGCGATACCAAATATATATAGTTTTGTCTATATTTTACTACTTTTGCCAGGAAAAAACTAAGTGTAAAAAATAAAAAGTATTCGGTTTCGCCAAATTCTGAGAGCCATAACTTTATTTTTCCGTCGATTAACTGGTATGAGGGCTTATTTTTTGCGAGATAAGCTGTAGTTTTTAATGCACCGTTTGAGTACAAGAGAGGTTTTGAGCACTTTTTGTTACATTTTTTGTGGGAGATTAGGTGAACAAAAAATAGAGATTCTGGCGCTTACATTTTTTTTTACCGCGTGTACCGTGCGGGTTAAATTATGATATATTGTAATAGTTCAGACTTTTACAGATGCGGCGATACCAATTATGTTTATTTATTTACAATGCTCTAGGGGGGAAATGGGAAAAGGTTTTTTTTTTACTTTTAATTTTCCTTTTTACATTAAAAAAAAACCCCAGGGGACTTCAACCAGCGATCATTGGCTCGCTTGCACTATATACTGCAATACTAAGGAATTGCAGTATATCGTCTTTCTGACAGGCTTCTATTAAACCCTGCCAGAGGCAGGGCTTAACAGGAGCAAAGATGGCGGACCTGGGGGCCTTCATTAGGCCCCCAGGCTGCCATAGCCACCCCTTGATTGCATTGTGGGGGGGTGATGAGCTGCTAGAGGGGGTCACCCCCCTCTTTCTAACGATTTAAATGCCGCGGTCACTATTGACTGCTGAATTTAACAGGTTAAACGAGCGGGAATGCGCTAGAGTGTGATCCCGCTCGTTACTGTGAAGTATCGGCTGTAACATACAGCCGACACCCGCATCGTATGGAGCGGGTTTACTCCGTGAGCCCGTTCCATACTTCCCCTATCTGGCTACGACTTCACCATACGTTGAATGTCAGGAAGGGGTTAAAACTGCTTCACATCCAAGCCTTACCAACAACCGGGGCAACCTCACAGTAAATGGGAGAAGTGATAAAGAAAACAATATCATACCTTTTAACACTTGCGCTGGAAAAGGTATCAATAATGCTGGCACCAGCTTCTGGAGAAGTTAAGGACCCTACAGGAACTCTCCCAAACTGACATGTCTAGCGGGCATTAAGATAAAGCATGATTAGTGTACAATCACAAATTAGCAGTGGCATTAAATAGGGCATGCTACAAGATAACATTACCCTGTTAGGCACATTCACTAGAGGCTTCCTTGGAATTTCATCTTCCTCAGGTGAGCTAAATTTTTGTCTGCAAAAGTAAAAAAAAGAAAAAAAAAAAGGCTCGGTTTAGGTCTGGGAAAAATTTACTTAAATAAAATTTTAGGAGACAAGTCAGAAGTTTGATACCCGAATGAAAAAATCATGTTGGTAGAGAGCTCCTCGGAGCTGTCATTGCGGATCCTCTGGGGCCCTCCAAGCACAGAGCTCTGCACATCTTCTCCATGTGTGTGGCTCGAAGACACTGCAAGAAAACCAAAATCAATTAAACATATGACATTACCAAACGCAATCTAAAGATTAAGACCCTGTTCACATGGAGTTTGTCACAAATTTTGACGCAGAAATAAACGCCAAAAAACATCCGGAATTGCCCCTTTCCATTGATTTCAATAGAGGGCAGAAGCTTTTTTTTGTTTTTTTAAATCAATGGGAGGCAACAAAAACCTGCGGCGCTAGTTTCCGAGCGTTTTTCGCCCGCACTCCTCGCAATAGCTTCATGGCCGCGGATAAAAAACGCAGCGCAAAACAGCAGCAAAAAAAGCGCAGGCAGGTCAAAATCTGCCTCAAAATCCCTGAAGGAATTCAGAGGCAGATTTTTTTCTGCCTGCAAAAAACTCACTGTGAACAGGGCCTTAAAGGGAACCTATCTGCAGTCTCAAAACTGCTGACAGTGGTAAAGGGAAGGGCATTTTAAACATCCTTTTTTTTTTCCTCGGTCCGAGAAATAGATGTTTGATTCCCCCGGTGCGGCGGTAGGTTTAGAAATCCCTCCCCTTTATCACAGTCATCAGGTTTGAGACTAAAACTGCGGACAGGTTCCTTTAACACATTCATATCGCAGTTACTTACAAGACAAGTTTTCTTTATCTTCTTCAGAGATCAGCCGAGGTCTCTTCAACTGCAAGTTGCTCATAGCCAATTCGATCATTTCAGCTGGGACTGCTCTGCTCTCCCTTCCTCGCTGGAGAACCTGCTTGCTCTTTTTAAAGTTTCCTGGCAAAACGATGGCCATAACATTAGGTTTAGAATTGTGCTTAAAAAAACTTCTACTTTCGAACCACTTAAAATGTATTTGAGCTGCTGTATTGATGTAGTGCTCTCCTGGACTATTTCAAGGCTAGAAACTCCACACAACAGAGACATGTCAGAAGTTTCTATTAGTGAGGGTCTGGGTGCTTTGACCCCTGCCAATCACTAGAAAGAAGAGGCAGAAGTGTTTAGCTGAGTACAGTGGCTCATCGGCTACAATTAGCATGTATTGTCGCTAATTTAAACCGATGAGTGCCTACGCAAGATAGCCAATTGCTTCAGCCCCTTCGATCGATTGGTTGGGATATCAGCACCCGTACCATTAACAAAAGGTATACTCTAAAATGGAAACTTCAATGGACACTCACTTATGCTAATCTAATAGTATACCTGATATATTGTAATTGACTTACTGACAGAACTTGCATGGTTAAAACAACTAAATTTAGTGTCTCAGAAAATTAGATTATTATATAAGCCCAATTTCAAAAATGATTTTTAATACCGAACTGTTGGCCTACAGAAAAGTATGTACAGTATATGCCCTCAATACTTGGTCGGGGCTCCTTTTGCATGAATTACTGCATCAATGCGGCGTGGCATGGGGGCGGTCAGCCTGTGGCACTGCTGAGGTGTTATGGAAGCCCAGGTTGCTTTGATAGTGGCCTTCAGCTCGTCTGCATTGTTGGGTCTGGTGTCTCATCTTCCTCTTGACAATACCTCAGATTCTCTGTGGGGTTTAGGTCAGGCGAGTTTGCTGGCCAATCAAGCACAGTGATATTGTGGTTATTAAACCAGGTATTGGTACATTTGGCAGTGTGGGCAGGTGCCAAGTCCTGCTGGAAAATGATATCAGCATCTCGATAAAGCTTGTCAGCAGAGGGAAGCATGAAGAGCTCTAAAATTTCCTGGTAGACGCCTGCAATACTTTTTGCCCACATTGCCAAAAGTACCAATACCTGGTTTAATAACCTATGGTTTCCGTTTGGATTCCCCTGACTAAAAGCTCAGACGGAACCCATGATTAGAGCCCTGACGCAGATGTGAACGAAGACTTGGAGATTCACCAAGTCTTCACAAAGATAATACCAACAATGTATCCAACAAAATAACTAAGCAAACCAATAAAATATAATTATGCATATAAGTACACAAACACACCTTTTTGGTTTTTTTCTTTTAAGTTTAGATGGAGCCCTTTATTCAGATTAATAAAAACAGGATTATTGTACAAACCGTAAAAACAGCCCAGGAGGCACCAACAGAACTAATAGAAAGGAAAGTAACCCCGATGGAGAGGAACTTTACCCTTGAACCAATAGGTTTATGAAATCAGAGACCAGATCCAACAAGCAATGGGTGGCCTTGGACGGTGCCATTTCCTTATTTAGCCTCTCCGAAATGACAAAAAGCAAATCGGAGCTTCTAAAAGGACTCTGTTGTGGCCAGATAGATGTCAAGGCGATGCAAAGTCTGTTCCATCGGAGATGGAGAGGGGTAAAAGGAAGGGAGAACAACCTAGTCATTGATATGGAAGGCAGAGATGGGAAAGGCCGGAAAACTACCTTACTACTATGGATGACTAAAAAGGGAGACTTGCAGGACAGGGCAGCCATTCCCAAAACCAGACTAATGGAAGTGACTGCCACCAGGAAAGCAACCTTACAGGAAAAGAGACACTAAACCAAAACATCCCTCAAAAGGTTAAAAAGGAGCAGCCTGAAGAGACCCCGAAACCAAATTAAGATTCCAAGGCTCAGTGGGATGCTTGAATGAAGGAACCAAATGAGCCACTCCCGCAGGAAAGTCTTCACTTGAGAGCAAAAGGTCAAAACCTGCTGAAAAAGTATGGACAGAGCAGAAATCTAACTCTTAAGGGAAGGCAATCCAAGTCACAGATCAAGGCCTAAGACCTTGTTCACACAAACGTGTTAAACATCCGTGTGATGGCCGTTGAGGCAACAGCCGTCAAACGGACAGATATAATTCAATGTGACCGCTCACACGGCCGTCGTTTGAACAGACCGTGTGAAGGGTCCGTGAGAAGATAGGACATTTACTATTTTTTAACGCTTCAAGCATCCCTCCATAGACTCTAGTCTATGGAGGATGCATGATATTACATCCCACAGAGCACGGATGCACCTCGGACGTGAAAAACAGCAGTTTTTTCACGTTCGAGATGCACAACGCTCGTGTGAATCCGGCCTAACTGTAGAAAGAACAAAATCCTAGATGTGGTACAAACACTGTTCACAAAAGGAAGAATAAGCCTTTCAAGTACGGTGATAGACCTTAGCTGAGTGAGGTTTCCTAGTCTTCAGCATGGTCTGGATGACTGGCTCAGCATGACTAAGGGCTCTCAGAACCTAGTCTTCAACAACCACGCTTTTAAAAGTATGTGATTTAAAGTAGGGTGGCATTGCGGACATTGGGGGAGGAGGTCAGGTGGAGTTGGAAGACGCCAAGGTGCGTCTACGAGCAGGTCGACTAGTTCGGCGTTCTCTGCCCAACAAGGCCAGTATGGTGCCACCGGGATCCTGCAAAGAGTGGAAGGGAAGAGATCTATCTCTCATGAGAGAGCGAGAGCTATATGAGAGCGAGAGCTATATGAGAGCGAGAGCTATATGAGAGCGAGAGCTATATGAGAGCGAGAGCTATATGAGAGCGAGAGCTATATGAGAGCGAGAGAGCGAGAGCTATATGAGAGCGAGAGAGCGAGAGCTATATGAGAGAGAGCGAGAGCTATATGAGAGCGAGCGAGAGCTATATGAGAGAGAGCGAGAGCTATATGAGAGAGAGCGAGAGCTATATGAGAGAGAGCGAGAGCTATATGAGAGAGAGCGAGAGCTATATGAGAGAGAGCGAGAGCTATATGAGAGAGAGCGAGAGCTATATGAGAGAGAGCGAGAGCTATATGAGAGAGAGCGAGAGCTATATGAGAGAGAGCGAGAGCTATATGAGAGAGAGCGAGAGCTATATGAGAGAGAGCGAGAGCTATATGAGAGAGAGCGAGAGCTATATGAGAGAGAGCGAGAGCTATATGAGAGAGAGCTATATGAGAGAGAGCTATATGAGAGAGAGCGAGAGCTATATGAGAGAGAGCTATATGAGAGAGAGCGAGAGCTATATGAGAGAGAGCGAGAGCGAGCTATATGAGAGAGAGCGAGAGCGAGCTATATGAGAGAGAGCGAGAGCGAGCTATATGAGAGAGAGCGAGAGCGAGCTATATGAGAGAGAGCGAGAGCGAGCTATATGAGAGAGAGCAAGAGCGAGCTATATGAGAGAGAGCGAGAGCTATATGAGAGAGAGCTATATGAGAGAGAGCGAGAGCTATATGAGAGAGAGCGAGAGCTATATGAGAGAGCGAGAGCGAGCTATATGAGAGAGAGCGAGAGCTATATGAGAGAGAGAGAGCGACAGAGCGAGAGAGAGAGCGAGAGAGAGAGATCGACAGAGAGAGAGAGAGAGAGAGAGAGAGAGAGAGAGAGAGAGAGAGCGAGAGAGAGAGATCGACAGAGAGAGAGAGAGCGAGAGAGAGAGATCGACAGAGAGAGAGAGAGAGAGAGAGAGAGAGAGAGAGAGAGAGAGAGAGATCGACAGAGAGAGAGAGAGCGAGAGAGAGAGATCGACAGAGAGAGAGAGAGAGAGAGAGAGAGAGAGAGAGAGAGAGAGAGAGAGAGAGAGAGAGAGAGAGAGAGAGAGAGAGAGAGAGAGAGAGAGAGAGAGAGAGAGAGAGAGAGAGAGATAGAGAGAGAGAGAGAGAGAGAGAGAGATAGAGAGAGAGAGAGAGAGAGAGAGAGAGAGAGATCGACAGAGAGAGAGAGAGAGAGAGAGAGAGAGAGAGAGATCGACAGAGAGAGAGAGAGAGAGAGAGAGAGATAGAGATCGACAGAGAGAGATCGAGATCGACAGAGAGAGAGATAGAGATCGACAGAGAGAGATCGAGATCGATATAGAGATCGATATAGAGATCGATCTAGAGAGAGAGAGAGATCGATCGAGATCGATCTATATCTAACCGAGATGGTGTTATTGAGATGCAAAGAGATCCACGTCTGGTGTGCACCACTTCTGACAGAGGTGATTGAATACTTCTGGGTGAAGAGACCACTTTTCCAACATAGGAAGTCTGCAGCCCAGTTGTCCACTCCTGGTATGTGGACTGTTGACAGTGCTGGTACATGGCACTTCGCCCATAGAAAAAGCCTACAGGACTCGCACAGAGCCGCTCGACTCCTGATGCCACCATGGTGGTTTAGATAGATAACTGCCATGAAGTTGTCTATCTGGATACTGAGTGACCCTGGAGGAGATTCCAAACGGAAAAGGACAGGAAGATAGCCCTCCATTCCAGAAGGCTGATCTGCAAGGATGACTCCTGTCAATGTCAACCAAGCACCGTGTAGAGGCCAAAGAATGCACCCCATTCGGACAGACTGGCATCCATTGTGATTACAAGCTACTGAATGGGAAGAAAGACTGCCCCAGCACAATAGTAGACGTGGACTCCCACCAGCACAACTCTTGATAAATGAGAGAACAGGGGAATAAACTTGTCCAGAAACATCTAAGACTTGTCTCATCGATAAAGGATCGCCCCCTGGAGAGAAATTGCGCATATGAAAATACATTGAAGGTCAAAACCTTCCTGCCCAGCACCCACATGCAGAAGCAGATAGAAAAGGGGGTGTTTGGGCGAAGGAGATTCACTTCTGCCCGAAGGTCTTCGTCTAGTTCTCCAGGAGATAATAACAATAATCTTTATATAGCGCCAACATATTACGCAGCACTTTACAATTTAGAGGGAACATAAACAGACAATAGCAGACATTACATAGTGACAAAGCCAAGTTACAATTCAGACAGGAGGACTGAGGACCCTGCTCGCACGAGTTTACAATCTATGAATGGACACTTGCAGACCTGGCGTAGAAGGCTATTCCCAAATACTTTATGTTTGAGATCTAATTAGCGAGGATTTGTTCATGATCCAGCCGAACCTTTTCAACGTTTTCAGACTGTCCTGTTTGGAGGAAGCCTCCACCAAGGTGGTCCAGGTAAAAGGATGATTGCGACTCCCCTGGCACAGAAGCGCCATGAGAGATGCCATGACCTTGGTGAAGACCCAATGAGTCGTGGAGAGCACAAAGGGGAGGGAGACAAACTGGAAATGTTGACAACCTATCACGAAACGAAGTAAGTGCTGGTGTGTTCCTGTGATAGGAATGTGGAGGTATGCATTGCGAAAATTAAGAGGAGAGAAACTCTCCTTGTTCCAGTCATCCCACCACCGACCTCAGGTATTCCATACGAAACCTCTGAACGCGAATAAAGTGGTTCAACTTCTTCAGATCCAGGATTGGACGAACTGATTCGTAGTTTTTTGGTACTGTAAAAGATATTGGAGTTGAACCACTGAAACAACCTTCTATAGGAGCAGTGAACTTTCACCGCCAGTAGCCTCAGAAGTAATCATGTCCAGACATTTTCTAAAAAGTCTGCCGCCAACTAGGGCTTTTTCGGGAGCCTGGTCTGCCAGAAAATTCAGCCAAAAAGACGACCGAATGGCAATCAAATTAGCAGGTGCACGGACATAAAAGCGTGCTGATTGGAGGGAAGCTTGAAACAGGAACTTTGACAACCTGAGAAGCAAGGTCGGCCATATCTTGCTGCGTCATACCCTCCAAGATATCACGGTTTACTCCAAACCGAGCAAGTCTTACTTAGCCAGGAAAATGTAAAGGCTGGGCACAGAGCAGAACCTGCGGCCACTAATGGAGACTGGGTCTGGGAGTACAACTTCTTGTCAAGAGGGTCACTGAGTGATGCCGCATTTTACAGTGTAATGGTGGTTGTCCTAGACCAATGTGTCCTAGGCTGATCCACATGAAAACCAGACCATTTAGAGATCAAGCACTTCTGAAAATGAAGCATAGAATTAATAGGTTATGAAACAAACATACGCCAGTCAGGATGCTTCCATTTCTCGCATAAAATCTCCTCAAACGCGCTATGAATTTGGAAAGCACAGCCTTTGGCGTTGTCATGGTGCCTGAGAAGGGGCGATGGGATCTTCTTTTACATGAAAAAACAGACAGCTCGTATCAATGCCTGCATGGCAGCTGTCAGTTGTAAGTCATGCTCAGATCCTGAATGCAAATTAGAGGATTTATTGTTGGAAGGTGACGGACACTGGTTGGGAATAACATCACCATTGATGTCCCTAGTACTCCTGCGCCTCTTAGGAGATCTACAGCGAGAGGAAGGAAGAGCTTTGAGTTCAGCTATTTGGGGGGAGGCAAGCGTTACAAAGACTCAATCGTGGATTAGGAGAGTCTGGAAACGTTACCCAAGGTCTGAACAAAAGACCTGGCCCATTCAGACGGTGTCATCCTGGGGGACCCGGAGTAGAAAACAATGTGGCCAGACTAGGGAAGGCTGGCCACATGTAAACTTTTAAATTACATCAGCCACAATTATAGTGACTGCTATCTGCCTAGTGGAATCCTACCGAGGTGAAGTCATGTCACAAGGGATATGGAAAAAAAGTGGACAGCCAACAGTGTCAGAGGGAAAGTGTCCCTGGGAAGCTGCATCCAATAAAAAAAAAAAAAAAAAGTGACCCCCCCTAAGGAAACAAATAATTAGCGCTAATCCTGGCCCCTACCAGACCCCTGGTGCGGTGTCTACCAGCAGCAGACTGTAGACAAAGATGGCTGTATAAAATGATGCAGCAGGGAAGATTGAAGCATTGAAAATGGGGCCAGCGCCTAGAGTCTGGCTGAGGGAGCGACGCAGTAGGCAGAGGAACCGCCCCTTCAGAAGCCCGCACTGAAGAAAAAGAAAACACCGCCTACAAGAGAAACTCCCTCCCGGAGTCCAATGCCATGGTGCCAGTCAGCTGATATAGCAGCCGAGATTATGAGAAGTTTAGGTGGTAACGTGTGAGCGGCCGAGATTGACGAAAAGAGCAGCCAGGGCGCAAATCTGCAGTCGTTCCATTACCGCTGAGTTTTAAATGGGAGTCAACTGTATAGGCATGCGTCTGTGGCAGACATACGGCTGAACTTTCAAAATAAGCACGTCGAACATTTATCAATTTTGTTACAACTTTTATATTGAAAACAGGCATGGACCATCTAGTTCTCTAGCTGCTTACTCAGTTTTACAGGTTGTCCTATGGGCCATAAAGCAACAAAATCCTTAAAAAAAAAATAGAATTAGACCTGTTTCCATTAAACCAAAATATGCATGTGCACACTGAGCTAAACAAGACAGAAACAAAGAAGTTACCTTCAGACCACTCAAACTGGGCAAAAGCAATATGCACAAAAGCCCATTTTCTGCAGTTTAATCTTGCAAGCTGGAACTGGTCACGTGCGTCATCTGTGTCCAGTATGCTAAAAAGTACATAAAAAATAGAATGACGATTAAGAGGTGTAACAATCAGCACAAACTGGTGCGAAGGAAAGTGGAGTAGTTACCCATTGCGACCATTCAGGTTGCTGCTTTTATTTTCCTCTGAAACATGAGGTTAAATCTGATTGGATACTATCGGCAACTACTCCACTTTTCTCTTGAACTATATATATCTCCCTCTATACGTAGAAAACAGTCACTGACAAATCTTCAACATGTTGCACTTAAGACTAATGCATTATTGGCTGTATTTAAAAGCTATGTACACCTTTGAAATATTTTTATGTAAAAAAAAACAAAAAAAACTATTTCAAAAGGTGTACACAGCCTTTAAGTGGTGACACCTTGGCCATATCATGACTATGTGAAGCTGCTAGAGTCGGACGTAGTTTCACACCAGGATACAGCCACATAGCCAAGGTCCACCAATCACCCTATCTGCATAGGGGGCACTAGGAAAAATAAACAACTGCTACAAACCATGTGCAGCTTTAGAATATATTGTATAAAATAGGATTTTCTTTTCTAAATTCTATTGACGACAATATACGAATATCTGGCCTGTGGACCACTTTCACAGGAATAAAAGCAAAGTAGCGGTGAAATGTACAAATTTCATTTTTTTTTTCAAAAATTCATATTTAATCCTTTTTTTTCTGTAACAGAGGGTTATCAGAGAAACGCAACTCAATATTTATTGCCCAGATTCTGCAGTTTTAGAAATATCCCACATGTGGCCCTAGTGTGCTTATGTACTGAAACACAGACCTCCGAAGAAAAGGAACTCAGAGGATTTTGGGGCCTTCTTATTATTAGAATATATTTTAGGCACCATGTCAGGTTTGAAGAGGTCTTGTGGGGCCAAAACAGTGAAAACACTCCCAAAAAGACACCATTTGGAAAACTACACCCCTCAAGGACTTCATCAAGGGGTGTAGTGGGCATTTTGACCACAGGTTTTTTTGCTGAATTTAGTGGAAAAGGCTGTGAAAAAGAAAATCTGATTTTTTTTTCACAAGGCACAAAAGACAAATAAGCACCCCAACATTTGAAAAACTATTTCTCCAGATTACGGCAATACCCCATATGTGGTAATAAACTGCTGGTTAGACACATGGCAGGGCTCAGAAGGGAAGCAGCGCCATTTGGCTTCTGGGGCTCAAGTTTTGCTGCAATGTTTTTCGGGTGCCATGACGCATTTGCAAAGCCCCTGTGGGACCAAAACAGTGTAAAACCCCCAAAAGTGATTTGTGAAACTACACCCCTCAAGGAATTTATCCAGGGGTATAGTGAGCATTTTGACCACACAGGTTTTTTGCTGACTTTAGTGGAATTAGGCCGTGAAAATGAAAATCTATGTTTTTTTGTATTAAAATGTAATTTTAGCTCAGATTTTTCCATTTTCACAATAAAGAATAGGAGAAGCACCACAAAATTTGTAAAGCAACCTCTGAGAACAGCAATACTGCATATGAGGCAATACACCCAAAGCATGTCTTAGAAGGGAAGGGGTACCATTCGGCTTTTGGAGCTCAAATTTTGCTGGAATGGTTTGCGGCGCCATGTCACAATTGCAAAGCCCCTGCGGAACCAAATGAGTGGGAACCCCCAAAAGTCACCTCATTTGGGAAACAACACCCCTGAGGGAATTTATCGAGGGGTATAGTGAGCATTTTAACCCCACAGGTTTATTGCCGAAATTTGTGGAATTAGGCCATGAAATTGAAAAGTTAATTTTTTTTTCCGATAAAACTTGGACATTTTAAATTTTTACAAGGAATAAAAGCAGAAAAAGCTCCACAACATTTGAAAAGCAATTTCTCCCAATTACAGCAATACCCCATAAGTGGTCATAAACTGCTGTTTGAACACACTGCAGGTCTCAAAAGGGAAGAAGCCACAAACAAACACCGTTGAAAATGGTGCCACTGCCAAGGGGTTCATTGCAGACTGGGCATGCCTACACTCATCTCAGAACTACTAGAGAGAAAAGAAAGACAGTATTGATGCAAGTACAAATATAGTAGTTACATTTACTCCACATCCCTGGTAAATCCTATTAACATCTATAGGAGTTACGGAAATTGCCAAGCACACAGAGCTCGGTGGTTTCTGTAACTTCCGACCACCTTTCCATTATTCTTCTTCATCTGGATGCGGTGGTCGCCTTATCAGGTGGGACCCCTGTTCTGGAGATAGGGGAGGGCCCCAAAGCGGAGAACCGCACCCTTTAGACATTTATGGCATATTCCATGGATATGCCATAGAGGTCTAATACAGTAATACCCCTATAAAAAGTCTTGCACATCAATTAGCTGCGACATATTATATAAACATAACATTAAGGTGGGGTTGTATAAGACCACAGACTTACGCTTTCAACTCTGCAAATCGAACCAATATTTTAGCATAGCTTTCACAATGGCTGTGCTTTTGTAGAGAAAGCGCTCCAACAGCCTGAGTGTAATTGTCGATCAGTTTATTTAGCAGTATCCCATCGCTCTGTGGCAAGCCTGTACTCTCCAGTCTTAAAAGGGAAATCAGCCATTCTTCAGCGGTCTTTGGTGTAAACAGATCATTAAAGACACCAGAGTGCTCTGTGAGTAAGTAAAGCAATACAGCGATAGTTATTTTATCAGGACTATGTATATTTTGGACAAAAAAAATATGCTGACATATACCATTATATAAAAATAATAATTAAAATAACAAATATTACAGTAAAAAGATATACCGTAAAGAAGTATTTTCACCTCACAATTTTTCCTGTATTTTGCTAATTTGTCATATTTGAACATTTCAGATCATTCAACTAATTTTAATATAAGATAAAGACTATACGAATAATCACAAAATGCAGCTTTTATACGATCATTCCATTTATTGAGGATAAAGATGTAATCAAAACCAATATCCCCCATGTGAAAAGTAATTGCACCCCTAAACCGAATAACTATTTGGCTACAGTGAAGGGTTTTTGAGTATGAACCGTCAGTTTAAGGTCTTGCCACAGCATCTCAGTGGGATTCAAGTCAGAACTTTGACTCGGCCACTCAAACATTTTGCTTCTTTTGAGCCATTGAGGGGTGGACTTGCTTGTCTGCTATAGATCATGGTCTTGCTGCACAACCCAACTGCGCTTCAGCTTTAGGTCACAAACTGACGAGCGGACATTCTCCTTCATGATTTTCTGATATAAAGCAGAATTCATGGTTCCATCAGTTATGGCAAGTTGTCCAGGTCCTGCAGAAGTAATGCACCCCAGACGAGTTTACTACCACCACCACCACCACCACGTTTGACAGTTAGTATGAAGTTTTATGGTGGTTTTACGTCAAATACTGTATAAAGAGACCCATGTCTTCCAAAAAGTTCCACCTTTGACTCATCAGTTCACAAACGAGATGCTTATTGATGGCCTCGAGGCCTGCCATCAGTGCTCTATTATGAAGTCTTGCCGGGGCAAGGCTTAAAAGGGAACCTATCAGTAGATTTGAGCCACTAAAAAGCCAGCATGCCGTTAAACAGCTGGGGCTTAGTGTTCCAAACCTGCCTACCTCAAAAATGGACGTTTAGGGGAAAAAGGTAGATTACAATTTACCGAAAGGAGTTGGGCGGCACCGGGCGCATGTGAATTGTACACATGAAGCAGGGGACAGTACATCTCGCCACACTACGCATTTGCAGTGCACGGTTATCTGCGTCATGCTCCCGATACTGCTCCCAGTCTCATATTGGAAAGTTGTCATTTACTTTACTAACTATTCCCTAAACATCCGTTTTTTTAAAGTGGGAGAATATGCATAACGCGCCATGCTGGTGGATTAGTGGCTCCAAATCTACGGACATGTTCTCTTTTATGTATTACCTTTTATCTTTGCTTTACTATAAAGTATTGCAGTGTATTGCATAAGCGAGCCAACAACCGCATGCTGAAGTCTAAAAACCCTTTACATGACATTTTTGCCTTCTGTCACAGGTATACGTTAGGAGGACTCGCAGCATATATCTCTGTTTGAAGGCTGCAAAAGTTTTCCCACCGTATAGGCATGCAGTGGGATACGTCGCCCAAATTCCCCAGGCAGAGCGCTACCTGAAGCGCTGTGCTTGGGGGAAGCTCCTGACGTCACTATTCATATGGACAGTGATGTTAGGTGTAACAATGCCAGGGTTCACGACACAGCATCGCAAGTTCTTCAGCCAGGGACTTTGACACTGGGGAAGTTCTTGACGTCACTTTCCAGACATGGACAGAAATGTCAGGAGCTTTGTGAAGCCGGAGTCCCCGGCTAAAGCGTCAGCAACGCTGTGGACATGGATATCGACCATGGAGAAGTCCATGACATCACTGTCCATATATGGACAGTGATATTTGGGGCTTCCCCGGGGCCAAAGTCCGTGGGCACTTGAATCACACGCAATCATCAATAAAGCTTGCATGTTTTATCCAATTTTTAGCGTAAAATCTGCCGACTCCTCCTTTAGCAATACCCATTACACACTAGTCATAGAAATAACAATTATACCTAGAGAATAATTTCTAATATATTCCTGAGGGATGGAAAAGATTTCAGTCAATCAAAAAATACATTTTCGTCCACTAACTGTCACCACAATTTTTTTTTTTTTAAAAAAAACGTTCCTTATTGCATTTTAACCCCTTCCCCCTGCATTCTGTGCCCTAATGACCAAGCCATTTCTTAAATTTTCTATCGTCACTTTCGAAAAGCTATAACTTTTTTATTTTAGCGTCGACATAGCTGTATAAGGTCTTGTTTTTTACGGGACAAGTTGTATTTTTAACAGCACCATTTTGGGGTACATATTTATGGACTAACTTTTATTAACTTTTGGGGAGGGGATAGACAAAAAAAAACCTGAAATGTCGCCACTTTTTTGCGTCCTACATCTACGCCGTTTACCGTGTGGTATAAATAACACAACTTTATTCAACGGGTTGTTACGATTGCAACAATACCACATTTGTATAGGTTTTGTATGTTTTACTACTTTTTTTTTTTCAAAATTATATGTTTTTTTGTCTCCATATTTGAAGAGCCATAACTTTTTATTTTTGCACCGATGCAGTTGTACGAGGGTTTTTTTTTTTTGGCGGGAAGACTTGATGTTTTTATTGGTACCATTTTGGAGTAGATGCGACTTTTTGATCACTTTTTATCATATTTCTTTTAAGTCAGGATTAACAGAAATCAACAATTTTTCCATTGTTTTTTATTACATTTTTTACGGCGTTCACCGTGCGGGTTAAATAATGTAATAGCTTTATAGTCTGGGTCGCTACGGACGCGGCGATACCAAATATGTGTAACTTTTTGCTTTATTTTTGTTATGTTAATAGTAAAGCATTTTGTAAGGGGAAAAAGTGGGTTTTTCATCACATTTTTATTTAAACTTTATTAAACTTTTTTTTACTAGTCCTACTAGGGGACTTTATTATAAAAGCGATCGGATGATCGCATATTACACTGCAATACTTCTGTATTGCGGTGTATTACTGCCTGTCCGTTTAAAACAGACAGGCATCTGCTAGGCCATGCCTCTTGCATAACAGGTCGTCTGCACAGTACGTCGGCAAACCCATTCAAATGAATGGGCAGATGTTTGCCGACGTATTTGAGACGTATTTTCAGACGTAAAACGAGGCATAATACTCCTCGTATACGTCTGAAATTTGGCCGTGTGAACATACCCTAAAGCCCACTAATGACCGCCGTGAGAAGGCGTATCGGCGGTCATTAAGGGGTTAAACAGGCTCCGTCACTAGTTAGTAATACCCTATCTCCTAGCTAATAGGTGCTGTGACACGGATAATGCTATGGAAAATGGTGTTCCAAAACGTTTAGGCTGCGTACACGTCAGCATTGTGTTTTCGTTAAGGGGTTGTGTCAGCTTCCGTTTGCATCATCATTGATCTCAATTGTGACGGATACTTTGCTAATGGTTTCCGTTTGTCACCGTTCTTTAAGGGCTTTGGTTCTTTTGAAGGAAACAAAAGCGCAGTTGACTATGGTTTTTATTTGCCTTTCTGTTGAGGGGTTCCTCTGACGGAAACCCTCAGCGTAAACACAACACGGATGCTAAAATATGATTATTTTGAAAGTTATGTGCTTTTTTCTAAATATATAAATGAGCCTTTATTCGACAACGGGGAGGTAACAGCAGCGATTATCCTAGGTGGAGCCTCCTCACAGCCTCTGACACTGTCCTATCAGCATGAAGCTGCTTCACACATTATGAGACAGTCTAGAGCAGGGGTGGGCAAACTTTTTGACTCGCGGGCCACAATGGGTTCTAAAATTTGACAGAGGGGCCGGGCCAGGAGCATTTGGAGGGAGTGTTTGGGCCGGATATACTAAAGCATTAAATGTAGTGTGTGCAAACCTCATAGCACAGTAAGAACACTACAACCCAATTTATTAACTGTCTTTCAAATGTGAAAAATAGCCCTTATCAGTTAATAAATTTGTCTCAAGGAATATGCAAGATATGGCATTTACATACTATTTCGCAGATACTGGGAGGAGGAAATGTAAATAGATTAAAATAACATACGCACTGTGATTTATCAAGAAAAAAGTTCTGTTGACTCTGTAAATTAGCTGCCAACCTCTGAGCAGTAGCCGCCCGTTCTTGTGTTGACTGCTTGCTAGCATAGTTTGCATGCTTCGTGGCAAAGTGACGGCTGATATTGTACTCTTTGAAAACCGAAGGGCTTAATGGTGACGTGAAACGAAGTGAAAATTAAAGTGAAATAAAGAGAAATACGCGCCACATTAACCCCTTAATGACCGGGCCATTTTGCACGTTAATGACCAAGGATTATTTTTTGTTTTTCCACGGTCGCATTCCAAGAGTCGTAACTCTTTTTTTATTCCGTCGACATAGCCGTATAAGGGCTTGTTTTTTTGCGGGACGAGTTGTATTTTGTAATTGTACCATTTTTAGATGCTTATAACATATTGATTAACTTTTATTAACTTTATTTTAGGAGAGAATTGAAAATAAGCAGCTATTCCAGCATTAATTTTCACGTTATAAATTTACGCCGTTTACTATGCAGCGTAAATAACATGTTACCTTTATTCTACGGGTCGGCACGATTACAGGGATACCAAATGTGTAAAGGTTTTATATGTTTTTTCTACGTTTGCACAATAAAAACCCTTTTAGAAAAAAATTACTTGTTTTTGCATCGCCGCGTTCCAAGAGGCGTAATTTTTTTATTTTTCCGTCGATGTGGCCGTACGTGGGATTGATTTTTGCGGGACAATGTGTAGTTTTCATTAGTACTATTTTGGGGTACATAGGACTTATAGATGAACTTTTATTTTATTTTTTATGGGGGGAATGGGAGAAAAGAGAGAATTTTGCCGTTGTTTTTTGCGTTTTCTTTGGACCCCGTTCATCCGGCGGTTTAATTAATGTGTTCATTTTATTGGTCAAGTTGTTACGATCGCGGGGATACCATATATGTGTATGTGTGATTTGTTTTGACCGTTTTATTAAATAAAACCACTTTTTGGGGCAAAAAAGTAGTTTTATTTGACTTTGACTGTAATTTTTTTTATTTTTTTTTTCACAAACTTTATTTAACGGTTTTACTTTTTTTTTTTTAGTCCCACCAGGGGACTTCACTATGCGATATGCCGATCGCATATATAATGCTTTGGTATACTTCGTATACCAAAGCATTATTGCCTGTCAGTGTAAAACTGACAGGCAACCTGTTAGGTCATGCCTCTGGCATCGCCTAACAGGCAGATGCTGAAGACAGACCTGGGGGTCTTTGTTAGACCCCCGGCTGTCATGGAAACCCGACGGCGACCCGCGATTTGTTTGCGGGGGCGCCGATCGGGAGACAGAGGGAGTTCCCCCCTCTGTCAAACACATTAAATGCCGCTGTCACTGTTGACAGCGGCATTTAATGGGTTAAACTGCCGGAATCGGCGCGTGCTTCGATTCCGGCAGTTGCAGCAGGAGCCAGGCTGTGTATAACAGCCGTGCTCCTGCCGCTGATCGCGTGGGTAAACTGTCAGTACCCGCGCGATCACAGGACGGATATATCCGTCCTCCTGCGCGAACTAGCAGCTGCTGAGGACGGATATATCTTGGACAAGTTCGGCGGGCCGGATTAAAAAGCCTAACGGGCCGTATGTGGCCCGCGGGCCGTAGTTTGCCCATGTCTGGTCTAGAGGGAAGGGGGATCAATTCAAACAGCCATATCCCGTGCTATGGACCACCTAGAACAGCACTTCTGGAGGCATATGAAAGAAGAGATTCTAATATTTCATAGCTTTCTAGCTGTGACACAACCGGAGGTATCACCAGTTGAATACACTGTCGGGAATGGAAGGTGTATACTATATGATCACACTGTGTTGCTGGGCAGGGAAGGGGGTGAAGCTGTATGCTTATTGGACAGAGTCATACAGAAAACATTACACCGCCCAGAGTGAAAAGAAAGAGTCACCTCCTATTTGGGTATTAGAGCCACATTAGCATATTTAGAAAAATGCTCATAACTTTGCAAATAAAAGGTTTGTTTTTTTTTAAACAAAACTAATCACACTGTAGTTATCAGCAGCAAAGCGCCTATTAGATTATTTAGGAGATAGGGAATTAATAAACTGGTGACAGAATCCCTTTAAGTTTAGGCAATTGCGATGATTAATTTGGGTTAGGCTGTGTTTACATGTTGCGTTCAATTTTTGCAGAAAATATATAGGTATGGGGGTTTAGTATTATTGAGTATATAGTAGTAGGGTTTATTGTGTTATTTAGGTTTTATTTCTAAATGTCAAAAAAAGCGTGACAATTGTCTTGGCTACGAGAGGTGCAAAATGTCCAAAAACCCCTGGCAGTGAAAGGGTTAAAACTCGTACCACAAAAAAACAAGCCCTTAAATGGCTGTCAATGGAAAAATTCTAAATTAAAACAAAAATTATCTGTCACTAAGATTAAAACTAGTTTGATGATCTGAAACATTTACCTTATTTTTCAGACTATAAGACGCAGTTTTTAGCGAATAAATCTTGCTAAAAAGTCCCTGCGTCTTATAGTCGGCCGTCAAGGGACCCAGCAACGCCGGGCCGCCTGACCAGTCCTTACTTAACCCGTTCCCGACCCGTGATGTGTCGGCACATCATGGAGCAGATGATGTATGGAGCGGGCTCACACGCTGAGCCCGCTCCATACACTGCAGATGTCAGCTTCTGGCACGCTGCTCTAACGGCCAGGAACAGCGATGGCGCTGTTCCTGGCCGTTTACTTAAATGCTATTGACCGCAAAAGCCACTTACCTGCTCCGTGAGGCAGCATCATATGATGCGCGGCTGCATGCTTTTCGCGCAGCCGCCATCATTATGACATGCCATTTGGATGTTTGTAAACAGAAAAGCACGTGGTGCTTTTCGGTTTACATTCATCCTTTTGACAGCTGTTGCGCGAAACAGGCAGTTCGCACGGAAGTGCTTCCGTGCGACCTGCATGGTTTTCACGCACCCATTGACTTCAATGGGTGCGTGATGCGCGAAATACGCAGTTATTGAACGTATCGCGCTTTTTACGCAGCGGACAAACGCTGCGCAAAAAGCACGGACTGTCTGTACTGGCCCATAGACTTCTATTGGTCCATGCGTGCCGTGTGAAAACCACACACGGCCTGCACGGACGCAATTCACGTTCGTGTGAATCCGCCCTCAGACAGATGCGGGTCCCACCTCTGGAACCCGCATCTATCTCTAGAACTGGTCCCCCTAAACCCCGTTATATCTTACCTGGCTCCGCTGTCTTATGGCCACTTCCTGGTTACATTATCGAGTTACGGAAACAGCATAACTCGCTGAGCTACGCAGTTTCCGTAACTTCCATAGAACTGAATAGTAGTTACAGAAACAGCATAGCTTGCATGCTAACCTGCTTCTGGAACTGCCATTCACTACTAATTCACTAATTGGTATCGCTGCATTCGTAAAAGTCTGAAACTATTACAATTCAGCATTATTTGACTCACACAGTGAACAGCGTAAAAAAAATTAAATGAAAGACACCAGAATCCTTGTCTTCTGGTCACCATAGCACTAAGGCTGAGTTCACACGTCGCGGATTTCACGCAGATTTTCAGCGCAGATTTTACACTTTGCAATGCAAAAGGGTGAGATCTGCGTCAAAACCGCAACTAAATCTGCGACAAATCTGCAACGTGTGAACTCAGCCTAAAAAGGAAATCTAAAAAAAGTGAAAAAAAATAAATCGTATGTACCAAAAAAATGGTGCTAATAAAAACTACAGCTCACCCTACAAAAACGACTCAAACGATGGAAAAATATAAAATTATGGTGAAACTGAAGAAATAATTTTTTTTAACCAACAGTTTTTTGATTGTAAAAGAAGTAAAATATTAAGTTTTTCCCTATTTTCTGTTGTCTAAAACCTGGGTACGTCTTATAGTCTGAAAAATATGCAAAAATTGATGAAATTGGGATGGCGGCAAAAATTTTAGGACAGTGTGAGGCTGTGAAAATGGCTCCACACAGGCAGATTCATTGAAGTTGGCTAACTACAGTGAATTTACATATTGGGCACCAAAAGAGCGGGGGATAATAGCTACCAAATAGGGGGAGAAGGAGAAAAAAAAAAAAAATGGGCCATGTAAACATGGAAGAAGACGGCTAGAGGTAACGTGTAAATTAGATTCTAGGACTTAGTGACAGGTCCTCTTTAAAAAGACCATTTAAAGTAGTTCAATATACCCAAGGCTCTGTTCACATCTGCGTTGGGGTCCCGTTCTGACATTCGAGGTTTCCGTTAGAACGGGACCCCGAGCAGACAGAAACGGACACCGACGGAAACCAGAGGGTTCCGTCTCCATCACCATTGATTTCAATGGTGACGGAGCCGATGTCCCTGGTTTCCGTTTGCCTCTTTTATGCACCGGATCAGTCGTTTTGCCGGAAGCAATAGCGTAGTCGACTGATCCGGTGCATAAAAAAAGAAACGGAAACATTGAAATCAATGGTGATGGAGACGGAACCCTCTGGTTTCCATAGGTGTCAGTTTGTGTCTGAACGGGGGCCTGTTCTAATGGAAACCTCCGGAACGTCAGAACGGGACCCCAACGCAGATGTCAACAGTGCCTTAAACATGCAAAATCTAGTTGGTGAATTATCAAAGTATTTCTAAAAACGTAGCACATAAAACCCACGCAAGACCCAAGAAACACTGTATAGTATGTGGCTCAGACGACAGTGGACCAAATCTATACCCGATACCTGTGCTTACCTGTGGTGTCAGCAGATGATTTTGTAAACGTTCGCTCATCCATCCAATTATCGTCATTTCCATACTTAGTCTTGAAGCTTTTAACTTTATCCAAAATGGAGGCAATCTTTAATTTCCGTTCACTTATATCTTCATCCTCCATTTTAGGCAAATCTAAACTAAAAATGACAGTCAAGTTAGCAGACCGCGCAATGCTGAGGAGACAGATACAGTTGAAACCGGCAATAAATAATCCAAGAACCTGATCTGCGCAAGCGGACAACAGTTAATTGCGCTGAATTTCAGTTAGACTTTTTTTTTTTTTATTAATTGCCCAGCCCTAGTCTGTAGCGCAGAGTTCTGTACATCAATGTATTATGTGCAGTTTTTGATCTTAGACAACTTCTGTTATTGAGAAAGGAGCTCCGGTCTGATCTCAGGACTATGGGCCAGTTCACACTGTTTTTTGACGCCGCAACCGCGTTGGAAAACGCAACAAAGAATGGCCGGAAATGCCTCCCATTGATTTCAATGAGAGGCGCTTTTTTCCCGCGAGCGGAAAAACCGTCTCACGGGAATAAGAAGCGACATGCTCTATCTTCAGGCGTTTACATCTCTGACCTCCCATTGACATCAATGGGAGGTAAAGAAAGCGTATTTTGCCACGCTTTTGCCCGATGGCCCCGAGCGAAAAACGCGGCAAATGGCGTGCAGGCAGATCAAAATCTGCCTCAACATTCCAGACGGAATGTTGAGGCAGGATTTTCTGCCTGCAAAAAAACTCTGTGTGAACATACTCTAAGGCTTCTTTCACACTAGCATTAGTATACGTTTACCTCTCTCTCGTCAGAGGAAGAGAGGATCGAAAGATTAAGGGTACGTTCACACGCTAGACTAAAAACAGCAGTAAAATACGGAGCTGTTTCATGGGAAAACTGCCTCTGATTTTCAGCCATTTTTTACAGCCTTTTTTGGAGCGGTTTTTCTATTGACCCAATGGAAAAAAACGGTTCAAGAAGTGACATGCACTTTTTTTACGGGGCGTTTTTTTACAGACACGTAAAAAACGCCCCGAGGGAACGAAACGCCGTTATTCCCAATGGGCAGATGTTTGGAGGCGTTCAGCTTCCGTATTTTTAGCGTTTTTTCAGGGCGTTTACGGCCCAAAAAACTGCTGAAAATAAGCCGTGTGAACATACCCTTAATAAACGGTTCTGTTAGAATCACCATTGATTTCAATGGTAATTCTTTTGTTTCAGTTGATCTTCGTTCACTGGGTTTCCGTTTTGTTTCTTCAGGGAAACTAAAGTTCTGCAGACTGCACTTTTGAATCTGTCAAAAAAACGGAAGCCTAGCGAACGGAGACAAACAGAAAGCAACTGAAACAAAAGTTTTACCATCGAAATCAATTGTAATTCTAACGGTCCCGTCGCATTCCGTTTAATCTTTCGATCCTTCTGTTCCACTGATGGAAGAGAGCTAAACATATATGAGCGGTAGTGTGAACTTAGCCTAACACTTAGCAAAGAGTTAAAACTTTTCTTCAGGAAAAACATATCAACACAGTAACATGGCCAGTAAACGGTCGGAAACTCAATCTGTTCGAAAATTTATGGCAGATATTTAAAAAATTGGTCCATGACAAGGCCCCATCCTACAAAGCTGATCCACGAACCGTTTTTCCAGAAAGTTGGAACCAGTTTATTATTATTAATCTTTAGTGAAGTCAATGCCTCACAGAATCCAGGCCATCATAAAAAGCCAAAAGGAGGAAAAACAAAGTACTAAACGTGATTTTTACTTGATCTGAAAGAAATATGCCATTAATATCATTTTAATTTACTTGTTTGATGTTTGACGAAGCGAGAAAGTTCAGCGGAGGCCCCTTCCACACTGCGCTTTAGCCCTATGATTAACCTCCCTCGGACTAGCATACTTCATTATACTTTTTTTTTTTCTTTTAACATGGAGTCCTATTGGTGGCCGGTGCCACAGTGTGGCCTCCGTTGCACGTATGCGTCGGGAAGCTCCAGAGACGTTAACTATCTGTATATGGACAGTTGTTGCTGCAGCTTCTCGATGCATCAGAGGCTGCACTGCCTGCCTTAGCCCCCGCAATATCTTTACAGCTGAAATCCCTAGCTGCTATCTGTGCTCGGGGAAGCTACGTCACTGGAGCTTCCATAAGGTAGCCATTCAAAGTAGGGTTGCCAGATGCATTAAAATATTGTAATACGTGAATGTAGTCAGAGCGGGGCTTCGGCGGTGTAAATCAGCCATTGCCCCGCTCCTGGCAAGTGTGCGTGCGGGTGAGCATGAAGTGATGCGGCCAGTGCCGAAAACAGAGAACATGGCGGGCGCACTGCAAAATACCCCCATGTTGTGTCTTCATCACATCATGCTGACCCCACACACACACACATTGTCAGGAGCGGGCCAATGGCTGTATTACACATTACACAGCTCCTGCTGTAACGGCAGCCATCAGACAAACCTCTGATCTCCGCTGCTATTCCCTTGAATGCTGTGATCAAAGCTGACCGCAGCATTCAAGGGGTAAATGACAAGGCATGTGCACCTTAGATCGCCTCACAGGGAATTCCTGTGACGCCATCAAGGGACATACCATAATGTACTGGCTCATAGATGCAGTACATTAAAGTTTAAAAACCAAAAACAAAGTTATATTAAAAAAAATATTTTTTAAAAAATATATAAAATTCTCAATACATAAAACACATATTCGGTACCATCGTGGCTGTAATAACCTGCACAACAAATTTATAGCGTCATTTATGATGTGTACGCTGTAAAAAAAACAAAAAAAAACTGCATTCTTTCACTTAATGTGAGGCACATGGAGGTTCAGAATTAGGCATCACCACGTGCCCCACATCAGAAGATGGAAGAACTTTTTTTTTTTCTATTACTGTTGGCAAAGTATCGTTTTGGTATCGAGAATCGCAATACTACACGAAGCATCGGTATCGAAGTCCAAATTCTGGTATCGTGACAACTCTAATTCACAGTAGCCGGGTACTCTGCTTTAAAAGTTCCTTCACTGGGTATATAAGGCCGCCTTGCGGTGGTGTCTTTCTGCGACATCGCAAAACTCCTGGCGTAACTAGTTATATATGGATAGTGAAGAGCCGGAATCCCCGGCCAGAGTGAATCCGATGCTCTGGTCAGGGACTCCGGCATTGCAAAGCTCTTGACATCACTGTGCATATATGGACCGCAATGTCAGGAGCTTCCCCAAGGCTGGAATCATCGGCCAGAGTGCTTCCGATACTCTGGTCGGGGACTCCAGTATCGCTATAAAGTTATTTCATTATTTAACCCGCTCGGCGAACGCCGTAAAAATAAGCTAAAAAACAATGCAAAAATTGCTGTTTTCTGTGAGTCCTGCCTTAAAAATATGTGAGAAAAAGTGATCAAAAAGTTGCATGTACTGCACAATGCTACCCGCAAAAAGCAGCCCTCATACAACCGCATCGGCGGAAAAAAAAAAAGTTATGGCTCTTCAAATATGGAGACACAAAAACAAATCATTTGGAAAAAAGTGTTTTTACTGTGTAAAAGTAGTAAAACACACAAAACCTATATAAATTTGGTATCGTTGCAATCGTAGCAACCCGCTGAATAAAGTTATTGTGTTATTTATACCACAGGGTAAACGGCATAAATTTAAGACACAAAAAAGTGGCAAAACTGCTGGTTTTTTTTCTATTACCCTCCAAATAAAGGTTAATAAAAGTAAACCAATAAATTATATTACTGGCTGTCTGTCCTCTGACATAGAATATGACCAATTCACATATCCTAAAGACACCTTCACAAGGGTTCTATGATTATAAATATGATTTTACATATAACAGAGCACATATAGGATCGGTTCATTTTGACGTAGAAACCACGTCTAATCAGCGCCAAAAAAACACCTAAAATTGCCCCCCATTGAATTCAATGGGTGACAGAGGCGTGTTTTTCCCAGACGGCTTTCGGCTGCTTTCAGTATAAAAAAAATAAAAAAACACGGCATGTCCTTTATTGCAACACTGGCCGTCTCTGACCACCCATTGAAATCAATGGGAGGCAGAAAAAACATGAGTTTGTTTCGGAGCGTTTTTCGCTGTGTTTTTGCCCACGGCTTAAATGGCCAGGGGCGAAAGACACTGCGAAAAAATAAGTGAAGGCAGTTCAAAATCTACCTCAAAATTCCTGAAGGAATTCCGAGGAAGATTTCTTCTGCCTGCATAAAACGCTTTGTGAACAGGGCCATAGGGCTGATCTCAGGGACTGCGGCTACAGGAGAGTATAGATGGTTTACACATCTTGTCCGTAGTTTTGGGATACATTCACAGGAAGTTCATTTCCCGGCCATACACACGTGTATATTACCAGACCCTCGAGCGGAGGTCCCTATAACCGGTGATCAAGTCATATCGTGAACATACAGATCAGATAAACGGCAGCAGCTCATCACTTATTATAGAATCAGCCATTAAATGTACATTGAAGACAATGGGATTATGGATAGGAAGAAAACCATAAAGGATGCAATAGATGACAAATCAAGTGGCTAAAGAACATGCAGCAATTTCATGTCCCTACAATATGATATTTTATCACAGGCGACAGATGAGTCAAGACAAAAATAGGATCCTTTGTGATGTCCATTTCCAACCACATCCTTATATTAGGCTGCAGCAGCACAAACCGCTAATGCCAACAATAGAATGCCAGGGAAGATGCAATATTATCAAAGCAAACCCTGAATAATCTACATAGAAGCAGCGAGACAAAACACAAAAACACCTTTCTTGTTCCCACATTCAAAAAACACAACATACAGTCCTCGGAATAGATAAGGACTTTCTCAAGCTCTAGTGTGCAAGTATATGTAACCCCTTATATGTATTTTTACAGAGGGCACCAAGGGCCTTCATTCTGCAGCAGAGATGGCGCAGACACTGGTCAGGTGCTCTGCTGGGCACACAATTGAGAAAGTAGAGCCCAAGCCAACCCACTCAGGAAGGATCCATACGCCCCGACGGTCTCAGATGGAAACCACGACAGAACCCAATATAGGTCAACGGTGTACGTTGGGCGCCATTGATGTCCCTTGTGCAACAGATACGTTATCCTGTCATTTTACATTTTCTGCTCCTATGACAACGCAAAGCAGAACAATGGAAATGAAAAAGCAGGTGTGAACGTAGTCTAATTTGGACATCATCATTGGTTGTTATACATTTACAGGGAGCATGTCAGCCGGTTTGGAGACACTACACCACCGGCATGCCATTATGCAGCCGGGGTTTAATACTCCAAACCTGCCCACGTCGAAAACAGACAATTCGGGAATAACTAGTAAAGTGACCTACAACTTACCAAAGAGCGTCCGGCGGCACCTGCCATATATTTAGTCGCGGACAGTACAGGCGCAGTGAACTGTCCTCGACTAACCGTGTGCCATGCGCATGGGCCCGGTGCCACTCCGGTCTCATCTTGATGTCGGTTTATGAGGTAAGCAGGTTTGGTGCAATAAACCATATAACGGCATGCCAGGGGCATAGGGGCTCCAAACCTACTGACAGGTTTCCGACACTCACGAATTGTAACATTTCCACTTTGTAAAGACCCATCTATTCCACACACTAGGGCTTCATTCACATCTGCGTTGGGGTCCCGTTCTGACGTTCCGTCTGAGCTTTCCGTCAGAACGGGACCCTGAGCAGAGACAAACTGACACCAGAGGTTTCCGTCTCCATCACCATTGATTTCAATGGCTGGTTACGGATCCGGTGCACGTGGTTTCCGTTTGCCTCTTTTGTGCACCGGACCCGTCGTTTTGCTGGAAGCAATAGTGTACTCGACTAAACGACTCGGCAAAACGACTGATCCGATGCACAAAAGAGACAAACGGAAACCACGGGCACCGGATCCATCACCATTGAAATCAATGGTGATGGAAACCTCTGGTGTCAGTTTGTCTCTGCTCAGGGTCCCGTTCTGACGGAAAGCTCTGACGGAACGTCAGAACGGGAACCCAACGCAGATGTGAACGAAGCCTAAGGTCATACTTTTCCTACGCACAATAGAAGTTATTTTGCATTGGGTGCCGTCACTCTGCGGCTTCGTCCGTTTCCAAACGTCTTTTGGTCACAAGACGTACGGAAACAAAGTGCGATCACATGACTGACTGGTCCTCCAATAAAGAGGCACAGACCAAAAAAATCAGCCAGGGATAGAAAATTCCAGTCACCCTACACAGCAGATCAAGAACAAAGAGCAGACAACAAATATATCTCCGTCATACACAGCGGATTGCCAAACCGGGGAAAGTTCATGAGTCGATGCGAGAGTCTGTATCAAGAAATAGACGGACATAAGGCATTGTCACTAGAAACCCCTACACAGGCCAGAGCCCTATTCAATAACGGAGGCATCGCTGCTAGTTATTACAGTACGTGCACTGGTCCGCCCGCTCTGTACACTGGATCCATTTCCCACGCACCTGTCAGCCAGCGTTGCCGTTATTCTCTCACTGTCCCACAGCTTGTGAGGCCGATAACGGAGAAGAACCCGCGCACTGCCACCGTACGATCAGCGCCCCACTATCCACTCTGCATCACAGGCAGGCGCTTGTTTGAAATTCGCCACATCCCCACACCTACGATATGATTGGCCAGCGCAAGCGGAACCGGAAGTGACAGTCCTGCCCTTCCTTGTCTTCCGCAGCCATGTTTGTTTGGGGCAGCCTATTATTTACATTTAGAACATAATGTAATGTTATGTCGCATTCAAAGAAGCGTAAATAGTGACGACAGAACGGGCACTGAGGGGCAGAGTTTAATATAAAAAGGAGGCAGATGATATGTCATGCTGTTAGTGGATACTTATAAGTCATAGATGTTTGTTTGCTTTATGAGTAGTTCAATAGGGACTGTATTTATAGGTTAGAGACAGGTATAAAAATAGGGATTCATTTCAGAGGACACTATAATTTTGTACACACTTGTAAATTTACCATCTTTTCCACGCAAAAATACTGCCCATCTTCATGGCGACGCATCCCTCTGTTGTGAGCACAGCCCGACCTGGGATGACGCTGTAGTCCATGTAAAAAGTGGCAACACATGGCTCTTTGTTGGAGTTTTACCTCCCCATTGAATTTAATGGGGGGAAACCCGCAACAGAAGAGCAGCGATTCCACAGCATAAATGAACATTCTGCGGATTAAAAAACAGCACCGCGGGTCAATTTATGAACGGTTTTTCAGCTGATTTTTTCCGCTCTGTGTGGATGAGGTTTGTTCAACTCTCACCCACACTGCTGCTACTGAACTACAATGTGAAATTTCAATAAATCTGTTGGGAAAAATCCGAAGTGTATACGCCCAGTGTGTTCCTAGCCTTAATATAATCGGGGGATGGCATTCACGCTCCTTTTTATAAGCACCGCCCACTATTAGGAACAGTGACGTGGGGATGTAAATGCATCGGTAGTCAACATTTTTTGCCCAAATTGTGACTTTTGATGCATTTGCAAATTTTCTATGGCAAAAAACTGGCAAAGTAAAGTTCATAAGTCCCCTGTATTAACTGCCTGTAACTCAGTCTCCACCCCCTCCTCTGACCTCCGCACTTGACTCCAGGGCTGTGCTGGGAGCACATATTTAGCTTCTGAATATGAGGGTCTCTGGCTCTCTGCCACCTTGCCAGGCCCCTTTAAAGGGGTTCCCCGGGCATTTTATAGTTATCCTTCGGATACGCCATCAATATAAGATCAGTGGGGGTCCGACTCCCGACACCCCCACTAATCATCTCAGTGAAGGGGCAGCGGCGTTCACAACTTTTTTGCTTATAGAGTAACTTTGGATACGTCACAGCTACATATCAGAAATTTTGATTGGTGAGGTCGGGGTGCTGTGACTCCCACCATCGCTGAAACGAAGGGGCAGAAGCGCTCAACCTCCGACTGTGATTGGCTCCTTCGGCTGTGATTGTCTCTCCTCGTCACCCTGAAAACAGGTTCATAGACAAAGTATAAAAAAAAGTGAAAAAAATGTACTCAAAAATACAATAAAAGTTTCAAGTAATAAAATAAAACACAATCGCCCTTTTTCCCTTATCAAGTCCTTTATTATTGAAAAAACCTACATATTTGGTATCGCTGCGACCATAACGGCCTAAACGATGTTATTTATTCCATGTGGTGAACGCCATAAAAAAAACAATGCCAAAATTTCTGTTTTTTCTTTTTGTCACTTTGCCCTACCAAAATTGGAATAAAATGTCATCAAAAAGTCGCATGTATACAAAAATGGTATCTTGTCTCGCAAAAAACAAGCCCTCATACAGTTTAGTCGACGAAAAAATTAAAAAGTTACGGTTCTCACAATATGGCAGCAAAAAAAATACATTCTTTTTACAAAAGTAATTTTATTGTGCAAAAAATTGTAAAACATAAAAAAGTGGTATAAATTTGGTATCGCCGGAATCGTACTGACCCACAGAGTTAAGTTAACATGTAATTTATAACGCACGCTGTATAAAAAAAACCTGCCAGAATTGCTGTTTTTTTATCACCTGGTCTGCCAAAAATTTGGATGAAAAGTGATCAAAAAGTTGCATGTACCCCAAAATGGTACCAATAATGACTACAGCTCATCCCGCAAAAAAAAAACGGGAAACAGTATAATAATTGGAGAGTTGTCTTTTCATGGTGGTACAGGCTGGGCATCACATATTGGCATATCTATGGAAAAGTTCCCATTTTCACGCTGCAACATTGAGTGCACACTAAGTTCTGGAAAACACCTGCAGGGTTAACATGCTCACTACACCCCTAGGTGAATACCTTGAGGAGTGTAGTTTCCAAAATGGGGTCACTTCTGAGGGGTTTCCACTGTTTTGGTCCCACAGGGGCTTTGCAAATGCAATATAGGGCCCAGAAACCAATCCAGCAAAATCTGCACTCCAAAAGCCAAATGGGGCTCCTTCTCTTCTGAGCCCTACTGTGTGCCCAAACAGCAGTTTATGACCACATATGGGGTATTGCAGTACCCGGAAGAAATTGGTTTACAAATGTTGGGGTGCTTTTTCACATTTATTTGTTGAGAAAAATAAAAATGTTGAGCTAAAACTACGTCTTATTGAAGAAAAATGATTTTTTTCCTTTTTCCTTTTTAATGCCCAATTCTAATAAAACCTATGAAACACCTGTGGGGTCAAAACGCTCAATACACCCCTAGATTAATTCCTCAACGGGTGTAGTATCCCAAATTGAGTCCCTTTTGGGTAGTTTCCACTGTACTAGTACCTTAGGGGCTTTGCAAAAGCAACATGGTGCCAAGAAACCAATCCAGCAAAATCTGTGCTCCAAATGCCAAATAGTGCTTCTTCTCTTCTGAGCCCTGCCGTGGGCCCAAATAGCAGTTTATGCCCACATATTGGGTATTTCCGTACTCCAAAGAAGTTGCTTTACAAATGCCATTGGGCTTTTTCTTCTTTATTCCTTGGGGACATTGTTGTTTTTAGCTAAGACTACATCTGTAATGACGGGGTAGGGAGACAGACAGGTGAGCCCTAATCTACCCGCCACTCAGTCCCTGCCTACTTGCAAAGACCCATCCTAGGTGACGGCGTACAACTGGGCGACGGTCCCTACGCTTAGTAAGTGCATGACAGACAAACAGACAAGGGTACACAGAAGCTAGGGAAACGGGGCAGCTGCCCATGGAGACACCATGAGCAACGAGAGTAGTGAACGAGCCGAGTCAAACCAGGAGTGCACGAGGTACAAAACGCTGAGCAGGAGAGTGGTCAGTAAGCCAAGGTCAATAACAAGCAGAGGATCAGTAGTTCAAGCAGCAGCAGCAAGCCAGGAAACAAGCAGAGCAGAATCACAGGCAAAGGAGGAACAGGAAAGGCAGGTATAAATAGACAGTGGGCGGGAGCTAGCTCCGTCTGGCCAGGCTGTGATAGGCTCTCCCACTCCTAAGCCTGCCATCCTGAGTGGTGGAAGATGGAGTCAGTCTCACAGACATAGGAGCAGGTGCAGACTGATTACCCGTGTCTGGCAGATCCTTTACAACATCTTATTGGAAAAAATGAAAATTTTTAATTTTCACATCCAAATTCTAATAAAAACTATGAAACACCTGTGGGGTCAAAATGCTCACTACACCCCTAGATGAATTACTTGTGGGGTGTAGTTTCCAAAATGTTTTTTTTTTTTTCGTGATGTTTCCTTTGTTTTAGCATCACAAGACCTCTTCAAACCTGACATGGTGCCTAAAATATATTCTAATAAAAAGAAGGCCCCAAAATCCTCTACGTGCACCTCTGCTACTGGGGCCGGTGCTTCAGTCCAGTAGCACGCTATAGCTACATGTGGGATATTTCTAAAAACTACAGACTATGGGCAATAAATATTGAGTTGCGTTTCTCTGGTAAAACGTTCTGTGTTACAGAAAAAAATGGATTAAATATGAATTTCTGCAAAAAAAAATAAATTTGTACATTTCACCTCTACGTTGCTTTAATTCTTGTGAAACCTAAACGGTTAAGAAACTTTCTAAATGCTGTTTTGAATACTTTGAGGGGTACGGTTATTAAAATGGAGTTATTTATGGGGGTCTGTATAGTATGGGCCCTTCAAAGCCACTTCACAACGGAACTGGTCCCTGTAAAAATAGCTTTTTGAAATTTTCTTGAAAATGTGAGAAATTTCTGTTAAAGTTTTAAGCATTGTAACGTCCTAGAAAAAGAAAAGGATGTTCAAAAAAACGATGCAAACATAAAGTAGACATATGGGAAATGTTAATTAGCAACTATATTGTTGGTATTACTATCTTTTTTACAAGTAGGCACATTTAAATTGATAAAATGCTAATTTTTGCAATTCTTCGCAAAATTTTGGTGTTTTTCACAATTAAATACTGAATGTATCGACTAAATTTTACCACTAACTTAAAGTACAATGTGTCACGAGAAAACAATCTCAGAATCGCTTGTATAGGTGAAAGCATTCCAAAGTTATTACCATATAAAGTGACGTCAGATTTGAAAAATAAGGCTCAATAAAAAGGTCAAAAGTGGCTGGAGTGGGAAGGGGTTAATGGCGAAAGTATGTCAAAAAGATCCTGATGCCACAACAGTCAGCTGCGCTTTTGGTCACAACTGCATACAAAAAACATATATGGTCATGTTTTTATATTAACGCATTCGCGCACCCAGACGTGCTATTACATCTGGGTGCGGGGAATGGTTTTGGAGCGCGCTCACATGCTGTGCGCACTCCATATGTTGCGGGTGTCAGCTGTATTTTACAGCGGACACCCGGGACTAAAAGCCGGGCGCAGCAATCGCGCTGCTCCTGGCTGTTTATCCCCTCAAATGCTGCGGTTAATCGCGACCGCAACATCTGAGGCTTTGAAAAGAGGGGGTGGCCCCCTCCGACAGCTCATCGACCCAGCCGCTGTGAGATCGGGGGGTGATGATGGTTGTTATGGCAGCCCAGGGGCCTAATGAAGGCCCCCAGGGCTGCCTTCACCCTGCCTCTGTTAAGCCCTGACTGCGGCAGGGCTTAACAAATGCCTGTAAAAATGACAATATACTGCAATACGTTAGAACATTAACCCCTAGGGGGCTAATAAAGTGTGTAAAAAAAGTGGAAAATGTTTTTAGTAGTGAAAAAAATAAAATATTAAAAGTAAAAAAAAAAACTTTCCTCATTTTCCGCCTAAATTAATGTAAAAAATAAAAAAGTAAACAAAATTGGTATCGCTGCATCCGTAAAAGTCTGAACGTTTACAATATAGCGTTATTTAATGCGCAGGGTGAACACTGTAAAAAATGTAAACCACCAAAATCAGTATTTTATGGTCAACTTAGTTCTCAAAAAAATTTAATAAAAAGTGATCAAAAAGTTCTACGTACCAAAAAATGGTACAAATAAAAACTACAGCTCGTCCCGCAAAATATAAGCCCTCACACCGCACAATCAGTAAAAAAAATCTAAAAGTTATGGCTCTCAGAATGTGGCGACACAAAACATTGTAGTAGTAGAATATAAAAAAGTATATAAATTTGTAATCGCATTGAGCCACAGAATAAAGATAAGTTGTCATTTTTACCGCACGGTGAAAGACATAAAAACAAAACCAAAAAAACAATTGAGGAATCGCAGTTTTTTCCAACTTCACCCCGCAAAGAATTTTTTTTGCAGTTTTTCAGTACATTATATGGAACTATAAATGGTACCAAAAGAAACTACAGCTCCTTCCGCAAAAAATAACCCCTCACACCACCCTATTGGCGGAAAAATAAAGCTGGCTTTAATTATGGCTCTTGGAATGCGGGGAGTGAAAAACAAAAATCCAAAAATGGCTTCGTCCCGAAGGGGTTAATGTCAGTCAATGGTAGATATATGCAAGTGTATAGGCATAGAGTTAGGCTTCATGAACACGGGCGTGCCCGTAATCACGGCATTTTCGGGCCGTGCTCCCATACAAAGTATGGGAGCACGGCCCATAAAAAACTAAAAGGAGGACATGCTTCATAATTCCCAGCACGGTTCTATTCTACGGCACGGACACCTATCCGTAGTGATAGGAAAATTTGTCCGTGGCCAATAGGAAACCGGGCGGGTCCGTAATTGCGGACCGTATTACAGTCCGCAATTACGGAGATTTTTTACGGTTGTGTGCATGGGGCCTTAGGGCATGTTCAGACATGGTGGAATTCCACAGCAATTGCGCTGCGGACAATCCGCTGCGGACAATCCGCAGTGGAAATCCGCAGCAGACTTTTTTTAAATACTCTCCATGGCGTTTTATGTAACAGTGCATATGATGCGGAAAAAGCCATGGCGGAAAATAGGCTGCGGTGCAGATTTTTTATTCTGTAGCATGCATGGCTGCCAGCTGAGAAGCAGAGAATTTTCACTGGGGATTTCAGCCTTTTGCAATAGCTGAAATCTGTGGCAAGTCCGCAACGTCTGAAATACCTGTCAAATATGCAAATGTTGCTGCAGATTCGTAGCGTAAGTGCCACGAATTTGTCGCAAAATCTGCAGCAGAAAAATTCTGCCATGGCCTTACACACGTCTGGCCAGATGTTCATCAGGACCCATTGAACGATTATCCCTAAAGGGGTTTCTAAAATTATAAAAACATGTCTGTTTTCTTCCCAAAACAGCGCCACACCTGACCACAGGTTGTGTCTGGTATTGCAGCTCACTACAATATCGCATACAACCTGAGGACTAGTGTGGTCCTGTTTTAGATTGACGAACGGGCAAAATGCCCGTAAAGAACCATAAAGAGGGCCATGTGGCCAAAGGAGAAAAAGGGGTTGTAGTGGGGAACCTTAGATAGTTTGGCAGGAATAGGGATAATGCAGGTTAAGGGTTTTTTGCTTTGTCCAAAATGGAGTTGGAACAATAGGGGATGGGAGGTAAAGGAACAATAGGGGATGGGAGGTAAAGGAACAATAGGGGATGGGAGGTAAAGGAACAATAGGGGATGGTTTTAGACCTGAAGGTAGGTGTAAGGTAATTTGGTGAGGAAATTAGGGAGGGAGAAAAGTTAATTGGGTAAGGGGATTAGTGTGGGAGGATTTAAGGCAGGTAATGTGAAGGAGAGCAGGCTAATTTTGTTTCTGTTTACAGGGTGAGGCCTCATTTACACGTGCGTAATATACGCGCGTGCGACGCGCGTGCTTTTCACGCGTGTCGTACGCACCTATATTACTCTATGGGGCAGTGCAGACGATGCGTGAATTTTGCGCAGCGCGAGTGCGTTGCGTAAAGCTCACGACATGTTCTATAATCGTGCGTTTTTCGCGCATCACGCACCCATTGAAGTCAATGGGTGCGTGAAAACCACGAAGGTCGCAAGAGCTGTCAAACTGAATGTAAACAGAAAAGCACCACGTGCTTTTCTGTTTACAAACATCCGAACGGAGTGTCTTAGACATGAGCGAACCGAACTTTACCGGGTTCGGCCGAACTCGTTTTGACCGAACCCGGCAGGAGACAGTCACTGTGCAGGGTGCTGAAAGAGTTAAACTGGTTCAGCACCCTGGACAGTGACTTCCGATTCCAATATACGTGAACGTGTAAAAAAAACAAAACTTCTGACTTACCGATAACTCCCGGCTTCTTCCTCCAGTCTGACCTCCCGGGATGACAATTCAGTCCAAGTGACAGCTGCAGCCAATCACAAGCCAAGCACAGGCTGCAGCGGTCACATGGACTGCCGCGTCATCCAGGGAGGTGGGGCCAGATGTCAAGAGAGGCGCGTCACCAAGGACGCGTCACCAAGGACGCGTCACCAAGGCAACGGCCGGGAAGTTCTCCGTAAGTAAGGAACCTCTTTTTTTTTAAACAGGTTACTCGATATGGTGATCGGAATGCACTGTCGAGGGTGCTGAAAGTGTTACTGCCGATCAGTTAACTCTTTTCAGCACCATGGACAGTGACTGACGTCGACTAGCCTCATCTCTATGAAGGCGGCTGCGCGAAAATCACGCAGCCGCGCATCATACACGGATGACACACGGAGCTGTCAAGTGCCTTTTGCGCACGCAAAACGCTGCGTTTTTTGCGCGCGCAAAACGCACACGCTTGTGTAAATGAGGCCTAAAGCAAGACCCAAACCCTGTTAACCCAAATAAACAAATGTCTATTCACACTCCCGAAACTCGCGTCCTGGCTGGAGGCAATGTCGATTCACTCTCAAGACACTTCAGTAAAGTTAATGTGGGTGTATGTGACAGAACAGCATGATCTTGCGAGATCACGCTGTGCGGAGTACAAATAGACATGAATGGAAAAAAAGTGTATGACTGATTGGTCACTGATTGGTCAGCGTCATACACTTCTTTACAACTCCCGCTTGGTGAAAAGTTAAAAAACGCCCAGTTGGGCATTAAGAAACTAATTAGCATAAATCTAAAATTGCTCATAACTTCCTCAAAAATGGTAGTTTTTCAAAATAAAAACCACGGTTACCTACATTACAGCACCGATCAGATTATGTAGGAGATAGGACACTTATAATCTGGTGACAGAGCCTCTTTACGGAAGAAAGCAGCCATATTGTTGTAATCCTGAACAATGGTAAGTATTAGGCCCTATTCACTCGACAGGGTTTCCCGGACGTTCAAAAAACGACCGTCACAGGGTCGCAGTAGGAAAAATAGACCCCAAATGGGGCTGTTCACACGACCAATTTTTTGTATTATTTTTTTTGACGGCCCGGGAAACCCAGCCGGCAAAAATTGGGACATGCCCTATTTTTGGCCGTTCGGCTCCCATAGAAGTCTATGGGGCCAGGTAATACACGGCCATCACTAGAATGTGTTCCGAGTGACGGCCGTGTCTTCCGTCGCTCGCTCTCTCCTCCTCCTCACAGTGCGAAGTGGATGTGAGGGTATTTTTTTTGCTCCCTGTAGGAGAGGGATCCCCAATCCCCGGCCACAGCTTCGGCAACGATGTGGCCGGGGATTCCCCTTCAGGAGAAGTCCCTGACTTCACTGTCCATATATGGACACATTGACGTCAGGGGCTTCTGAAGCGGAATCCCTGACCATGTGGCCGGTGTTTCCGCTCCATGAGTAGTCCCTGACTTCACTGTCCATATGTGGACACAGTGACGTCAGGGACTTCTGAAGCTCAATTCCCCGACCTTGTGTTTCCGCTCCAGGAGAAGTCCCTGACTTCACTGTCCATATATATAGAGATTGAAGTCGGAGACTTCTCCTGGAACGGTGGCGCTATCTGGAGAAAGGTAGGGAGGGGGGTTCCATCTACAGGGGGGGGGGGTGCTATGTAAAAGGGGGCTGTGGCAGTATCTACAGAAGGCAGTGTGTGTCGTTATCTACAGAGGGAACTGTGTGGCAAAAAATGTACAAATGAAATTCATCCGTTTTTAAAACAGACAGGGAAAAAACTGATGCAAAACGGGTCAAAATTGGTCGTTAAAAATTGAAACATGGCCCGGAATGGAAACGGAACGGATGCAAAACGGCCGAGAAAAACGGACCAAAACAGCCGTTTTTATCGGCCGACACTTGGACCCTGTCGTTGGAATAGAGCCTTAGGGTATGTGCACACACATAATCAAAAACGTCTGAAAATACGGAGCTCTTTTCAAGGGAAAACAGCTCCTGATTTTCAGACGTTTTTTAAGCCCCTCGCGCATTTCGCAGCGTTTTTTACGGCAGTTTTTGGAGCTGTTTTTCTAGTCAATGAAAAACAGCTCCAAAAACGGCTCAAGAAGTGACATGCACTTTTTGTGGCTGTTTTTTGAAAATAAGGCGTAAATAAACACCCCGTCGGAACAGAATGCCACATTTCCATTGAAATCAATGGGCAGATGTTTGTAGGCGTTCTGCTTCCGTTTTTTTCAGGCGTTTTTACAGGCGTAAACGCCCCGAAATACGCCTGAAAACCCATACGTGTGCACATACCCTTAGGTCACATGCACACAAATCAGCAGCGTAATACAGAACCAGCCAAGTAAATGAGATTACTTGAAATACCATCTACATGTTGCAGAATTCTTCCGCACCTAAATTGATCTGCGGTGCATGTCAATTTATCTCGCGTTTTTATCTTCGGAATTGTATTCGACAAGTTTATTTTAAAAAACGCACTAAAATCCGTACCTGTTTGCACCTCAAAATGTAAAATCTGCATGATAAACGCTTAAACGTGGATTTGAGCTGCCTTTTTGTGATTTTGATGATTATTTTCTACATCAGATTCCGCAACGTGCGCATGCAGCCTTTAGTACCTAAATAACGCTACTTTAATACCAACGTAAAAAGAAAAACCCGCTGCAAACCTGCTCCTCCCACAAAATATTCTAGTTTTATTCCTATTCACGATATTACATCGTTTTATTCCTTTTGACAATATTATAGTTTTATTCCTATTCACAATATTACATAGTAAACCATATTAGTTTAATTAAAATTGGGGGGGGGACAACAACTGCGTCTGCGTGTCCTGAGGTATTTTTAGTCATTTCCGACCGTGGTCCCGTCACCGTGCGGAGCATGCCCAGTGCTGCGGAGATTCCACTGCTATTGTCTCCGACGAGCACTGCGTCAAAGCCTCCTCTGCACACTGGACGTCCTCCAGTCGCGCCTACCGCTAACTCATTACCATACACGCCACGCCCCAAGACAATCAATGGTCCTTGTGGTGACTGGGGAGCCAGTACCTGGAATGCGGCTGTAACCAGGGTAACCGCGTTACGTGTGGAGAGGTGGCGCAGTTGTTCTCCTCCGCCTTCATAGTCGGTCCTGTTATAACCCGGCATCCCGCACACGCCATGCTCCACTCAGCAGCCTCTCACTGACCGCCGTGCTCATCTCCTACATTACTGGATAAAACCGCTCGGGCTTGTGTGCAGAGGAGACAGGATGGCGCTGAGCGCGGTGTCCGAGCTCATTAATGACACGCTGCGTCTGTACAGCTGGAGCCTGAGCATCGCAGGTAAGACCGCTAAAGGGGCCTGGAAAGGAGCGGCGACCCCAGCTGCTCACCAGCCCCCATCCTGCTGAGGGTCACATTCACTGACGTACGTCTCTTCCATCAGTAGCATGTAATAGATCCGGCTCATCATGGCAGCGGGCGTGAAGGGACACATTCTATCCACATTCATCACCATAGACCCGCCATAGACAGACACACAGGCCACTATGTAACTCCTGACCGTTCTCGTACTAATGCTGGGTACCCGCTCTGCGCCATCATCCTTTGGGCCCATTACACAGACTTATTATTGCAGCATTCCCTCAATTCCATGTCAATGAAGGAAATGATAAAAATTAGTTTATCACTGATCTTCATCAATCATCATTTTTGGTGACACAACCCATAAATGCTGCTCAAAACAACATTTACAATAGAAATGGTTAACCTAGCGCCCACCTGGCTGGGGGGATCGACCGTCACGTTGTCGCTGCACGACTTTTCATACCACAGTTCAGACAATGACCTGAAGAATCAATAAGAAAATGTATTGCCGCGCTAAAAAATGGCCCTCGTTCAAAGGCGAACACTGGTAAATGTGCAGCAAGACATCATAGATCTACGATGCGATTGTTTCCATCCAACTGTCTACCATAGCATGAAGTTCTGGTGACCGCTCGGCGCACACATTAAGGCCCCATTCACACAAACTTATTTTTTCCCGTCCGTAAATACGGGTTCGTTGTCACCAGTATTCCACCCGTATTTACTGACCTGTTTTCTCTGCTATATTGCATTGCACTAATAGGCAGCCCCTTCTCTCTATCAGTGCTGGATAGAGAGAAGGGGCAGCCCTTTCGGGCAGGGTTTCCGCAGCGGAACGCAGCGATTGAAAGTAAAAGAAGTTCATACGTACCCCGGCCATTGTCTTGGTGACGTGTCCCTCGTTTGACATCCAGTCCGACCCCACTGGATGACGTGGCAGTCCATGTGACCGCTGCAGCCTGTGATTGGCTGCAGCGGTCACATGGGCTGAAACATTTTCCCAGGAGGCCTGACTGGAGGAAATAGCAGGGAGTTCTGGGTAAGTATTAACTTGTTTTTTGTTACGGGTTTTTGAAGTTAACATTAGACATCTATATTGTGAGCTTCGCGCATGGTACTCACACTCCAGCGGTAGTCACTGTCCAGGGTGCTGAAAGAGTTACTGCCGATCAGTGCAGCCCCTTCTCTCTATCCAGCACTGATCGTTTAACTCTTTCAGCACCCTGGACAGTGACTATACCCTGACGTTGCCTAGCAAAGCTCCCGTATTTACGGGTGCACACACGTAGCCACCCGTAATTACGGGAGCCCCATAGACTTCTATGGGCTGCCCGTGCCGTAATTGCGGCCTGAAATAGGACATGTTCTATCTTTTTAAACGGCCCCGGCACCTTCCCGTAAACAAATGGGAAGGTACCCCTGGCCAATAGAAGTCTATGGGCCCATAAATACGGGCCGTAATTGCGGCCCGTAATTACAGGCGTTTTTACGTTCGTGTGGATTGGGGCCTTAAGAGTTATTTCCATCTTAAATATTTGGTGCCAGAGTTGTCTCTCTTGCCCATAGTGACCAGCCGGTGTCCACATTTTGCTTTCCCATTGCAGTTTAGAAAATGAAAGCTGAACTCTGATTGGCTCTCTGGAGAAAGAGGCTACTATCCGGTATAGTGCAGGAAATATGTTGTGTTTTACATGTGATTATAACTTTTTTTTTAGGTAGGTTTCCATTCCATTCTTACAATTGGTTGTTATTTTTTTTTTTTGCTTTGCTTGGCTTCTGTGGCCAGTTTAGCCCCTTTCTCTCCTCTCCTGAACGATCTTCCAAGCTGATTGATCACCAATTTAAAGTTCAACAGGAAACCTGCAATCTGAAAAATGGCTGTCATGTAAATTTATTTTCTTTAATTTATATTTTATAGGTATTTATAGGGTTGATACGTTCAAGAAGAATTTGGAAAATCACTTCTGAATCTTGGACTTAATTGTCCATTGTTTGGAACACATTTATAAATGAGTATTTTTGGGAGAATTTATTATTAAGTCTGGTGTTTCATATGCCAGTCTCAATCTAAAGAGCACTGCGCCTAAATTATTAAGTGTCGCACACGTCTTAATTAATTAGGGGCAATCTCTGGCCATGAGGGTGCCAGAAAGTCAAATCTAGTGTAGCGTCCACAGCCGCGGACCGTCGGGATTACTCACCCCCTGACGGCCGCAGCCATGGATCTGTGAGTGCTGGCCCGCATCTCCTCCCCAGGAGACGCCAGCGCTCACTTCTGCTCCGTTCTGCTGTGTCCCGTAGGGTGCGCGCGCATGCTCGTGCCCGTCCTTAAAGGGCCAGCACGCGCACATGTAAATAATCTTCAATTTACCCATAATTACCCTGGACCTTTAAAAGGGCTCTGCCCTTTCACTCATTGCCTGAGTGGTGTTGTGTTTACCCGTGTTAGTCTTGCAAATGGTCCCCAGTGTTCCCGTACGTGGATCCTGTGCTACCTGAAATCAATGGGCAGATGTTTGGAGGCGTTTAGCCCCCCGTATTTTTAGCCGTTTTTCGGGGCGTCTACGGCCCGAAAAATGGCTGAAAATAGGTAGTGTGAACATATCCTTACACCACGCCTGGTGTCTGCTGCCATGGTCCCATCTGAGCCTAGCCGATACTACTGTCTGAAATGCTACAGGTACCCTTGTGCTTGGCCTATTTAGACATTGACTTGATACACTGTTTGGCAAGCTGCTATCCCGGTACGGCCCAGTGGGTCCACATACCCACAGATCTATGGTTTCTGCCAACTTCTGGAGTAAATTCTAGTAAATGTGTTGAGCTGCGGGTGGCCCTGCCCTTTTCCACTAAGCTCCACCCACCCTTTGGTAAAGTGCCATCAACGGTGTAATGCTGCAAAAGTCGCAATTTTATGCTAAGTTGCGACTTTTGCTGCATTTGCGCCTTTTCTACGCCAGAAAACTAGTGCAGAACGAATAATAAATTCCCCTGTATCTTTTGCAGTAGCGACTAGGGTTATCACAGGCATCACTTTTCAAGGCCTTGTAATAATTGAAAACTGCTGAAGATGCTTGAGATCAGTGCGTTAAGATCTGAAGAATTTCCTTCAGGCTGCAGATAATGCCATTATATAGGTTCCCTGTGGGAAATCAATTCTGGCTTTTTAGCATGAGCCATAGCAAGTAATGCGTATTGATTTTGTGTTGCTTAGGTTGCTATGCTGCATTGAGGATGGTAGAAAATATGTTAAAGGAGTTATTCGGGTTTCTAAAATTGACGCCCTGTTCATAGGATAGGCCATCAATATTAAATCGGTGGGGGTCCGACTCTCGGCACCCCTACCGATCGCCTGTTTGAAGGCACCACAGCCTCTTCATTGTTTATATGGTTCTCGTTCGTACTTGCAGGTGCCGTTCCATTTGTAGCGGCCGCGCAAGGTATTGCACCGCTATCCCGTTCAAGTGGTGTGGTCTGAGGTCTGAGTTAATTTAGGGTTTTATTTGATTTTTATATTTTGCTTACAAATTTTTTCCAGTAGAGTGATTTATAAGTACTTGCATATTTGTTTTTAGCCTTTTTTTTTGTTATGCATTGTCCGAGGTTTCCTAAGATAATTTTTTTTTTTTTTAAAGTGTTCGTCAATGCTAAAAATCACTTTCCAATACAGACCTGTGTCTCCATGGTTTGAGTCTATAAGCACACTCTGTATAGTGTGATCTCGCAGTTATGTGGTACTCTCTTCCTTCTTCCTAGCCTAATACCCTAATACATACATTTGTTAATGTGTAATTGGCCTTAGGGACTTCTCATAAGATGGTTTCTCTAATGTAGCAATGCACACAGGTCTCTCTTCCGCTGATGGTGCATATAGTGGATCTGATACTTGTCACTAGCAGCTTATGATTTTTCTAGCTTCGCATAAAAGCTGGGGGCGTGATCAAATTTTCAGAAATTTGGAAGCCCCAGTTTATAATAAAACAATATATATTCTTCTGATGATATCACATCTGCTGAGTGTTCATCAATGTCTTCTTTACCGGAGATTAATTTGTGTGACAGCAGGTCCTGAGATTATAGAGTCATCTGCTGCTCATCAGCATTATAGGTATAATGGAGAACAATAGGCAGTAAGGTCAGGGTTAGCTATGTTGTAGTCCTAATTTGCAGCCCTTTCGACGTAAAGGGGTTTTCCCATGAGAAACATTTCGGGCATAGCCACAGGATTTGTCATAAATGTAAGATCGATGCGGGTTCCACCTCTGAGACCCGCACCTATCTCTAGAACTGGGCCCCCTAATCCCCGTTCTAGCTTTTTGTGCTCACGCTGCCTCCCGACCACTTACTGATTACGTGGTCGGGAGTTACGGAAACAGCGTAACTCGCTGAGCTACGCTTCTTCCGTAACTGCTATTCACTACTATGGTAGTTACGTAAACAGCGTAGCTCATAGAGTTACGCTGTTTCCCTAACTTCCGACCGTGTAATCGGGAAGTGGTCGGGATACAGTGCGCACAAAAAGCTGGACCGGAGATTAGGGGGCCCGGTTCTAGAGAGGTATTGTGTCGCAGAGGTGGGACCCACATCTATCTGACATTTATGACATATCCTGTGGATATGCCATAAATGTCCCTCATGGGAAAACTCTTCTAAGCTGTTCCTTTTTGACTACTTCAAATCTCATATCTTCCCTGATGTTGCAGGCCTAGATTGTCTTGCTGGATTGCCAGACATATTGGGGACGTGGACTTCAACCTCCAAAGCAATACACAGAAGTGTGCTGGTTTATATACTATAATAACACGTATAATATGGAGTTAGAAACCACCATTTCTGTTATTTATAGGGTTTTCCCAACCCAGGCATTCAGAGTATATCCTCAGGATGTGCCATAAATGTCTGTTAGATTCAGGTCCCAGAACTGCATAGAGGGATCGCCCGACTCCAGTCCTGCCTGGTGGGGCAGCTGCATCCAGGCAGAGAATGAATGAAGGGGTGGCTGCGAATAGCCAGCAGGCATTGGATCGCTATAACCTGAGATCTGCATACAAAGGAATGCTGGGATAACACATTATGTTATTATTATGTTTTCTTCAATCCCAGAAAAAATACCTGCTTGCTTGGCTGTTTTTCTAATTCTCATAGGTATCAATGAAGACAGCAGCGCGCCAACTCTCCACTCATTGTCCGCCTGGATATGGCGGCCGCCTTACCAGGTCGGATGGTGTTAGATGACTCCTGTTCTGTAGATAGATGCAGTAATGGAAGATAAGTTGGGCAGACACCTGCTTGAAGTAGGACAGTTTCTCAATCTTTCTAAAGCTACATTCACACAACTTTTTTGTAATGGCCGTATTCAGAACAATAGAGTTATGTGGGTGTATTCACACGGCCGATTTTTAACGGCCCGTGAAAACAGGCCATCAAAAAATAGGACATGTCCTATTTTTGGCCGTTTTGACGGCCCCACGGCTCCCATAGTAGTCAATGGATCAGTTTTTACTGGCCGTGTTTTATGAATCAATCCTTGTAATGGCCTGTAAAAACTGATCCTGGCCGAGGATTCCCCCCACACAGCGCTACTTTGAGCGCTGAGCCCGGGGAAGCCCTTGACATTACTATCCATATATGGACAGTGATGTCAGTCTTTAACTTTGGAGTGTCCGGCCAGAGCATCACGAGATCTCTGGTGCTATCTACAGTGCGGGTGGTGCTATCTACAAAGGGGGTGTGGTGCTATCTACAGGGGTGTGGCGCTATCTACATGGGCACTGTCACTTTATATGTGGGCACTGTCACATTATATGTGGGCACTGTGGCACTATGTGGGCACTATCTACAGTGGGCACTGTGCACTATCTACAGGGTCATTGCAGCACTATCTACATTGGAACTGTGATGTTTTCAGGGGGTTTGGAAAATAAAACCAACAAATTAAATCCATCAGTTATTTTTAACGGCCATGAAAAACGGACAGACGGACTGAAAATGGATGGAAATTTGGAGACACACTGATGCAAAATGGCCATGAAAAACTGACAGTTGATCAGTTTTTAATGGCCATTTTTTTTCACTGTCGTGTGAATGTAGCCTAACGCCTCATGCACATGACCGTGTGTGCCATCACGGACCAGATTCACCCGCTAAAGTGAATGGGTCCGTGAAGACTATCGGGTGCCACTCAGATGCCGTCAAAAACGTCCCGAGTGGCACAACGGTCGTGTGCATTAGGCATTAGCCATTTATCCCCCCCCAACTCATATAAATTGCAGGAAAGTACATCTAATGACATTATTATACACTGCAGTGTATAATGAAAGCACAGTGTGAGAAGCCCCTAGATAAATGCTGTGTACCCGTAGTGTACACATAACAGGTTCCAAACCTAGGAATAGAAAGAAAAGGTGGTAATGTGTTAAAGAGAACCTTTCACCTCCCCATACATGTGCAGCTGAGTGCAGCATGTAATGGGCAGGGCTGCACAAACCCTGGGGCAATGAACTTTTTTTTTCTACCCTTCTACATTATTTAGATATCGGTGCCGTTATATTTGGCGCCCGTATTTAAATAACCCCCTGAACTGTCAATAGGGCGTGTACTGGCAAGTGGGCGTGTTACTATGGCTGTGACACTGTCCAGTCAGATACGGACAGTGTTACAGCAAGAGCGAGGATAGAGGAGAGTGTGCGCGCTCTTCAGCTTTCAAGATCAGTCTTCTGCCGAACTGGTAAGGGAACGTGTCACTGCTACAGACAGTGTAGGAGCTGTGGAGAGCGCGCATGCACGCTCTCGTCTCTTCAGCTCTTGCGAGAGAACAGTCTTGTACTTTGTCTGCCGAACTGGCAAGGGGGCGTGTCACTGCTACGGACGCTTGCACTGTCCATAGCAGTGACACGCCCCCTTGCCAGTTCGGCAGAAGACTGATCTTGAAAGCTGAAGAGTGAGAGCGCTCGCGCACACTCTCCTCTGTCCTCACTCTTGCTGTAACACTGTCCGTATCTGATTGGACAGTGTCACAGCTATAGTAACACGCCCCCTTGCCAGTACACTCCCCATTGACAGTTCAGGAGGTTATTTAAATATCAGGCTCCAAATATAACGAAATAACGGAGGAGGGTAGAAAAAAAATGTAAAGTGCCCCAGGGTTTGTGCAGCCCTCCCCATTACATGCTGCACATGTATGGGAAGGTGAAAGGTTCTCTTTAAAGGTTTGTTAGTTTTCCTGTAAACTAATCCCAACATCAGCAAAAGGCCTCATGCACACAAACGTATTTTTTCCCTCCCGTAAATACTGGCGTAAATACGGGTCCGGTGTCACACGTATTCGACCCGTTTTGCACCAGTATTTACGGACCCGTGCCCGTAAATACGGTTCCGGTGTCACCAGTATTCCACCCATATTTACGGGCAAAATTGCACTGCACTAATCGGCAGCCCCTTCTCTCTATCAGTGCAGGATAGAGAGAAGGGGCAGCCCTTTCCGAAGTAAAAGTAAAAGAAATTCATACTTACCCAGCCGTTGCCTTGGTGACGCGTCCCTCTCGACATCCAGCCCGACATCCCTGGATGACGCGGCAGTCCATGTGACCGCTGCAGCCTGTGATTGGCTGCAGCGGTCACATGGGCTGAAACGACATCCAGGGATGTCTGACCGGATGTCAAGAGAGGGACGCGTCACCAGGCAACGGCCGGGAGGCCGGACTGGAGGAAGAAGCAGGAAGTTCTCGGCAAGTATGAACATCTTTTTTTTTTTTTTTTTTTTTTTTTTTTTTACAGGTTGCTCTATATTGTGATTGGAATTCACTGTCCAGGGTGCTGAAAGAGTTTCTGCCGATCAGTTAACTCTTTCAGCACCCTGGACAGTGACTATTTACTGACGTCGCCTAGCAATGCTGCCGTAATGACGGGTGCACACACGTTGCCACCCGTAATTACGGGAGCTCCATAGACTTCTATGGGCTGCCCATGCCGTTATTACGGCCTCAAATAGGACGTTCTATCTTCTTCAACGGCACGGGCACCTTCTCGTAAGCATACGGGGAGGTACCCGTGGCCAATAGAAGTCTATGGGCCCGTTATTTCGGGTCGCAATTACGACCCATAATAACGGGAGTTTTTACGGTCGTGTGCATGAGGCCTAAATCTGTGTTCTCTCCTGGACTCCAGGCTGATAGACTTTACCTATACTGATGCATTGTAACAAGATCACCACTTTTATAAGCAGGATTAGGATGGGACAGGTTTTAGCCTCTGAATGTTACAGACACTTTGGATAGCTATTTGTTCTTCCAGACTGTTAGGGCATGGCCAGACGTGGTGGAATTGCTCTGGAAATCCGCAGCGGACAGTTTCTCCATTGGTTTCCACACCTTTTTTAGTTCGCTTCATGCAGACGTGGCGGAAAAGTCCGCTGTGGACCATAGGTTGCGGTGCGGAATTTGGTGTTTGCAGCAATGACTTCAATGGAGATTCAAAATTCTGCAATGAAATCCGGAGATGTTATGTGTGTTGCGTTGCGGATTGCTTTCAGGAACAGGATATTTCTTCATTCTGACTGGACCTATGTGTTTCGAGGTCTATAGCCAGACTGAGAAGAAATGTTTTAAAAGACAGCACGATGTTTTCTTCACCTGAATACGCAACGGCTAATCCGCAGCAATTTACTGCACATTTTAGGCAAAGGCGCAACGGAATCTGCGACGCATATTATGTGCGGCATTGATGCGGACAGTGTCTACAGAAATACGCCACGTCTGGCCATGCCCTTGTTGTATGTTATTTTGTCTTAACATGAATCCAGTGAACGGTGCATTGAGATTATTTTTAGAACCCTTGAACACTGCGTACAAGAAATATCTTTGCTGATCGTTTATGAGATGACCATTTGTATTTAGAATTCTGAGGGTTTTGTAAGGGTATGTTCACACGGCCTATTTTCGGCTGTTTTTTGGGCCGTAAACGGCCGAAAAATCGGAAGCAGAACGCCTCCAAACTTCTGCCCATTGATTTAAATGGGAAAACGGCGTTCTGGTCCAACGGATCGTTTTTCGCCTCGTTTTTTTACGCGTATAAATACGGCCGCAAAAATGAAGTGCAGGACAGTTCTTGGGACGTTTTTGGAGCCATTTCCATAGACTCTATTGAAAAAAGCTTGAAAATCGCGAGAGGCACAAAAAACTTCTGAAAATCAGGAGCTATTTTCTCTTGAAAACAGCTCCGCATTTTCAGACGTTTTTGGTCACTGCGTGTCAACATACCCTTACGTGACACAACACTTGGGAGATTTACTAAGTCTGGCGTTTCATACGCCAGTATAAGTCTGAAACTCGCAGCAGTAAGATGTGACTAATTTATTAAGAGACGCACGACTCTTAATAAATATGTTGCATCTTGTGCTGTCTATGCGCCAGAAAGTAAAATCTAGGGGCCCAGGAGATGGTGTCGATTTCTGATATGGCATAAATCATAGTCAATTTGGCAGGCATTGAGTGGTCCCACCACTTACATGAAGACACAACCCCATTTATTTTATTTAACAATTTTTAAATTAATTTTTTTTTAAAAAGTGACATAGCAGCGTAATATGGCAAAAGGTCACAAATTAAATGACCCCGTTACATCCTAAAAACGTTACATTTACGTAAAACACAAACATTTATTTTTAAGCTTATTTTTTTATTAATGTTTTCCACAAATAAAAAGTAAATAAAAATAAATAATAGAATATTTTGGAAGAAAAGAAAAAAGGAGCGAAGGAACAAGGTATTATGAGAGCCTCATGGGTAAGTGCCTGCTTATATATCAAATTTCTTTATGGACTGTATATGATTTATTAATAGTCGATTTATTTACCCATTTCTCTAAATACAAATGGTCGGTGGTATATCTCAATTAAATAGAAGCGAGCCATTGGTTATCATTAGAAATCATGTTCTCCGTGTATTAAAATAGGCATGTACATGATATGCAAGATATATTCTGAGTTGGAGATCATTTATTTATCTTAGGATTTCAATCGATTTTAGATAATAGTTTCTGTTATCTCATTTAGACCTGTTGGTGTTCGTGTTTTTAATTTATAGATCCAGAAGATTTCCCGTTTACATCGGGTATTGAAACGATCTGCTTGACTTTCATTTATATGGTCAATCGGAGTGATGGTGAAACAATGGAAGTCACCGTCGTGTACAAGGGTGCAATGTTTAGAAACACTGGAGGAGAAATTTATTTTTGCAATTAGACCTGTGCTTATTAAGTCGGCAAAGTAGGGGTTGGACCGTCCTTCCCACATATTGAAGTCCACATTTACAGTTTTATTGCTATTTTTTATCAGGAAAATTTTTAACTCTACACTGCAATTTTTGAAAGTGAACGTTTAACCTTTTACTCCTGACCCGGTAGTCGATGTGACTACCGACCTCTTAGCTTGCTATATAACAGTATGTATCATGAACTCGTGTATCACTTGTACTTAACCTGAGGAAGGGGCCAGTACGGCCTTGAAACACTTTGTTGTCTTATCTGTACAATTAAAAATGAGTTTGTTCACGGCTGCGCCCCCCATCATTCCGCTTTCCACTCTTCTATTTCTCCAATATATACAGCGATGCGATCACGGCTTTCGGACCAGAATTTGGGCTGCAACCGTTCATTTAGGTGGATCCTTGGACACGTTTTATTGGATGTTATGCTCCCAGCATAACATCACAAGGTCAGCATAATTGACCACTGTTTCTCATTTCTTTGAGACTACTGGTTCATGCACTATGTGCACTTTGTTTCTCTCGTTTTTTCCTATAGTGGGAGCTATCCTGACGTACACGATAAACGTAGGGCAATAACGCGATGTGAATGGGGCTGTAGTCCCTACAAGTCCGTTTTGAAGTCTTGTAGTGATGCGTGTGGTACATGTATTCTGCCCCATGAAGCATAACGTGTTTTTAAAAAAAAAATGTTTATTATGTCCCCAAAATAAGTTTTTCTGATAACATATACTATATAGTTAGTTGTATTTTGTTAATTTGATACAATTGTGTAATTATCATTTTATTGCAATTGTTTTTCTCAGATAAACGGGTTGAAAAATGGCCCTTGATGCAGTCTCCGTTACCAACGTTGGCCATCAGCACACTTTACCTACTTGTTGTGTGGCTGGGTCCCAAGTTCATGAAGAATCGAGAACCTTTCCAGCTACGTTACCTGTTAATTGGCTACAATTTCGGCATGGTTATCTTGAACTTCTTTATATTTAAGGAGGTTAGTATTATTGTTTGCATACATTTACATCCCCATATTGCATGTATTGAATGGAGACTGCTGCATAAACTATAATCTGTACCTGACCTTAAAGAGGCTCTGTCACCAGATTTTGCAACCCCTATCTGCTATTGCAGCAGATCGGCGCTGCAATGTAGATAAGAGTAACGTTTTTATTTTTAAAAAACGAGCATTTTTGGCCAAGTTATGACCATTTTTGTATTTATGCAAATGAGGCTTGCAAAAGTACAACTGGGCGTGTTTAAAAGTAAAAGTACAACTGGGCGTGTATTATGTGCGTACATCGGGGCGTTTTTACTACTTTTACTAGCTGGGCGTTCTGATGAGAAGTATCATCCACTTCTCTTCACAACGCCCAGCTTCTGGCAGTGCAGACACAGCCGTGTTCTCGAGAGATCACGCTGTGACGTCACTCACAGGTCCTGCATCGTGTCGGACGAGCGAGGACACATCGGCACCAGAGGTTACAGTTGATTCTGCAGCAGCATCAGCGTTTGCAGGTAAGTCGATGTAGCTACTTACCTGCAAATGCTGATGCTGCTGCAGAATCAACTGTAGCCTCTGGTGCCGATGTGTCCTCGCTCGTCTGACACGATGCAGGACCTGTGAGTGACGTCACAGCGTGATCTGCCAGAAGCTGGGCGTTCTGAAGAGAAGTGGATGATACTTCTCGTCAGAACGCCCAGCTAGTAAAAGTAGTAAACACGCCCCGATGTAGGCACATAATACACGCCCAGTTGTACTTTTACTTTTAAACACACCCAGTTGTACTTTTGCAAGCCTCATTTGCATAAATACAAAAATGGTCATAACTTGGCCAAAAATGCTCGTTTTTTAAAAATAAAACCGTTACTGTAATCTACATTGCAGCGCCGATCTGCTGCAATAGCAGATAGGGGTTGCAAAATCTGGTGACAGAGCCTCTTTAAAGAGAAGTTGCCCTTTCCTACAGGGCTTTCCCTGGACATGGGCCTTTTGTAGCTAATGGATAAAAACTGTCCCTATATATATATATATATATATATATATATATAAGCCCCATTGGTGCAGTGTTTCTCATCTACATTCCTCTAGTCATGATTTAACGATATCCCATAGAGAAAACATCCATGTTTCACTGAAAATAAGTATATCACCTGTATAATACTAAAGGCGGCCATATATATAAGATTTAGGTCGGCCGAAACCGGCAATTTCGGTGAACCGGCTGACCCTCTAATGTGTATGGCGGTGTCCCGACTCTTCCCCATCGACTGATTTTAGGGTTAGAGAAGGGTCAGACATGTTTGATTCCTATTGCCTTAAGAAATCCAGAGTTTCAGTATGCATTTTGCTGAGCCCTCGGCCAATCAGAATTGCTGAGAGGTTTTATGTGTCTTTTGATGCATAGACACATCCAAAAATGCCCGTTCTGGATTATTTGTACAGTTTCTCCACATACACAATTGTTCATGAGACCTGTAGTATCGCCCAGCATTAAATAGGGATTTCCCCAATATGGTCTATTTTCACCATCTATGCGACAAGTCTCATTCATTGTGTCTGTGAACATGAACAGTAGAATCCTCTTTAGTTTTACTTCACTGATTTTCTTTTTTCTTTTTAGCTATTCTTAGGAGCGAGAGCAGCAGGATACAGTTACATTTGTCAGACTGTAGATTACTCAGATGATGTTAATGAAGTCAGAGTAAGTATTTGATCTTAATGTTTACTGAGGGACATTTATAAGAACTTTTAAAGTGTTGTTGGACATTAGGCACCATTTACACGGCAGCATTAAATCCGACGTATATTTCCGTGACCGAAATCTGAGGCCTACACTTGGATTTCTGCTGCAGGTGAGCAGCTGATCTGCATGAGGATTAGCCCCATTGTCATTTTATGGGGATAATAATCAGCTTTTCCGCATGGAATCCGCGGAAATATGCAGCATGAAAGTTTCCATAGCATGTGAACAGGATTGCCGAAAACACCATGGGATGTGGATTGTCTTCCGATTTGACACCGATTTCAGCGTGGAATCCATGTTGTAATCACTGTCGAATCGAACACTTGTAAACGGAGCCTGATAAGCAAAAATTTATTCATTAAAGGGGTTTTCCCACAATAAAGATCATGTCCTATTTTATTGCACTTTGAAAATTATACTATCTGTAATTTACTTTTTTTTTTTCTTTTCAAAACGGTCATTTATAAGAAAAATGTTGTCCAACTACCCCTATTCATACATTTGTTTCATCTTTGTTGCTTATAGCTACAGCCGGCCCGGTAGTAGTCCAATCCTTACAAGACGAGCATGAGCAGATTACTACGTTGATTTTATGGTAGCAATGGGGTTTGAGAATGCGTAGTTAACCCGTCCTTATCAGATCAATCATGCGCATTACAGTCTCAAGGAAAGAAGCGGTCAAGCAGAGTGCAGGGAGTGCATGTTAATTGTAGTTCTTCACGTGACGGGAGTCACATGACACTATTTCCTGGACTGCCCATTACACACTGTGCTCACTAAAAAAACAATAGATTTGCAGGTTTCAGAAAACCCAAGCCAGCAGGTACTGCAAATTGGGGACCACACAGTAGGCATGGTTTTTCATTTTTACCGAGGCTGTTCAAATTTGGCAAAATAGTTGGATGGTGGGAATACCCCTTTAAATCTCTGTTACGGGAGTGCTTATAAAGGAATTTCTTGATCTGTAAGGCCCCCTTCAGATCACGTTTTGGCCATACATTTAACGTGTATGTCGGGCAAGCTCTCAGCATATATGCTAAATGTGTACATAGGGCTCCATTAGCCCGACTGAGGCATGAATGCTCTAAAATGTCCTGCTAGACGGCTGCGCTGACACTGGACTTGATGTAACACAGTGGACCAACGCTGTTGATCAGTGGTCCAAAGTCCTGTTTTCAGATGTAAGTACATTTTGCATTTCACTTGGAAATCCAGGTCCCAGAGTCTGGAGGAAGAGTGGAGAGGCATCAATCCAAGTTGCTTGCGTTCCAGTGTGAAGTTTCCACAGTCAGTGGTGGTTTGGGGAGCCATGTCATCTGCTGGTGTTGGTCCACTGTGTTACATCAAGTCCAGAGTCAGCTCAGGCGTCTACCAGGAAATTTTAGAGCACTTCATGCTTCCCTCTGCTGACAAGCTTTATGGAGATGCTGATTTCATTTTCCAGCAGGACCTGGCGCCTGCCCACACTGCCAAAAGTGCCAATACCTGGTGTAATAACCACAGTATCACTGTGCTTGATTGGCCAGCAAACTCGCCTGACCTAAACCCCATAGAGAATCTATGGGGTATTGTCAAGAGGAAGATGAGACACCAGACCCAACAATGCAGACGAACTGAAGGCCGCTATCAAAGCAACCTGGGCTTCCATAACACCTCAGCAGTGCCACAGGCTGATCGCCCCCATGCCACGCCGCATTGCTGCAGTAATTCATGCAAAAGGAGCCCCGACCAAGTATTGAGGGCATATACAAGACATACCGTATTTTTCGGACTATAAGACACAGTTTTTGCAAAAATAAATCTGCGTCTTATAGTTGGCAGTCAAAGGATCCGGCAGCGCCGTGCCCCCTGACGCTTCTTACTTAACCCCTTCCCGACCCATGATGTGCCGGCACATCATGGAACGGAGAGGGGATGATGTTTGGAGCGTCAGGGGGCACGGCGCTGCCGGATCCTTTGACTGCCAACTATAAGACGCAGATTTATTTTTGCAAAAACTGTGTCTTATAGTCCGAAAAATACGGTATGTCTTGTATATGCCCTCAATACTTGGTCGGGGCTCCTTTTGCATGAATTACTGCAGCAATGCGGCGTGGCATGGGGGCGATCAGCGCTGATCCCGCTCCATACTCCATACACTGCAGGTGTCAGCTGTGTTTTACAGCTGATACGCTGCTCTAACGGCCAGTAAGAGCGATGCCGCAGTCAATAGCAACCGCGGCATTTATAGGGGTCTTCTTATGAAGGATCCGCACCTATCTCTATAACGGTGGCCCCTAAACCCCATTCTATCTTACCCGGTTCCGCTGCCTCCCAGCCACTTCCTGGTTAGGTGGTTGGGAGTTACGGAAACAGCCGAGTGTCCACTGTGCTACGCTGTTTCCGTAACGCCATAGATGTAAATCGGAGTTAAGGAAACAGCGTAGCACCACGGGCTACGCAGTTTCCGGAACGCGGTAGCTACGAAAACAGCGTACATGGTCGAGTTACGGAAACCGTGTAACTCGCTGATCTACGCTGTTGCCGTAATTGCCATAGAACTGAATAGTAGTTACAGAAACAGCGTAGCTCGCATGCTACGTTGCTTCTGTAATTGCCATTCACTACTATAGGAGTTCCGGAAACAGCGTAGCTCAGCGAGTTACGCTGTTTCCGTAACTCATCCATGTATTGTACCAGCAATCTAATGATCGATGGTCCAAGTCCCGTAGGGGAACTAATAAAATGTATAAAAAAAAAAGTTAGATCAATTTTCGGGAGTGTAAAAAAATATTAAAAGTTAAAATAAACATTTTTCCCCAAGCACAATGTAAAAATAAAAAAAATTGGTATTGCTGGGTCTGTAAAAGTATGGAACTATTACAATATAGCATTATTTGACGCACGGTGAACGGCATAAAAAAAAAAAAAAAGTTAGACCCCAGAATCGTTGTTTTTTTGGTCACCATAGCACTAAGAAAACAATAAATAAAAAGTGATAAAAAAAATCGTATGTACCGAAAAGGGGTGCTAATAAAAACTGCAGCTCGTCCCGCAAAAATTAAGCCCTCAAACGATTAAAAAATATAAGTTATGGCTCTCAGAATGTGGTGAAACCGAACAAATTTTTTTTAACCAGCAATATTTTGATTGAATGAACACATTTTTAAAAAATTTTTTTTACCAATAGCTTTTTCTTTGTAAAAGAAGTAAAATATGAATTTTTTTGTCCTATTTTCTGTTGTCTAAAACCTGAGTGCGTCTTATAGTCCGAAAAATACGGTAATTTTCAGTAGGCCAAAATTTCATTATTAAAAATCATTTTTGAAATTGGGCTTATATAATATTCAAATTTTCTGAAACACAAAATTTTGGGTTTTCATCAACTGTTATCCATAATCATCAACATGAAAAGAAAATAATGCTGGCAATAGATCACTCTGTGTGTAATGAATCTATAGAATATAGGAGAGACACTTTTTGAATTGAATTACTGAAATAAATGTACTTTTTGATGATATTCTAATTCATTGAGACGGACTAGTACACCTGGATTCTGTTTTACTAATATTTTCTGAATACAGTTAAATTATTTTTTTTTATTTTTTTTAAAGCAAATAAAATATGTCTCAACAGTATGCCCATAATGTGGAGGTTCATTGTCCATGTATTTAAAGGGAACGTGTCACCAGCATTTCACCTATTAAACCAGCAATACCTGGTGGTAGTGGGTGAAAAATAATTTCTATATAGCCTAGAATTGTCTTGTTAGTCGGTTCTGTACCTTTTTAGTATTTCGTTTTTTAGTGTTCCCACATCGTATGCTAATGAGCAGAAAAGAGTCATATCTTCATTCCTCAAGTCTTTCCGGGTTTACTCCGCCTCCTTACTTTTGATTGACAGCTCCTCGCCTTCCCCCAGCACACAAAATCCTGCGCTTGTGTATTGATGTCCTCTTCTGGGGTGTGCACACAAAGGGACCGGATTATTACGATAAAAGGCGCAAAATGTTTGCAGACCATTATTTACAGTCGGAGGAGGAGTTTAGGAGAGGGGATAACGGCAATGAACTTTTGATAGCAGCGGCCAGTGAGGGAGAAGTAAAGTTCAATAGGGGAAATGCTGGTGACAGGTTCTCTTTAAAGCGGTTCTAGACTGGTCAAGCAGCATGAAACAAAATCTATTGTCAGAAAGTGACCAATTCTTTATATCATGTTTTCATGTTCAACATAAATTTAAAAATGGATTTATTTACTTTTTTTCTTTCACATCTCTGTCTTATAAAAAATTCTGAAATCCGGGAGTTTTCACACTAGGCACTGAGCTTCACAATATGCTGACGCTTCCTGTTTTGAAGAGCTTACGTTTTATCTTGTACTGTGTACACTGCAGATAGGGCCAGCTGTTCTCTTATTATACGAGGGCAGGATCATAATGAAAAGTAGCACCTCTACTATAAACATGAGTCAGATAACACAGAATCATACCATTGACAATACTTGATTGGGACAGTTCAGTTCCTCTCCTGCTCAGTGATCCCTGCACATGTAATAGAGCATTCCCACAACATTCTCCCGAAGAAGCCAATAAGTCATTTTTTGATGTCAACGTTCCTGCCCTAAAGAAAATCTCTGAAACTATGTTCACAGCAAAGAGCAGCAGCTCAGGCAAGATAGCTGCCCCCCAATAATGTAATGTATACAATAGTAAATAAATAAGGTAATTCATAAGTCTTTTATACGATTTATAAGTTGTGTGAACTATGGGTCTTCTTGATCAAAACTGTCCAAAACAAAAACTGGCCTCATTGCCCATAACAACCAATCAGAGTTAAGCTTTAATTTTTTTTTAAGCTGCTCTGGTTATATGAAAGCTGGACAGTGAATAGTTGCCATGAGCAACTAGGTCAGTTTTTTTGTGTTTTTTTTAGACCGTTTTTATAAATTAGGCTGACTGTTTGTTTGTTCCAGAGTCTAAGGGGGAGTTCACACTGCGTTTTTTGACGCGGAAACCGCGCCAAAAAACGGCCGAAAATGCCTCCCATTAATTTTCCGGCGAGCGGAAAAACTGGTCACGGGAAAAAGAAGGGACATGCCCTATCCTCAGGCGTTTACACCTCTGACCTCCCATTGACATCAATGGGAGGCAGAGAAAGCGTATTTCGCGGCGTTTTATGCCCGCGGCGCTCAATGGCCGCGGGCAAAAAGCGCCACAAAAATCGGCGTGCAGGCAGAGGAAAATCCTCCTGCAAAAAACTCAGTGTGAACCCGGCCTAAGGCCCCATGCACACAACCGTAGAATTAGTTCGTAATTACGGACCCATTCACTTCTATTGCCCACAGACACCTTCCCGTATATTTACGGGAAGGTGTCTGGGCCATAGAACATAGAAAGCCTCCACAAAAGATAGGACATGTCCTATTTTTTGCTTTTATGGACCGTGCTTCCCATACTTTAGAATGGGAGTACGACCCGCAAATGCGGGTGTTGTCCACGGCCAGCCATGATTAAGGGCACGGTCGTGTGCAGAGGGCCTAAAAGTAGGAAAACAATATGACGATGTGTTGCTCAGCCACGACTATAGGTATGTACGTCCAGAGAGTCCATGCTAATCTATACATGTCCATGACAACCAGAAAGAAAACAATGTTTACATTGCTGGCTTCATTTATAGAATTACACACCAGTTCACAAACCGTGTACAAAAGATGTAAACTCTATTACAAAGTGACAGTTTTATGAAAAATAAAATTAATCTCTTTACTATATTTCCAATTGCAAGAGTGCAGGAGAAATTGTGCCATACTGTAAAGTGTCATACTATTGGAAATGTGTATTTAGTCAATTCAATAATTTTACAGGGAATGTGTCATCAAATAATAATCAAAAAAAATTCTATGTCGTTATCTGTATTAAAAAAAATATCCTAAAATCTTGCAGTTTTCACTCTGACCACTGAGCCTCACAATATACTGACTCTTCCTGTTCTGTAGAGATCACTTCTCAGCAGTGATCTTATCACAGGCAGGATTACAATGACAGGTAACACCTCTATATAGATAGCGCAGGATCCACCATTGATAATAGGTGATGGACACAGCTCCTCCTCCAATCCCTTCCTGCACAATGACCTCTGCACAGGTCACACAGCATGCCTAGAAAACTAACATAGAAGTCAACAGGTCCCCTCCTGTTCACAGGTTCCTATGGTCCTTGTGGCTGCTGTAAAGCAAATTAACAGCAGCTCAGGCAAAGATAGCTTCACCCATAATTATTAGTATAGAAAATAGAATCGAAAAAATCTACAATGAAAAAATAAAAACACATTAGGAAAAAAAGGATTGTTTCACTATCTCGTTTTAATTAACCGGTTAAGGACTAGGCTGTTTTACAGCTAAATGACCAGAGCAAATTTCACAATTTTGCTATGCGCTTCTTTAGATGACTATAACTCTGCAGGTGAATAAAGTTCATCTTTGAATTTTACACTCTTTTTAAAGGACAGATAGGGCTTTGTTTTAGTGGCATTTGTCAGTATATATCATTTTTATTTTTTTCTCTCAAGTGGGCAAAATTGGAAAAAAATGCAAGAATTTAGCAATTGCGTCAGTTTATGCTAGCATTTTTCACACACAGTATGGACCACGGACAAAATTCATCTCCTTTCACATTCTTCCACTTCTCCCGTGCATGGGGATACCAAATATGTGTGCCTTATTCACTGTGCGGGCATGTGCCAGGGCTTGGCATAAAAGGAGGCTTTTTGGCCTTTTCGGTCCAGGAATTCTGCACTTGACTTTATAGCCGCATACTGTTTTCTGGGGGGCCTAATGCTGCTGAAATATTAGAAACACCCCATAAATGACTTCATTCACACAAATAGACCCCACAAGGTTTCCTTCAAGGGGTTTATCATATTTTTAGACAGTCCAGTTTTCTTCTGAAAGTTTCTTGAATAAGATGGAACAAAATAAAATTAGCAATTTTTTAGCAAATGCGTCAGTTTATACCAGCATTTTTCACACACGGTATAGACCACAGACAAAATTAATCTCCTTTCACATTCTGCCACTTCTCCCGTGCATGGGGATACCAAATATGTGGGCCTTATTATCACATAGAGATGTAGGAGGGCGGACGATAGAAGAAGCTTATTTCACAAATCGCTTTTTTTCAAAGCTGGTTTTACAAAACTCAACAGAGTTTCTATAACACTTCCAAAATATCTGCTCTTGAAGCAGAGATCCCAAAATATTCATCTAGGGGTATAATGGGAATTTATTTTTTGGGGTTTTCTAAAATAAGAAATTGCAGGTTTATGCAAATGGAGCTCTCCAGCAGATGAACTTTAGAGAACATGCAAACATGACATCCACCCCCCACCCATTCCCTCCCTCACCCTTGGAGTAAAATCAGGGGAAAAATAAAAAAGTAATGTAGGGCAAATATATTTTCAACAAATTAACTAAAATCTAATAATTCAGAACAGTGTGGTATTTTTTAAAACATGGCTCAATGCACAGGCCTGGTTGCGAGGGACATGAGGGACAGAAATATCGGGAATCTTTGTGGTGCCCGTCTTTTCTGCAGACGCGGCACTTTTTCTGAGGTTTGCTTCTGGTTGGTGTTGGGGGAATCCGACTGATGAAGTGTCTTTCAGTCAGTCGCGTGACATCCTCAGACTGGGGGCATTCTCGGGAGTCCTGAACATCAAAAATGAGGCCTTCAATAATTTTCTCCTGGAAATCCAGGTATGTGTCTCTGCCTCTGTTTTTTTTGAAGAGCACAAATGAGTTGTGGATGGCCACCTGTAACAAATAAATGGCCACTTTTTTGTACCAGGTTTTTGTTTTTCGCTTTACTAAATAGGGCTGTAAAACCTGGTCACTTAAATCCACCCCCCCATGTACTTGTTATATTCGGACACGCTCACTGGTTTGTGCTTGTCCAATGTTGCCCCTCTTTCCCTCACTGCCACTGTTCCTGCGGTATGAATCGTGCTTAGCACATACACGTCTTTGCGATCCCTGAACTTGACCGCCAGCAATTCCTCAGATGCATAAGCACAAGAGTCCCCCTTTACCATGCGCTTCCCCACTAATTGCTGTGGAAAACCAATTCGATTTTTGCGCATGGTACCACATGCCCCAGTCCTTGCAGCATGCAAATGCCTAAACAGGGGCACACCGGAATAAAAATTATCACCGTACAGGTGGTACCCCTTGTGAAGCAGAGGCTGCATTATCTCCCACACAATTTTGCTGCTTGTGGAAAGATCAGGGGGGCATCCAGGAACATTTATTGAGCGGTCCCGCCCTTCATAAATTCTGAAGGCGGTGGTATATCCTGACCCGCTTTCGCACAGTTTATAAAGCTTAACGCCATATCTTGCCCTTTTGGAAGGTAGATATTGGCGAAAGCTAAGTCTGCCATGGAAGTTGAGGAGGGATTCGTCCACACTTACATTCTGCTCAGGGGTGTAGAGTTGCAGAAATAAATTATTCAGGGAATTTATTAGCGGTCTTATTTTGAACAACCGATCCCGGTTTGCATCGGTACTTGGGGGGGCCTGTGCGTTGTCGTTGAAGTGGAGGAACCTCATTATTGTCTCATAACGAGACCTGGCCATTACTGCAGAATATACTGGGGTGGCTTGGGCGGGTCTTGTTGACCAGTAAGACCTAATGGAGGGCTTTTTGACAATACCCATATTTAGGGTGAGCCCCAAATTTTTTTTTAATTCCTGCAAATTGGTGGGCGTCCAATCTCTGGCATGGGTGGATGAAGGTTTCTGCCTTATATATTGAGTGGCATATAAATTCGTTTCGTGGACAATCAGATTTAGGATGTCGTCCGTTATAAATAAATGGAAGTAATCCATTTGAACAAAATTTGTATTGTCCACGGTTATGCCAGGAGTGGCAGTAAATCCGTGGATTCTAGGCCCAAAAGATGGGGCAGGTGCCCATACAAGTGCCTGGACTGGAGGGACCAGGCTGTCCCGTGCTACAGCGCTACTTGGCCCTGCGCTTTCATGTTCTGCAGTTTCAACTGCATCAGGGACAACGTCCCCTGAAGATGAACCTGAAGTGACGCTATCATCGTCACTGCCCAAAACAGGTTCCATCTCTGATGCGGTCTCCGACTCAGACCACAGCATGGCGTATGCCTCCTCGGCGCTAAACAACTTCCTCGCCATAACGTCACTAACACTAACGAAACAAGCTTTTTTATTTTTTTTATTTTATAAAAACACAAACTAACTGGTATATATATCTACACTACCGCTAACAAAAAAATAAACCGCTATTGCTATATATATTATATATATGTGGATATATATATAATTATATACTCCCTACCTGCCTATTCTAATAGAATAAAAGAAAGAAAGGTAGATAGAAAAAAAGATAGATGGATAGATAGATTGTATAGATGGATAGAAATCTATCTATACAGAGAATGTTTTATAGTGTAACACTGTATTTTTTTGTAACTGTATTCCTCTGGCAGCAATTCTCTCGAGTCTCTTCTTCTCCTCAAACTGAAACAATGTTTGAGGAGAAGAAAAGAGGCAGGAGATTTGCTGCCAGAAAAGTCAAAATAAAACAAATGTGGTCGCTGTGATAGGTTTTCACAGCGACCACATGTTCAGGGACCATCAGATTGGTCCCTGATACTCTGCCCAGTGCCCAGAGCTGTTGGTAACAGCGTGGGCACAGGGCTGTGTGCACGCGATCGCGTGCACACTGTATTATACGCAGAAATGCATGTGATCGCTGTGATTGGTTGTCACAGCGATGACATGTTCAGGGGCCAAAAGATTGGCCCCTGACATTCTGCCCAGTGCCCATAGCTGTTAGCAACAGCCAGGGCATAGAGCTTTGTGCACGCGATCGCTTGTGCGCAGTCTCTGAAGTGCCGCCGTAAATAGTCTATACGGCGGACTTCAGAGACCCTGACCGCTGGCCGTAAAAAGACAGCCAGCGGTCGGGAACCTGTTAAGAAAAATAATATAGGTGGTACATTCCCTATACATTTGTAACATTTACATTTATAATATTTCTGTTAATCTCCTTCCATGCCTACCTTGTTTATCCTGGTTTATTCTGTCTATTTCAGGTAGCATCTGCTCTGTGGTGGTATTACGTCTCAAAAGGAGTTGAGTACTTTGATACAGTGTTTTTCATACTGAGAAAAAAATTTAATCAAATAAGTTTTCTGCATGTATATCACCACTGTACAATGTTTACCTTATGGTGGATTGGAATCAAGTGGGTCGCTGGAGGACAATGTATGTATCACTTTTATTCTCTTTAGTTTTCCCTTGTTTCAGGCTTATTTCTTATGCTTACTTTACTTTATTTGGTACGTTTATTATAATAATTATACATTATTGTTGTTTGAATTAGATTCTTTACTGCTGTTACAGCGCTGACTTTTCACGTAATAGAGTGCAACTTTCCATTAGAAACTCAATAAGCGTCTGCTGGTCCCTCCCAAGTGTGGACCCAGCGGCAGGGTAGGCCTAACGATCAGCTCAGTTAACCCTTACATGCCGCAGTCTATAGCAATCTAATGAGTTAGTCAGTCTATCAGCACCTCTAATGCAATTAAGGGCTGCCAATGAATTTCAATGGCAGCTTGGGGCCTGACAAAGGTATATTAATTTGCTTATGCATTTTACACTGACCAGCAATAATGCTTTGAAATAATAAGTGTGTGTAGGGTATTGACAACTTTTTATATGGCAGGTTTCTAGCATAGAATAGTCTTGGCACTTGTCCAAGAAGTGGGTGGAGCTTACTGAAATGGGTGTGGTGAACTGTGGCCCGCCACATTTACTGTAATTAACACCAGAAACTGTTGGAAATTATAGTAGAAATCTATGCCAGAGCCTGGCTGGCGTAGATTTCACTCTGATGCACGGACACCCGAGGATGCGACATATTTATGAATTTGTCGCATCACACTCCAGCTTGTTTCCTATTTAGACTCGTGTATCAAATGCCAGGCTTAATAAATTCCCCTCTAAGTATTCCAAAGCATTATGCGAGCAATCAATGGATCACATCTTTTAGTCCCCCAGTGAGACAAAAAAGACATTTGAGTTGAATAAGATTTAATAAAATAATGTAGTCCCCAAAAAAAACAACATTGAAAATATGTTTTCAATCGTATAATAAGGCCCTGTTCACATGGAGTTTTGACACTGAAAACGCGCCAAAAAACGGCCGAAAATGCCTCCCATCGATTTCAATGGGAGGCGGATGCGTTTTTTTTCCATAAAATAAGCTTTTATTCAGCAAAATTAGTAAAACCTGAAAAAATTATGAATTTTATATCACCGGAATCAAAACCGACTCACAGAATAGTAATGTTAGTTAGCATGGTCCATGGTGTAAAAAAACAAAACCATAATTATAAAAGTTAATCAATAAATTTATATGTGCCTTAAAATAATGCCAATAAAAACTACAACTCGTCTGACTAAATCCAAGTCTTCATACAGCTTTGTCGGAATTCAAAAATTATAGGTACAACACTTTTTCCTATGTCCTTTTGTTTATAATTCTTTTCTTTTTTTTTTTCTTATTGGAAAACATCTTTTTAGTGATAAAAACAAGTTTTGTAATTGACTTTTATAAAAAATTAAAATTCACTGTTTCACTACTGCAGCTTCTATGTAGCACCGTTCATAGAAGCTGCAAAAAGCCGTTCTGAGCCGAATCCGCCAGTGAGCTTTACTGACCGCTGGGCAGATCCTATGTGCTTCTTAGGGATTTTCTAAGCTCCGTTCTGATAAAGTCAAAGTGGATCCACTTTGACTTCCATCAGAGTGGAGCTTAGAAAATCACTCAGGAGCCGCTGTCAACTGAGCCGTCAGTGCAGCTCACTGGCGGATTCGGCTCAGAACGGCTTTTTGCAGCAGTAAATGGAAGTGAATTTTTATTTTATTTTTTTATAAGTAATTTTTTATCTTTGAATAAATGCTTTCCAATTTAAAAAAGACCCTAAAGGTGTCCGAAGACTTTAACACTAAGGGTAAGTTCACACGCAGCAGTTTTATTTTCTGCAGCAGGTGCATGAATTTCTGCAAGTTCCATTCAGATGAATGAAACTGATTTTCAGTTGGAGAAATTTCTGCCACCAATCCTACGTGTGAAAACTAAGGGTATGTGTACACGACCTCTTTTCAGACGTAATGGAGGCGTTTTATGCCTCAAATTACAGCTGAAAAGACGGCTCCAATACGTCGGCAAACATCTGCCCATTTCTTGCAATGGGTCTTACTATGTTCTGTGCAGACGAGCTGTCATTTTACACGTCGCTGTCAAAATACGGCGCGTAAAATGACAGCTCGTCAAAAGAAGTGCAGGACGCTTCTTGGGATGTTTTTGGAGCCATTTTCTCATAGACTCCAATGAAAACAGCTCAGCTGTAAAAAACGCAGTGAAAAACGCGAGTTGCTCAAAAAAAGTCTGAAAATCAGGAGCTGTTTTCCCTTGAAAACAGCTCTGTATTTTCAGACGTGTTTTGTTAATTGTGTGAACGTACCCTTACCCTAAGGCCTAATTCACACAAGCGTATTTCATGTCCGTGTTACGTGCGTGAAAATAACGCACGTCGCACGGACCTATGCAAATCAATGGGGACATTCAGACAATCAGTGTTTTTCACGCAGCGTGTGTCCGCTGCGTGAAACTTACTGCATGTCCTATACTTGTGCGTTTCTCGCGCATCACGCACCCATTGAAGTCCATGGGTGCGTGAAAATCACGGACAGCACACGAACGCACATCCGTGTGCTTCACGTGATTCACGCAACAGATGCTAAAGAAATTATGAAAAATAGAAAAACACCTCCTTCAGTTTATTTTGCTGACGCAATACGCGTGACATACTGATGACATATGCGCGTAAAAAACGCAGACAAGCACCACACACGGATGTCACACGGAACTGCAACGCAGGAAAAACACGGCGTTTTTTACGCGTTTTTTGCAGGTGGAAAATCTGCCTCAATATTCAGTTTGGAAGTTTGAGGCAGATTTTCCTCTGCCTGCGCGCCGATTTTCGCGGTGTTTGAGCGCCGCGAGGAAAATACGCTTTACCTGCCTCCCATTGCGGTTTCCGCGTAAAAAAACTCCTCAAAAAAACTCTGTGTGAACATACCCTTAGGAAGTGTATTAGACGCTTTTTTCGCCTCTCCAGCAAGTAGTATGGCATAGAGTAAAGGTGGTGTGGCTTAAATACGACAAATTGCACAACAGGTGATGAAAAATTGTCTAGCAAGATTCACTAGATATAACCGTGTGAGCCGATGTGATACATTTGGCGCGTTTTCTGCCTGCCTGGTCCAGTTTTAAGCAGCTTCAGTTTAAGACCGTAATAATAAATGCGCTCCACTGTTCTCACATCTGCTCTAATATGACTACATTCGTGTTTGCTAAAATATTGGTCTGTCGGACATGGTCGTTATGGTGGCCTCATGAGCTTTTCATGACAATTTGGGTGGCTGAAACACTGGCAGAGTGTCCTATTGCTGCCGCAGCATTACAGCCCATTGAGCTGTTCAGGTGTTAGCGATGTACTGATGCGGTCATCATAAATTTTGCTATGTAATTCTATGTACCAGCGTTCCACATATACGCCAGAAATTGCTCCCAACATACACGTCAAACGGAGGCTGTGATGGGTGACCAGTGGCATCTGTCCCCTATAGACTAATATGGGATACATTTAACCTATACATTGTGAACTTTTCATGATGTTTTAGTTAAATGGATGCCTTTATGGGCTATGGATACCACGGTTAGTCATCTTTTTACCATATCCGTTACCAATAGGTTTATAGGGTAGCCGTTTAATGTTTTTTTTACAGGATACCACGACATTGAATAGTGGAGTCTACTACAATATTCCATTTATTATTTTTTGCGGTATACTGATGTTAATGGATGGCTTTACACAGGATGGGGAGAGCAGTGTAACCATTCCTGTGGTGTCGATCATGCAAGTTGCTCTACTGGTCTCCTGATTGGATGCTAAAGCTGTCACTCAGAGCAGAGGGGAGGGATTAGCAGCGTTCCGCGAAGAGCGTCCAAAGCAATAAACATGAAGGGCCTATCTCTGTGGCACTTGCTGTGCTGGGACATTACAACATAGATTTGTCGGTCATGCACCACCAGTATGGTTACACTGCTGTCCCTGTCCTGTATGTAGCGCGGTCAGCAGTTTTGAGGCCTCATTACTGCTGATAGATTCCTACTAGAGGATAGCTGCTATAAATATTTAGTAGTATATGGTCTGATTGAATGTACGTTTACCTTACATTACTTTGTAGTCTCTGATTTGTTGGTGTGTGTGTCGTCTTGCCTTCCAGCCTTCTTTGGTGCACATATGAACACCTTGATCCATGTTGTGATGTACTTGTATTACGGCTTAGCTGCCTGTGGTCCACATCTTCAGAAGTATCTCTGGTGGAAACGATACTTGACCATTTTACAATTGGTAAAATATATATATATTTCTTACCTCGGTTTATGCAAATGGACACTTTGTTCTAAATTTTAGTAAAACGTACTTATAATGTAAAATAGTATTTACATTACATTACCATTGTATTTACGAAAATGTATGCGTTTATATGTAATCCACACACTGAAATGTTTATCTCCCTAGCCTCTTTATCAGGACGTTACTGCTTTCATTGGTGTTGTGGGAATAAATGAGAGGCTGCAGGGAGAACGTATTATCTGTATCTACATCGTTTTGTAGGCAGGAGGATATACATCCCTCACTCGTAAGGCCCCATGCACACGACTGTGCCCGTAATCACAGTACGGGATTACAGGCACGAACAGCCGCGGACAGTCATCCGCATTTGCCGGCCGTGCTCCCATTATAAAGTTTGGGAGCACGGTCCGTAAATTACGGTCAGTAATTGCGGACCAGGATGACGGTCGTGTGCATGGGGCATAAGGTGACCACCACATTACACTAAAACCTAAGGACAGAGATGGTTGTCATCTTGTCACATGGACTTTGCATAATCTAAAAGCAAAAAAAAAGAAGGGCAACGAGTACACGTGGAAGATGTAGATTATAATATAGAGACTTCTGTGGTTAATGTGTGAGATCTAATATTGGTATAGTTTAAAATTGTCTTGAACAGATCTTGGTAAATAGCTGCTCACATGACATTGGCCTATTTGCGGTATGTGTATCAATTACACATGTTTGATGAACAAAATCATTTACAATCTAGATATCTCCTACAATAGTTATTACAACACCAAACCATTCAAAACCAAAGCTACAATTTGTTAAATCATTTAGACTATGCTCACTTAGACTATGTAGTGCCGACTAATCCGGCATTATAAAAAAAAAATTCTATTGAATGGAAAATTGCATATTCTATCCGTCTAATGGTTCTTTGGTTTGTTGACTTCTAGGTTCAGTTCCATGTCACTATTGGCCACACTGCCCTATCTCTTTACATCGATTGTCCCTTTCCAAAATGGATGCATTGGGCACTGATTGTATATGCCATCACCTTCATTGTTCTTTTTGCAAACTTCTACTATCGGACATACAAAGCACCAAAAGGATCAGCACGGAGTGGAAAGCCTGTCCAAAATGGAAAATCTGTGGCGAATGGAGGAGCGGTTACTAATGGGGCACTGAACAAACATGATAACCACAAAGTGGGTGTAGAGAATGGAAGGAAAAAGAGGAAGGGGAAAGCAAAGCGAGAGTAACTGACTCCAAGCCTTATTCTGTCTGGTGATCGGGATCCTCCACTCATCCCCTTTTGGTATACGCAGTTGATCAAGCGCTATAAAAGCTGTTTAGGTTCATGTATTGACTGTTGGTATTATTTCTTTTATATATAATGACGCTTGATCAGTCCTTAATTTATTCTTTCCAGCTAGTACTGCTATTTTTACTTTGTTTGTCTAGGGGGAGGAATGACTGTCTCTGTTGGCTCGTGCACAGCGAGGGATTTCCTAGTGAATAATATGTTGTAGCAGCAAAAAGGATTCTGTAACCTGTAATTCAGATGATTAAGGAGGAGGCAGAAATCACTGCAAGTAAAATAAACCAAGGGATCGTCTATTCTTATCGTTAAGCGTGTCATAATATTATGGTGCGTTCTCGGTGTTTAGCTGGCAGAACGAGGCTATTATGTTTAATTGCTTCCAGAATACAAAAAACATGGGGTGGAGCAACGGCTACATGTAAATCGCCATAAATCATCCTCTAAATTCTGTACCTTTTAGGCAAACTCGTTCAGTATTTGCAACATTCAGTCCATTGGGACAACCAGTACCCAATCTCTTGGATTTGCATTTAAGAGCTGTGTCACATGGGTTGTTTAAACGCCCAGTGGGGGGAATTTAATAATTTTTCGACGCCAGTTTTCTGCCATAGAAAACTATCAAATGGCCACCCGCAGCCCGACGCATTGCTATTTTACACCAGAAACTCCCGTAAATTAGCTGAAATTTACGCCAGCTCCCAACTGGCGTAGATTCCACTCAGTGGCGCACCGACAGCCAAAGATGTGACAGATTTGTTACCCAGTAAATACGGCAAGAATATAAACCAGCTGTGTGAACCCCAATCCTGACTGTGAATTAGAGATGTCATAACAGCCTTAACATTTCTAGAATATATAGTTGGTAACCGTATATTGTTTTGTGACTAAAAGCTTCCTCCCGTTTTACTTCTAAGATTACAGCTTGGGTGGCTAGCATGCTATTTAGAGTTGCTGGCGGTTTAAGCCAAAGTCATGCTTAAGGGAACCTGTCACCAGCATTTCACCTATTCAACCAGCAATACCTGGTGGTAGCGGGTGAAAAATCATTATTATGTGACCTATAATTATCTTCTTAGTAGCTCTGTACCTTTTTGTATTGTTTTTTTAGTATTCCCTTTGTTTGAAAGGAGTCATGTCTTCATTCCTCAAGCTTTTCCGAGTTAACCCCACCTCCATACTTTTGATTGACAGGTCCTCACCCCCCCCCCCCCCCAGCACGCACGAAATCCAGCGCAGTAACTAGATTTGGGGCCCGGAGGAAGCAGGGAAGGGCGTCGGACCAGTCATGACGGGCGCTTGCGCGATATCTCGGCTGCGATTTCGGCATTCAGGGCGGGCCAGATTTTGGCGGAGGAGGGGCATAAGAAGAGGAATAAGACTGCTGGATTATTAAAATAAAAGGCGCAAAATGTTTGCAGACCGTTATTTACGGTCGGAGGAGGAGTTTAGGAGGGGGGATAACGGCAATGAATTTTTGACAGCAGCGGCCAGCGAGGGGTGAGTAAAGTTCAATAGGTGAAATACTGGTGACCGGTTCCCTTTACTATTGTAGCTACATGTTAAAGCTGATGCCATAAAAGCTGGACTCTAATCAGCTGCTATTAGCAAGCAAGGCCACTTTCCTTCCACGGTCCTTCGATAGTTTTGATACATGAGACCCAAAGTTGCTAAAGAAATATTCCAGATAAAAGTTTTGCCAAGACATAAAACCCCCCTACATCAACCCGGGAAGATAGCTTTAGAGATCCACCACTGAGACAGCCCTGCTTATTCATTGAAAATATATCCTTACGTATTTGTTCAAGCTAACCCAGTAATGCATTAACTACTACAACCCTTGTTTGTTACTTGTGAAACTTATACACCGCCTCAGATAAAGGAATAAATAGAAAATGAGAGCCTTCAAAATAAAACCTAAAATGTGCCCTAGTGGCAGCTAAAATAGCAAAATTAGGAGATGAGGCCCACATTTGGGTTCCTCAAATGATGCTGGACCCCTTTGCTGCAGGTCCCATCAGCGACATGGGCTGCTCATCTTTATTAGACACATATGGCCACACAAAAAATAAAAAAGATTATGGCTCAAAAAAGTTATATCTATCTCCAGAGACGTGTGCTTCTCTGTGCTGAAAAGGAGTTTCCAAGATTGAAAATCCCATTTTTGGAATAGTCCTGGTGCCTAATATTAACTACTCTATTATCTTCACTGTTTTTTATTTGCTGTGTCAAGGCTTTTCTCACAGCGCCCATTCCTTCGAGCTTTGGCTACAACATTATTTGCTTCAGTCCAATGGCTGTTTTACACTTTTTTCGCTTTTGTATTGACCTGTTAATACAAAACTATTTTCTATTCGTATAGAAAAACCAGTACAAAGATAGTTGTTTTTGCCTGCATTTCATGTCACAATGTTGCTATGTAGTTCCTACCATACAAAACTGATGTGAAAAAGGTCTTTCCAAATCTCAGTTTACAGAGATTATATATGTGACAGTTTGTCATCTGTTTTTCTTTGCTTCCCTATTGTATAGTTACATAGTTGATAAGGTTATAAAAAGACACAAGTCCAACCTATAATCTTACCATGTTGATCCAAATGAAGGCAAAAAAAAACCCATGAGGCGGATGCTAGTTGCCCCATATTGCCTTCCTGACTCAATTCAGGGCAAACAGAATAAATCCCTGGATCTCCAGAAATCTAGCGCCCATAACGTGTAATATTATTTGATTCTAAAAAAGGCATCAAGGCCTTTCTTGAACTTGCTCAATCAACCATCCATCACAGCATCCTGTGGCCCCTAAGCCGTCTTTTTTCTAAACTGAATAGCCCCAGGTTTGATCACCTTTCTTGGTACTGCAGTGTGCCCATTCCTATAACTACCTTGGTCGCCCTCCTCTGCACCCGTTGTAGTTCAACCTAGTCCTTCTTATACACAGGTGCCCAAAATGCTACACAATATTTCATGTGTGGTCTGACTAGTGATTTGTAGAGTGGTAAAACGATGTCCTTTTTAGGAGCATCTACGCCTCTTTTGATGCATCCCATGACTTTATTTCATTTGGCTGAATTCCCAGGCCCTGGTTGCTACCGTTAACTTTACTGTCCACCCTGTTGCAATAATGGCTGTACAGGCGTCATTGACATTTATAACGGGCATTTTCACGCTTTAAAAAAAAACAGTCTCGTGCATATTTGTACGCATGATACTGAATGCTGGAGAAGTGGCATTTTTCTCTAATAAGGCCCCATGCACATGACCGTAAAAAAACGCATTCACTGCTATTGTCCACGGATACCTTCCCGTTTTATTTACGGTAAGGTGTCCAGGCTGTAGAAGTGTATCGCAAAAAAAAGGACATGTCCTATCTTTTGCTTCTTATGGTCCGTGTTCCCATACTTTGTGAGCGGCCGGCCGTGCACGCAATCGCGGCCCGTGATTACGGGCATGGCCGTTTGCATGAGGCCTAAGATATTACAAAGTTTCTTATATTATTGGTTTAGGCAAAGTTTGTTGAAAAGTTGGTGACCATTTAAAAAAATAAAATAAAAATGGCTTCATAACAACAAGATTGTGGTGTTAAAAAATCCTTTCAATTTTGCAGTTCCACCTGTGTTTAGTGGATATATGTATATATAATAGGTTTATCATTACCTAAACTCCCTATTTATGCATGCAAGCATTGATAGAAGTTATAGCAATGGCCATCATAAATGGGGAGCTTTGAACATCATGTATGAATATGTAATGTTAATTCCAATTGCTGGCTTGGCTAAAACAAAACTCAAAAATGTTGAGAGGAACTACTCCATTTGTGTAAACTCTTCCTTACCTACATTACGGTTTGAGCACTCTCTGGCACAGTTCTGTACAAATCTTTGTGGTAAATGTTAATTCTTACATTATTTTCATTTAGATCTAATGTCTTAGACGTAAAATCCATGATCCTCAGATGAATTTATTAGCATGGTATTAGTAAAGGGCATTATGTTCTTGGTTAGGACTAATGAAGGTAGGGTGTCAATTAGGGGACCATGCCTTGGCATGCTCTAACAGGGCATAAAACACATGCGCAGTGTGATGCCCTCAATGCCATTCTGTGCAGTAGGTAAGACAGACATAATAGATCCTTAAGGCACATTCACACGTGGTGGAATTCCGCTACGGACCGTTCGCAGTGGAATTCTCCAGTGGCCGTTTTTTTTTTCTTTTTTTTTCTATACATTTTTAGGAAACTTGGTTCAAATGTTGCAGAAAATAACTGTGCAGAATTTTGCCTCCGCAACATGCTCATGACGTTGCGGAGAAGAAGCGGAATTTCACTGCGGGTTTCAACCTTTGCAATGCAAACACTAAAATCTGTGGCAATGCCGCTGTGATATCTGCAACGTCTGAATTACCTGTCAAATATGCAAATGTTGCTGCAGATTCGTTGCGTAATTGCCCCAAATCTGCACCAACATTTGCAGCAGAAAAACTCTGCCACGTCTGAACATGCCCTAACTGTGTCTGTCCCACAACTTTTATAGAAAAAGTAATAGATCGTGCAGGAGAGGACATAGCGCCTGTAGGGTTAAAGTGAATCATGCCGCATGCCAAGCATGTGGGTTGTCCGTAACCCCATTCACATGCTGCGGATAGGGATAATCCTCATGCAGATCTGCGGCAGAAATCCCTCAGATGTCTGCCGCGGATCATGCAGGAATTTGCAATATGCAATCTCTAGTGAGACAGTCAGTGTGTTGAATCTCTGTCTATGCAGAGAATTTAGAGCTTTGTATCAGCTGTTAAAAATATATATTAAGAAACGAATCATACAGAAGATTGAACCTATTTAGATGGACATTCACTTAAAGCAAGAGCTGCTTGGTGTTAGGTGCAACATCTAGCTCCACTGTATGGGTTTACTTTAGGCCACCTACGTTGTACCATGGCTCCTTCTGTTGGTATATTATCAGAATGTGGCCCTGTTAACAAGAACGTTTACATCTGGTATATTGTCTGTTAGCTTCAATTTTTATGCATTGTTGAAAATATTTTCATTTGCCCTCATGTCTCTCTCACTGTTTATCACTGTTCTTGTTTGTTTGTTTGTTTGTTTCCAAATTAGAGACTTTTAGAAAATATAGTAATGTAATGTATGCTTTAGTGCAATACTAACATTTGTTTGGTGCTTTTGAGTAATATTACAATAAGATAAAAGATTGAAAAAATATTTTAGCATGAGATAAATAATGCCTTAGGTAAAACTGTGAGTGTGTGTATGCAAAAACGTGGACACTGTTCACAGATTTATGCAAACTTGAAGATCTGAGATGGCAAGGGAGTCTTTGTTCTTCACAATAAGTAGGGATCCAGCCATATCACAAGGCTAAGTTCACACTTGTGTTGTATAATCCGCTACCCGGATTCGTTTTTTTTTAAACTCGTTTAATTAAACCGCAAATAAAATACAATTCGCACATGAACAAAAAGCAGTATTATCACATCAGGTGTACATACACATAGTGACATAAATGACAGTAACAAGAGACTGAGTATCTGGTCACACCGGAAACAACACGCAAATTCTCACATTTATAAAATGTACAGTAGAAATCAGGATGAAGCATGTAGTGTAATATACACAGTCATTGATGAACTGAATTAAACAAAGTTAAACGTAACAACGCACATGTGAGACCCGCATATTACAGTAAGTCACCGTATATCGAATGTTTAATAGAGTCATGAACATGAAATTTTATGTTAGACCTCCAGATTTCTCGTTAATACCCTTGTACAACGATGGCACTTTCTAAACATCCCGTTATTAGTTTCCTCCAGAACCCCAAAGATCAGAGGCCAGCTCTCAGTAATCTCGGGAAGAGAGAGCTAAAGGAGACGCCAACCATCTCCCCCATATCTTCTGGAATTTTTGGGGGCAGCCTCTGTGAGAATATACCATTCTCTCATAGGGAATTGTCATGTTGATCAATCTCTGCCATTGACCTAAGGTTGGGAATTTATCACCCATCCATCTGAGTGCAATGGCTTAAGGGGCAAAAAATAAAGACTCCCTAAGAAAAATTGTAGTGTGATGTGGCCACAACATGATCCGTTTTTAGATCAGAATACGGATAAAAACGGATCCGCTAAAAATCCCATTGAAATCAAAATAACGTATGCAAACGTTTTACAATCCATTTGCATCCGTTTTTATATTGACACCAATGACACTATTGATAACAAATAATCAGATGTCCGCTTTATCTCCGTCCAAAAAACGGATGACTAACAACGGACGCTAAGGGTATGTGCACACGCTAGCTGGCTTTTACGTCTGAAAAGACAGACTGTTTTCAGGAGAAAACAGCTGCGTCGTTTCAGACGTAATTGCTCGTCCTCGCATTTTGCGAGGCGTCATTGACGCCCGTAATTTAGAGCTGATCATTGAATTCAAAGAAAAACGGCTCAAATTACGTTTCAAAGAAGTGTCCTGCACTTCTTTGACGAGGCAGTCATTTTACGCGTCGTCGTTTGATAGCTGTCAAACGACGACGCGTAAATGACAGGTTGTCTGCACAGTACGTCGGCAAACCCATTCAAATGAATGGGCAGATGTTTGCCGACGTATTGTAGCCGTATTTTCAGGCGTAAATCGAGGCATAATACGCCTCGTTTACGCCTGAAAATAGGTCGTGTGAACCCAGCCTAACAGATGCAATTAAAAATCCTATTGACTTCAATGGGATTTTTAACAGATCTGTTTTTTTCCTTATGTAAAATGGATCCGAGTAATGGATTATACAACACAAGTGTATCATTTTCTTCTCTGAACTTTTTGTTTCATAACTTATAAGCACAGAGCATACAATGTAAACAATATGGTAAAAGATTTATGGACTTTTTATTTTGTATTCATTCTGATGGATTCATTTTATATGTTCTGTCTCGTGTGGAAAATGTTAGAAAAGGAGAGTTTGTTGTACATTTTTAAATGAGTTATTTTTAAAAATAACTATCAGGGGCTTTTGAATGTCTGTTATCTAATGCTGTGTGCTTTTATCTGGAAGTGTGTCCATACATATATCATTTTGGAATGTGATGATGAAGTTAGAGCCCATATGGCATGCATCGGGCTAGAAGAATAAGCATGGGCTTATATACAATCTATCGCAGAGGACTCTACACATATAATAGGCAGTGTTTTCATGCTGGACATGATTTCATGCTAGTGTTAAATAAAGTCACCAAATAATATATGACAAATGATCTCCAATATGTGCTCGCATACATACAGAAGGTGACCCTGGGGAATTTTGTCCAAATATTGTTTGCAATAAGTCTTACGCTATATTGCTATGTGGCTGCATCCGAAGAAAGCACTGCGATATTAAGTGTAGCCTTGCGCTAAACAAAGCTTCAGCCATATTGGTCTTTTTTCTTACATGAGAAGAGAAACAATTATGTCGAGGTTACAGATGTAAACTGGAGAAAGATTCAATAAAATGTATAATGCTGTGTATTCATTTCCTTTTTCTCATTTTGAAAAATATTGCAGTGTTTTGATATCTTTGTCAATTATATTTCATCTTTATGAACATCACATTTTTGTTTCTGGTTTGTTCTAAAAAAAAATTCCACAATTAAAGAATTTTTCTGCTCAAGATAACCGCTGCAAATATGCCCTTTTGGAAAAGTTTTTTTTGGGACATCCTGATCAGCCAGAGTGGAGAGCTGCTACATAAAGCCGTTCTTGCTCAGGCAGACTGCATGTCTGTGTATCCATTGCTTGCTGTGTAAAGTCATATGTGTGGACGCTGGCAGCTTCCACTGGTGATAACCGCCCATTGCTGGGGGCTTCAACAGCTAGACCCCCCCCCCCCCCCCCCCCCACACACACACACACACACACACAATCGGCTCTTTACCAGGCGCTGGCTACATTTTGAAAGACTATCAACGTGTATTCACAGAAGGGGTAGTTTCAACACAATTTGTATTTGTTTTTTTATTTAAAAATGCCTTGTTCTCAAAATAATATATAACTTGTACTCCATATGGGCTCCTTTTTTTAAAATTATTTCTGGATGCCCCTGGGGCCATCCAACCATCGTGCACCGTGAAGAGGACATGCATGCGCAGTAAGCACTGACCTCTATAAGTTGCTATTGATTTTGTAGTAGCACAGCTTACGGGCATGTACACTGAAGACCCCTCCATCCTGCTCCCAAATGTTGTGTTCAGGACAGCTGTGGGCATGTGTAGAAAGACGGAGCTGCTCTGCCTGTCAGTATTCACACTGCTATATGCATCCCTGTAGTGTGAGTTGAATTGCAGTGTAAGGGTATGTTCACACGGCCTATTTACGGACGTAATTCGGGCGTTTTTGCCCCGAATTACGCCCGAAAATAGCGCCTCAATAGCGCTGACAAACATCTGCCCATTGAAAGCAATGGGCAGACGTTTGTCTGTTCACACGAGGCGTATATTTACGCGCCGCTGTCAAATGACGGCGCGTAAATAGACGCCCGCGTCAAAGAAGTGACCTGTCACTTCTTTGGCCGTAATTGGAGCCGTTCTTCATTCACTCCAATGAATAGCAGCGCCAATTACGGCCGTAATTGACGCGGCGTTCAAGCGCCTGCACATGCCGGTACGGCTGAAATTACGGGGATGTTTTCAGGCTGAAACATCCCCGTAATTTCAGCCGTAACGGACGCCCTCGTGTGAACATACCCTAACATTATATCAGCGTAGTGAATCTTTCCCCTATCCTTATCAGTAGTTTTCCCAAAAGGAGATAAAAAGTTAGGAAAAAAACCTTTTTTCTGTCATTTACGATTATCTTCAAGCCTAGCCCCTAACCAATAAGTTCAATGGAGAAAGAGGAACCAGAGAAGGGGTAGGTATTTTCTGCTACATAAACCATGCTAACTTGTTTATTTTAAGATAGTTTAAAGGGGTTTTCCCATCAGAGATACTTATGACATATCCACAGGAAATGTCATAAATGTCAGATAGATACAGGTCCCACCTATCTCTAGAACGGGGCCCCCTAAACCCCGTTCTACCGCTCTGTGTTGTGGCTGAAGAGTGTAATTTTCGACCATGAAATACTGTTTCCATAAGTCCCATAGAACTGAATGGTAGCTGCTTCCGTAACTGCCATTCACTACTGTGTTTCCGTAATTCCTGGTCGGAAATCACACGCTTCAGCCACACCACAGCAGTAGAACGGTGTTTATGGGGCCCCGTTCTAGAGAGAGGTGCGGGTCGCAGAGGTGGGACCCGCAACTATTTGACATTTATGATATATCCTGTGGATATGTCATAAGCGTCTCTGATGGGAAAACACCTCCACTGTCAAGGACATATGTAATACGTTATGACTTTAAACGCTTTGGCACGACTAAAATATAAGGACTACATCTTAGAATTTGGTATTAAAACCAACATCTTTCAAATGATCCCAAGCTAAAAGCCTAAGGTTCAGTATTCGGAACGCAGCACTCGGAGAGCAGGATGAAACGTGGCTGCACCACTATAAAGGCAATGTGAGGGGGCATAAGTGAGAGAAAGAAGAAAAATCGCAGCCTGTTCTCTCAGCATATAGAGCCTTCCAGCTATACCCCCGAGGGAGTGGATACAGAAACTTCTAGGCCAATGGTTAATTTTTTTTTAAACCAAAACCAGAAGTGGATCCAAAAGGAATAACTCTATATGACTTGTATTCTGCATTTTAAGTAGTTTTCCCCTCTGCAAGTTTCTTCTCTAATTCTTCCTTTTCTCTGAGCTAGTGGGTGGAGCCTAAATGCCATCATGTCTTCTGTAGACATAGAAGAGAAGGCTCCTGCTCTCCTATCTTTATCTTTCACATATATAGAAGCTGCAGCAGCACGGAGATTATACAGCAGTAGAGACCAGTGTAGCTGAGAATCCAGCACTGAGATACAACCTACTAGGAAGCTGCTGCAGTGTCTCCCTCTACCTCTCTCACTACTCCTTTCTCCCCTCTCCATAGATTTTTTTATGGGTAGTTGTAACCTGATCCCTCAGTGAGCTAATAGACCATCTTATCTTGAGGAGACCGAAAAAGCAGTAAATTCAGAGTGAGTGATCAGTAAGGGTATGTTCACACGGCAGCCTCCGATACGCCTGAAATTATGGAGCTGTTTTCAGGAGAAAACAGCTCCAGAATTTCAGACATAATGGCATGTGCAGGCGTTTTTTTGCTGCGTCCATTACGGCCGTAATTGGAGCTGTTTTTCCATGGAGTCAATGGAAAACGGCTCCAATTACGTCTCAAGAAGTGACAGGCCCTTCTTTGACGCGGGCGTCTTTTTTACGCGATTTTGAATTATATGTATATATATATATGATTGATTTTGAAGTCATGTTTTCAGTATGGGATAGTTGTCCTGCAGCGAGGCAGGGACTCCTAGCATCGTACATAACTATGATGCTAGGAGCCCGGCTCCCTGCACTGTGTTCAGTCCGGGACTTGCGGCCGAAATACGTTCCGTCCATTACGGACGTAACATGCTCGTGTGAATCCAGCCTTACACTGCCTTTGCGGGTTTGCCTTCTCCCCATAGGACATCCTGGTGCCATCCCCAGGTAAGTGACAGTAGTGCAGTGCACAGTTCTTTACACTTCTGGCACTGAGTAACTAATCCCGTTTAACCAGGGACATGACATTTACCATATCCACAACATATTATCTATAAAACCAACAAACATTTAAGTCTTGTTTATTGCATTATGTTTAAAATGTGCAATCCACCAGGATCCACTAATTTACAGACATAAGAGACCAAATTATCTAAAGTAAGAATCCGATGGAGAATGACTCGGGCACTACAGCAGAAGGATACTATACAGGATGGATATTGTACTTCGACAAGGGACCATCACAAGATATTTAATGATAGGAAAGGAGCTAATTGGTCTCCAGGGAAGTTGGTCTGAATCGCATGCCTAGGCTGAAGATAAGGTAAGTGAAAATCAGCTGTGAGAAGAAGCTTCTCCTTGAGCTGGTGGAAAGATTGGAAAACCCCTACACACAATCATCCCCATAAAGAATACTCCTTAGCTTTCCATCTCCTTGGGAAATTCAGGAGTTCAGGAAGAAATCGGGTAAATGCGTCATACCCTGCCAAATAATAGAGATCTGACCGCAAATCATATTAATATAAATTGTCTAAGGATAGGAGATCTATAATATTGTTACTGTGTCCCTCCATCCACAGAACAGGAGATAAAAAGTAGAATTATATATTTTAGAGTAAGGGTAAATGAACAGTTCCAAAGTCATGCTATTTTCCTGATGTAAACACAAGGTAAGGCCGGATTTACACAAGCGTGTGCGTTTTGCGTGCGTAAAAAACGCGGCGTTTTGCACGCGCAAAAGGTCCATAACAGCTCTGTGTGTCAGCAGCGTATGATGCGTGGCTGCGTGAGTTTCACGCAGCCACCATCATTATGACACTCTGTATGTTTGTAAACAGAAAAGCACGTGGTCCTTTTCTGTTTTCATTCATAGTTTTGACTACTGTAGCGCGCATCACGCGCGGCACACGGAAGTGCGTCCGTGTGCCGTGCACGGTTTTCACGCACCCATTGACTTCAATGTGTGCGTGATGCGTGAAAAACTGGCAAATATAGGACATGTCGTGAGTTTTACACAGCGGACATACGCTGCGTGAAAATCACTGACAGTCTGAACCGCCCCATTGATTAACATAGGTCCGTGCGAGGCACGTAAAAATCACGCGCGTTGCACGGACGTATTATACGTTCGTCTGAATAAGCCCTAATAGGTGTGTCTTATAGTCTGAAAAATACGGTACTTTTCAGTAGGCCAACATTTCGGTATTAAGATCACTCTGTGTGTAATGGATCTATATAATATATGAGAGACACTTTTTGAATTGAATTACTGAAATAAATGTACTTTTTGATGATATTCTAATTCATTGAGACGGACTAGTACACCTGGATTCTGTTTTACTAATATTTTCTGAATACAGTTAAATTATTATCTTTTATTTTTTTTAAAGCAAATAAAATATGCCTCAACAGTATGCCCATAATGTGGAGGTTCATTGTCCATGTATTTAAGGGAACGTGTCACCAGCATTTCACCTATTAACCCCTTCAGGACTGAGCCTGTTTTGGCCTTCAGGACGAAGCCGATTTTTAAAATCTGACGTGTCACTTTATGTGGTAATAACTCCGGAATGCTTTTACCTATCTAAGCGATTCTGAGATTGTTTTCTCGTGACACATTGGACTTTATGTTACTGGCAAAATTTGCCCGATAGATTCAGTATTTAATTGTGAAAAACACCAAAATTTAGCGAAAAATTGCAAAAATTAGCATTTTTCTAAATTTAAATGTATCTGCTTGTAAAACCGATAGTAATACCACACAAAATAGTTACTAGTTACCATCCCCCACATGTCTACTTTAGTTTGGCATCGTTTTTTGAACATTATTTTATTTTTCTAGGACGTTACAAGGCTTAGAACTTTAGCAGCGATTTCTCATATTTTCAAGAAAATTTCAAAAGGCGATTTTTACAAGGACAAGTTCAGTTCTGAAGTGGCTTTGAGGGCCTTATATATTACAAAGTCCCCATAAATCACCCCATTTTGAAAACTGCACCCCTCAAAGTATTCAAAACAGCATTCAGAAAGTGTATTAACCCTTTAGGCGTTTCACAGGAATTAAAGCAAAGTAGAGGTGAAAGTTACAAATTTCATTTTTTTTATACAAAATTCATTTGTAATACATTTTTTTCTATACCACAGAAGGTTTTTCCCAAAAAATGTAACTTATTATTTATTGCCCAGATTCTGCAGTTTTTAGAAATACCCCACATGTGGCCCTAGTTCGGTCATGGACTGAAACACAGGCCTCAGAAGCAAAGGAGCACCTAGTGGATTTTGGGGCCTTCTTTTTTTAGCATATATTTTAGGTACCATGTCAGGTTTGAAGAGGTCTTGTGGGGCCAAAACAATAAAGACCCCCAAAAGTGACCTAATTTTGGAAACTACACCCCTCAGGGAATTTATCTAGGGGTATAGTTAGCATTTTGAACCCACAGTTTTTTTGCTAAATTTATTTGAATTAGTTTGTGAAGATGAAAATCTACTTTTTTCTGAGGTATAAAAGAGAAAAAACACCCCAACATATGTAAAGCAATTTCTCCTGATTATAGCAATACCCCATATGTGGTAATAAACTGCTGTTTGGACCCACAGCAGGACTCAGAAGGAAAGGAGCACCATTTGGATTTTTAAATTCTGATTTTGCTGGAATGGTTTTCAGTGCCATGTCGCGTTTGAAATGCACTGGAGGGAACAAAATAGTGGAAACCCCCGGAAAGTGACCCCATTTTGTAAACTACACCCCTCAAGGAATTTTTCTAGGGGTAAAGTTAGCATTTTGACCCCACGGTTGTTTTGCTGAATTCATTGAAATTATTCTGTAAAGGTAAAAATCTACTTTTTTTCTGAAAAAAGGTAGCCATTTTTAATTTTTACAAGGAATAAAGGAGAAAAAGCATCCCAACATTTGTAAAACAATTTCTCCCGATTACGGAAATATGCCATATGTGGTAATAAACTGCTGTTTGGACCCACAGCGGGGCTTAGAAGGGAAGAAGCGCTATTTGGCTTTTGGAGCTCAAATTTAGCTGAAATGGTTTTTGGGTGTCATGTCGCATTTGCAAAGCCCCTGAGAGGCCAAAACAGGGGAAACCCCCCAAAAGTTGAAATTACACCACTTAAAGAATCTATCTAGGGATATAGTGGGCATTTAGACCCCACAAGTCTTTTGCAGGATTTATTAGAATTAGGCCGTGAAAATGAATATCGACATTTCTTCCACTAAAATGTTGCATTTTTTTCAATTTCACAAAGGATAAAGGGGGTAAAAGCACCCCAACATTTGTAAAGCAATTTCTCCCGAGTACGGCAATACCCCACGTGTGGTCATAAATGTTTTTTCATTAGAAAGTAATTAACCCTTTCTGGAGTGATCCATTTTTTTCTTTTCCTTCTTAGTTTTTTCCTCCCCGCGTTCCAAGAGCCACAACTTTTTTATTTTTCAGTTAATAGAGCGGTATGAGGGCTTATTTATTGAGGGACGAGCGGTCGTTTTTATTGGTGCAACTTTTTGGTACATACAACTTTTTGAGCACTTTTTATTACATTTTTAGGTAGAGCCAAGGTGACCAAAAAACTGTGATTTTGCCGTTCTAAATTCTTTATTTTTTACGTGAGACGCTCCATACATCACCCCCCACACTACGACATGCTATGTTATGGTGCGCGCAGGGGTTAATGCGCAGCGCATGGTGCGGAGTGAAAATTACAATTTTCCACTCATATGCCATTTTAGTGCACTATATGTTATGCCCAGTTTGTGCCCCTGAAGACAAATAACTCAAAATATTAACCGGGTTCTCCCGGGTATGGCGATGCCATATCTGTGGACGTAAATTGGTGTTTAGGCACGCTGCAGGGCTCAGAAGGGAGGGACGCCATTTGGCTTTTGGGGCACAGAGTTTGCTTGGTAGTTGTTCTGTTTGGGGTTTTACTGGTGTTTCAGTTTATAATGTGGGGGCGTATGTAATCTGTGCGGGGTACATCAGGGTACATGTTATCTGTGCGGAGTACATCAGGGTACATGTTATCTGTGCGGGGTACATCAGGGTATAATAAGAGGGTATAATAATGCAGTAAATAAATAATAATCCGCAGATATGTGGCCAGTGTCGCACTTATAAATGGTGCCCGATCTTATCTGCTTTTGGAACACTCTGCACATTTTGCATCGCCATATTCTGAGAGCCAGAACTGTTTTATTTTTTCTCCACCGGAGCCGTGTGAGGGTTTATTCTTTGCGGGACAATCTGTAGTTTTCATTGGTACCATTTTGGGGTACCAGAAATTTTTTTGATCACGTTTTATTCCATTTTTTGGCAAGCAAGGTGACCAAAAACCATCAATTCTGACAATGTTTTTTATTTGTTTTTTTTTATGGCCTTCACCCTGGGCTATAAATGACCATTATACTTTATTCTGCGGGTCGATACGATTACGGCGATACCAGATGTATATAATTTTTTTATGTTTTGCAGCGTTTGTGCAATAAAATCACTTATTTATAAAATAAATTAATTTTTGTGTCACCATATTCTTAGAGCCATAACGTTTTTATTTTTCAGTCAAAAAAGCGGTGTAAGGGCTTGTTTTTTGCGGGACGGAATGTAGTTTGTATTGGTACCATTTTGGCGTAAATGCGACTTTTTGATCACTTTTTATTGTATATTTTGGGAGGGTTGGTAACCAAAAAATTGTGATTCGGGCACTGTTTTTCGTTTATTTTTTTGCGGTGTTCACCGTGCGGGAAAAATAATATTACAGTTTTATAGTTGGGGTCGGTACGAACGCGGTGATACCAAATATGTGTACTTTTTTTAACGTGTTAATTTTTTTCCTATAATAAAAGTCTTATTATCGGAAAAAAAGCATTCTTTGTTTATGTCACTTCTAACTTTGATTTTTACACTTTTTCAAAACATTTTTATTATCTTTTTTTAACTTTTTTTACTTGTCCCACTAGGGAACACTTAGACTGGCAGCTCTGATCGCTGCTGGAACACATTACACTACACACGTAGTGTAATGTGCTCTAACTGTCATTGTGACGTAACTGTCACACTGACAGGAAGCAGAGGAGGAACGGCCGGAGGCTGATCCTCCGAGGCTTCCGTACATGGCAACCCGGAGGTCATTGTCTGGCCTCTGGTTGCCATGATAAGGATCGCCAGCCCCTGCATATACATGTGGGGGGCTGCCGATCCGCTGTAAACCTCTTCGATGTGGTGATCGCAATCGACCACCGCATCGAAGGGGTTAATTGCCGATTTCAGCGGCGACAGGCCGCTGATCGGCAACGGGGAGAGCAGGGCTGACACCCTGCACAGTTAACCGCCGCTGCGGTGTAGCGCGGCGCGGCGGTTAACTTTTAAAGCGCGGACGTAACTGTACGCCCAGGTGCGCGAAGTTACTGCTTATCTGGACGTACAGTTACGCCAAGGTGCGGGAAGGGGTTAAACCAGCAATAACAGGTGGTAGTGGGTGAAAAATCATTTCTATATAACCTATAATTGTCTTCTTAGTCGGCTTGTGTGCCGTGCGCGGTTTTCACGCACCCATTGACTTCAATGGGTGAGTGATGCACGAAAAACGGGCAAATATAGGACATGCCGTGAGTTTTGCGCAGTGGACTTACGCTGCGTGAAAATCACTGACAGTCTGAACGGCCCCATTGACTAACATAGGTCCGTGCGAGGACATATTATACGTTCGACTGAATAGGCCCTAAGTGAGATAGCTGCTCCGCTATGCAATATAGTTTGAAATCTGGTAGTGCAACTCCACCTGTCGCCCCGTGTTCTATATAAGTTCTGTGTCGCAAGGTGTGGTCCCTTATTATCCCAGATAAAAGATGCAATAATCCTATGCAACTTCTGGAAGAAATGGATTGGTATATACCGTAACAGGGGTCGCAAACTCGGGTGGGTAAATGGGCCGCACATAGAAAGACTGTAAAGTTGACGCGTCGCATTGCTTTCAAATTTGATACAATACGAAAGTATTGTTAATCAATTAGTTATTTGAACTACTATAACACTATATTACTATAACAATACTACATTACTATAACAATACTACATTACTATAATAATACTACATTACTATAATAATACTACATTACTATAACAATACTACATTACTATAATAATACTACATTACTATAACAATACAAAATTACTATAATACTACATTACTATAACAATACTACATTACAATACTAAATTACTAAAATACTACTATTTTACTATAACACTACATTACTATAATAATACTACATTACTATAATAACAATACTACATTACTATAAAAATACTACATTACTATAACACTACATTACTATAATACTTCATTACCATAATAATAATACATTACTATTCTTACACTAGATTACTATAACAATACTACATTAGTATAATACTACATTACTATAATACTACATTACTATAATAATACTACATTAATGTAACAATACTACATTACTATAATAATACTACATTACTATAAACAATACTACATTACTATAATACTACATTACTATAACAATAATACATTACTATAATAATATTACATTACTATAATACCACATTACTGTAACAATACTACATTACTTTAACAATACAACATTATTATAACAATACTACATTACTATAATACTACTACATTACTATAATAATACTGCATTACTATAATAATACTACATTACTATAATAACAATGCTACATTACTATAACAATACTACATTACTATAATACTACAGGACTATAATACTACATTACTATAACAATAATACATTACTATAACACTACATTACTATAACAATGCTACATTACTATAATACTACATTACTATAACAATACTACATTACTATAATACTACATGACTATAATAATACTACATTACTATAACAATACTACATTACTATAATAATACTATATTACTATAACAATACTACACTACTATAATACTACATTACTATAACAATACTACATTACTATAATACTACTACATTACTATAATAATACATTACTATAATAATAATAGATTACTATAATAATACTACATTACTATAATCCTACTACATTACTATAACAATACTACATTACTACAACAATACTACATTACTATAATACTACATTACTATAATAATACTACATTACTATAATACTATATTACTATAACAATACTACATTACTATAATAATACTACATTACTATAATACTACATTACTATAACAATACTACATTACTATAATAATACTACATTACTATAACAATACTACATTACAATACTAAATTACTATAATACTACTACATTACTATAATACTACTACATTACTATAATACTACATTACTATAACAATACTACATTACTATAATAATACTATATTACTATAAGAATACTACATTACTATAATACTACATTACTATAACAATACTACATTACTATAATAATACTACATTACTATAATACTACATTGCTATAATGACACTTCAGATGAAGGCAAGTGCGCCGAAACGCGCGTCGGGGTGGACGTCCATCACATTTCTCCTGACAACTCATGGGTCAGTCTGGTGATATTATATTCCCAATCTTTTTACAAAGACTAATGTTGTACATGTATTAGATATTACTTTGCACTTTGGGCTTTGTTTTACGATTTAGTCTGCCTATACATGATACACCCGATTGTCTGACCCCTGTATATATGATATGTACTACTCTCTAGCAGGAGTTTATGTGATGTCCATCTTTCTGTTAGTGTGTCTGTGGACCTTTTTATACGTTCTATTTTATATGTTCAACAATAAAATATATATTTTTTATATCTTGACAAATTCTCATGTTGCATCCTTGTTCTTTTTCGGTCTAGATATCTAGTTTTGATGCAGACAAAACATTTAGTGTTTTCTGATCCGCCCCCTTATAGTACTATATTGGTCTGATATATAAATTATCTACAATTGGTGGGGGATCACTACTATAGCCCTTTTCGGTTATACTATTACTATAATAATACTACATTGCTATAATACTGCTACACTACTATAACAATACTACATTACTATAATAATACTACATTACTATAACAATACTATAATACTACATTACTATAATAAAATTACATTACTATAATAACACTAAATTACTATAACAACACTACATTACTATAATACTACATTACTATAACAATACTATATTTGTAAAGGATTTGCCAGACACAGGTTCTGTGTTGACGCCCGTGGGCAATCAGTCTGCGCCTGCTCCTATGTCTGTGAGACTGACTCCATCTTCCACCACTCAGGATGGCATGCTTAGGAGTGGGAGAGCCTATCACAGCCTGGCCAGACGGAGCTAGTTCCCACCCACTGTCTATTTATACCTGCCTTTCCTGTTCCTCCTTTGCCTGTGATTCTTCTATTCTTGTTTCCTGGCTTGATGCTGCTGCTTGTACTACTGATCCTCTGCTTGTTATTGACCTTGGCTTTCTGACCACTCTCCTGCTCAGCGTTTTGTACCTCGCTCTCTCCTGGTTTGACTCGGCTCGTTCACCACTCTTGTTGCTCACGGTGTCTCCGTGGGCAGCTGCCCCATTTCCCTGCTTCTGTGTACCCCTGTCTGTTTTGTCTGTCTTGCATTTACTGAGCGTAGGGACCGTCGCCCATTTGTACCCCGTCGCTTAGGACGGGTCGTTGCAAGTAGGCAGGGACTGAGTGGCAGGTAGATAAGGGCTCACCTGTCTGTCTCCCTACCCTGTCATTACAACATTACTATAATAATACTACAATAATACTACATTACTGTAAACAATAATACATTACAATAATAATACTACCTTACCTTAATAATACTACATTACTATAACAATTCTACATTAATATAATAACACTACATTACTATAACAATAATACATTATTATAATAATACTACATTACATTACTATAATAACAATACTACATTACTATAAAAATACTACATTACTATAAAAATACTATATTACTATAACACTACATTACATTACTATAATAATAATACTACATTACTATTCTTACACTACATTACTATAACAATACTACATTACTATAATACTACATTACTATAATAATACTACATTACTGTAACAATACTACATTACTATAACAATAATACATTTCTTTAATAATATTACATTACTATAATACTACATTACTATAACAATACTACATTACAATAATACTACATTACTATAACAATACAACATTATTATAACAATACTACATTACTATAATAATACTACATTACTATAACAATACTTCATTACTATAACAATACTACATTACTATAACAATACTACATTACAATAATACTACATTACTATAACACTACTACATTACTATAATAATACTACATTACTATAACAATACTACATTAATATAACACTACATTACTATAATACTACATTACTATAATAATACTACATTACTGTAACACTACTACATTACTATAATAATACTACATTACTATAAACAATACTACATTACTATAATACTACATTACTATAACAATAATACATTACTATAATACTACATTACTAACAATAATACATTACTATAATACTACATTACTATAACAATAATACATTTCTGTAATAATATTACATTACTATAATACTACATTACTATAACAATACTACATTACAATAATACTACATTACTATAACAATACAACATTATTATAACAATACTACATTACTATAATAATACTACATTACTGTAACAATAGTACATTAATATAACACTACATTACTATAAGGCCTGATTCACATGAACGCTGCGCATCTCGGACGTGCAAAACTGAAGTTTTTCACGTCCGAGGTGCATCCGTGCTCAGCGCTGAGAGTCTATGAGAGTCTATGGAGGGATGCGTGAAAAGATGTGACATGTCCTATTTTCCCACGAACCCTTCACACGGTCCGTTGAAACAACCGCTGTGTGAACGGCCACATTGAATTACATAGGTCCGTGGGACGGCCACTGTATCAACGGCCGTCCCACGGACGTTTAACACGTTCGTGTGAATCAGGCCTAATAATACTACATTACTATAATAATACTTCATTGCTATAATAACAATACTACATTACTATAATAATAATAATGACTATAATAATACTACATTACTAAAATACTACATTACTATAACAATACAACATTACTATAACAATACTACATTACTATAATAATACTACATTACTATAATAATACTTCATCGCAAATATTAAATGCTCAGACTTTCCTCCTGTCCCAAGTGCAAGTGGTAAAATTGTCGGGGATCTCTTGCACCCCTGCAAGAAAAAGGCTACCACTTGCACCGTGACAATTTTTACACCGCTGGTCGACTTTTAAATGTCTGGCAGTAAAAAATGACCATAGTCCAAGGCCTTCCAAAGATCCCTCTAGTCTGAAGGTTACAAATTGGTGAGAGCAGGACAATATGCAGTGAATGGTTGCTCTTCTTGAAGTATAGGGACAAAAAAGATTGTTATAAGCTCACAACAACACACGATGAGACAAGCTCTCTCGTCCCTGTGCGTGGCATATCTACTGAAGCCCCAAAACCTGTTTTTATACAGGCATATACATAGTTCCTATGAAGGATGGTTTATTTGCTTATATTCTCTGTATTAAATTACATTATAAATTATCAAGCAGGATGCCGAATTACTAAGATATGTATTCTCCATTTTGTAATGACCTTTGCTCTATATAATTCTAGAGGCGTCTCAAAGAAATGTCTTATCTTTTAGTGTTCTTTGCATGGCCTTCATATATCTATGCTAGCAGGTTGGCTGAATGCCCAGACATAAAGTGCAACTATTTCAACAAACTCCCTCATGGGAAAGAACAGCAGAAACCACTCTATTGTATGTTTGTCTCCAGGTGTTACCTGATGTCAGCATTTTAATGAAGATATTCTTATGGTCTGCTATTGGCTGAATAAGAAATATTGTCACATTGCCTCTGATTGGTTAACCACAAGCCTACACCCCTTTTGAATGATATTATTGTAATTGAGTTTGGCAATAAACCCCCAGAGGAGTATTTTGAGCATATCAGCAGCGTCTGTGTGTTATTTCTCCTCTCTCAATATATATCGGTATGAAATCTCCTGATTAGGATGCTGGATAAAGTTCCTGGCGTGAGTGTCTGTTGGAACACTCGTCTACATTTCAGTTTAATATATTTTGAGCCATTGACTTCCACGACAGTTGTCAATATTTTTTTTTTTTTTCCAGGGACACTTTGTATGTGGCTTATCTGGTGGGTGTGTCTTATGGGGGCGTGATTTATCTGGTGGGTGTGGCTAATGGGGCATGACTTTCTTCCCAGAATTTCTGCATACAAATAAACGAACAATCTTATCACTAGGGCTAGGTGATATGTGCTGACCATTACTGGTAGCATAAAAACCAGCATAGATAGTGCCACACTGCCCCTTTATAGATAGTGCCACACTCCTCCTTTATAGACAGTGCCACACACTCCCCCCTTTGTAGATAATGGCACGCATTCCCTTTGTAGATAGTGCCACACACTCCCACATTTATAGATAGTGCCACACATTCCCCCCTTTGTAGATAGTGCCCCACTCTCCCCTTTATAGATAGTGACACACTCCCCCTTTATAGATAGTGCCACGCTTCTCCCTTTGTAGAAAGTGCCACTTGTAGAAGCTCCTGTAATGACGGGGTAGGGAGACAGACAGGTGAGCCCTAATCTACCCGCCACTCTGTCCCTGCCTACTTGCAACGGCCCGTCCTAGGCGACGGCACACAACTGGGCGACGGTCCCTACGCTAAATAAGTGCACGACAGACAAACAGACAAGGGTACACAGAAGCTAGGGAAATGGGGCAGTTGCCCACGGCAGCACCAAGGGCAGCGAGAGTAGTGAACGAGCCGAGTCAACCAGGAGTGAACGAGGTACCAAACGCAGAGCAGGAGGGTAGTCAGTAAAGCCAGGGTCAAAATGAAGCAGAGGACAAAGCAGCAGCAGCAGAGCAAGGATACAGGCAGAATCACAGGCAAAGGAGGAGCAGGAAATGCAGGTATAAATAGACAGAGGGCGGGAGCTAGCTCTGTCTGGCCAGGCTGTGATAGGCTCTCCCACTCCTAAGCCTCCCAGCCTGACTGGTCGAAGATGGAGTCACTCTCTCAGACTTAGGAGCAGGTGCAGACTGATTACCCACGGGCGTCGACACAGAAGCTGTGTCTGGCAGATCCTTTACAGCTCCCCTGTAGATAGTGCCCAGGTGCCCCCAAATAAAAAAAAACGTATACTCACATAGCCCCGTTCCCACGAAGAACAGAGCTCCACAGTCTCCTCAGTCCTGCAGCTTATGAGGCACCAAGATAAGATCCTTGCATAGGCCGTAGCGATCCAGTGATGTCATCACAACAGCATGCGCAGGGATCCTGTCACAGCATTTTATAGGCTGCAGGCCTAATGTGGCCTGTGGCCTAGTGAATGGCAGAGCAGGGTGGAGGCTCCCTTCTCTGTCATAGTATTCAATTGTATACAGCTGTTGCCAGTTCAAGTTGCCGGGATACATACATTCCAGGACAGTAATTTGCAGCGATTGTCTCTGTAAATTCAAGAGAGTATACATGAGGGGTTCAGCTTTGTGACCAAATGATTAAAGAGGTTGGCCACCATCAGTATAAAATATCCAAAGTGTCTCAGACGATAAGCAGAGCCAAAAAGAACTGGTATTAGGAAAAATGAAGAATCAATAAATAATTTATATAACCTCTCCATCTTACCATGCTCCCTTAGTAGTGCTTTCTCCTGCAGGCTTGTGTGGGCGGAACATCCAAAAGGTGAAACAAAGAATTACAGCATGCATCCCTGCCTGCTTTTCATCCCATGAAAAACCTCAGCCATTGGCTTTGCTACCATTTTACAGCTGGATAGTGTGCCTCCCTCTGTACCCGAAAGTATAAAAATATTGTACTATTCACCCAGCCCCATCTGTAAATACAGTTGTTTTTTCCCTTCCCCACTCAAAACTGTGATATCTATCTATCTATCTATCTATCTATCTATCTATCTATCTATCTATCTATCTATCTATCTATCTGTAGGTAGTATATATATATATATATATATATATATATATATATATATATATACATACACACTACCGTTCAAAAGTTTAGGGTCACCCAGACAATTTTGTGTTTTCCATGAAAACTCACACTTATATTTATCAAATGAGTTGCAAAATGACTAGAAAATATAGTCAAGACATTGACAAGGTTAGAAATAATTAATTTTATTTCAAATAATAATTTTCTCCTTCAAACTTTGCTTTCGTCAAAGAATGCTCCATTTGCAGCAATTACAGCATTGCAGACCTTTGGCATTCTAGCTGTTAATTTGCTGAGGTAATCGGGAGAAATGTCACCCCATGCTTCCAGAAGCCCCTCCCACAAGTTGGATTGGCTTGATGGGCACTTCTTGCGTACCATACGGTCAAGCTGCTCCCACAACAGCTCTATGGGGTTGAGATCTGGTGACTGCGCTGGCCACTCCATTACAGATAGAATACCAGCTGCCTGCTTCTTCCCTAAATAGTTCTTGCATAATTTTGAGATGTGCTTTGGGTCATTGTCCTGTTGTAGGATGAAATTGGCTCCAATGAAGCGCTGTCCACAGGGTATGGCATGGCGTTGCAAAATGGAGCGATAGCCTTCCTTATTCAAAATCCCTTTTACCTTGTACAAATCTCCCACTTTACCAGCACCAAAGCAACCCCAGACCATCACATTACCTCCACCATGCTTGACAGATGGCGTCAGGCACTCTTCCAGCATCTTTTCAGTTGTTCTGCGTCTGACAAATGCTCTTCTGTGTGATCCAAACACCTTAAACTTCGATTCGTCTGTCCATAACACTTTTTTCCAATCTTCCTCTGTCCAATGTCTGTGTGCTTTTGCCCATATTACTCCTTTCCTTTTATTAGCCAGTCTCAGATATGGCTTTTTCTTTGCCACTCTGCCCTGAAGGCCAGCATCCCGGAGTCGCCTCTTCACTGTAGACGTTGACACTGGCGTTTTGCGGGTACTATTTAATTCAATAGATTTTTATTGATTTTTTCAACACAAATACAAGAAACATACATGGGAAGATCTCTAAACATTTCGAGATCTGTCTTACACTCTATAATGCAAACACGCAACCACAAGTTAACAATGCCTCCATTAAAACTTGCCCTTGGTTAGATCCAACCTATACATTACTTGAAATATCTAGATTGTAACCACTTATCCCACAACTGATTAGTGCGATGCTGTATGTGAACTTGTGATAATAATGTTATTTCATAATGACATTGCATATTCACCCTTTGAATAACTTCTCTAATATTCGGAAATTCTGGAGACTTCCATGTCCGAGCTATAGTTAGTCTAGTAGCAATTAAAATATGATGAATAATTACTCTCTTGTCCGGTGGGACGTCTTCCAATGTGATATCCAAAATAGCTAGAGAGGGGTTACTCTCAACCCGGAATTCTAATATTTCTGAAATTAAGTTAAATGTGTCCAACCATATTGGAGCTATATTAGGGCACGACCACCACATGTGTATTAAAGAACCCATGAGTCCGCATCCTCTCCAGCACAATCTAGAGGCCCCTTGGGTACTGTGTGCTACCCTAGTTGGAGTAAGATACCATCTAAGATGGATTTTTTTCATTAATTCCGTGTGATTCACACATTTGGATAATTTAGACGACCAACATGACGCTTTAATCCATTGCTCAATAGAGTAGGAAGTCCCCAGTTCACCTTCCCATTTTGTCATATATGCTGCCTTCCCTGTTTTCCCCAACTGAATAATAAGATCATAACTACATGTCATCCCTTTTACCACTCCTGACTCCGCCCACATAAACCTGTGAAAGGCATTAAAACTATCTGTTGTCGGTTGGATTTTTACTGACTGCATGAGATGTCTGATTTGAAGATACTGAAAGAAAAGACTAGAGGAAATATTATGAGTTTTTGAAATATATTCGAAAGATTTGAACGTGTCCCCTTCGTAAAAGTCCGATATCCATTCAATCCCAGCTTCCACCCAAGGGGTAAACAAAATATTAGGAAGAAATAGTGCGAGAACTTGGGTTGGGATTTTAGTTAATGGCACTTGAATCCACTTTTCATTACATACATATTTACTCCACACCTGAAGAGAATCTGCCATTGATCGTAAAGGCATGGGTGGAGCTTTAGCTCCCAGATATACAGCCATCATAAAATTTTTCATTAAGAACTTAGGGAACATTGCGTCCTCTATTTGAGACCATAATGGTTGCTCAGTGGAAAACCAATTTGGTTTCATCTGATCCATTATAGCCGCTACATTGTAGGCTTTTAGGTTAGGAACGCCCAAACCTCCATATTTCCCTCTCTGAAACAGTAAATGTTTAGCTACTCTTGCTCTCTTATTGTTCCAAATGAATCTCATAATTACTGTTTGTAATCTGGACAATAATGAGGTCGATATTAAATAGGGTATCGTCCTGCAGTAGTATAGGTATTTGGGCAATATTAACATTTTTACTATATTAATCCTGGCCATCCAAGATAATTGAAATTTATCCAATCTATTGCACTCTTTCGTTATATGAGATAGAAGCGTCATGTAGTTTTTATTCATAACCATGAATGGGTGAGGCGTCAACATTATACCTAGATATGATAGCCCCTCATTCGCCCATATGAAGTTAAAGCTAGAGAGAAGTGGTTTCATTATTGGAGGAATATGAATGGGCATTATCAGGGATTTTGCTACGTTCAGTTTGTAATATGACATTTCAGAATAACACGCTATGATCCTAGTTATTTCCGTCAAGGAAGACATGGGCGATTTACAGATTAATACCACATCATCTGCGTAAAGACCAATTTTATGTTCCCTTCCCCCTACTATAATTCCTGAAATAAGTGAAGATGTTCTAATCATTTCCGCGAATGGTTCCATACACAAATCAAAAATTAGGGGGGAGAGAGGACAGCCCTGACGAGTTCCATTGCTTATGAAAAACTTTTTGGACAAAAACCCAGATGTGTATACCAGAGCTGAAGGGAATGTATACAGGGAAAGGACCGCTCTTTTAATAAAAGAGTGAAAGCCAAATTTGTCTAATACCGCTTCTAAAAAACGCCAATGTACTCGGTCAAAAGCTTTTTCCGCGTCCAAAGAGAGGACTACCGTGGGTTCTAACGAGTCATATGCAATCTGGATCAAGTCTAGCATCCTTCTGGTGCCATCTCTGGCCTGACGACCTTTCACAAATCCTACTTGATCCAGTGAGATCAAGGAAGGTAGGCACTCATTTATTCGCATAGCTAATAATTTTGAGAAGATTTTAATATCGCTATTCAATAGCGATATTGGACGGAAATTCTCTGGTCTATCCGCCGTTTTTCCTGGTTTAGGGAGAGTTATCAGGATCGCCTGTAACATTTCTGAAGGAGGAGATTGTTTGGCTACCAACCCATTATATGTATTCGTCATGAATGGAGTAAGTATTTCTTCAAATATTTTAAAATATTCATTTGGGAGTCCGTCTGGGCCCGGAGCTTTATTTAATTTTAAACCCTTCAATATTTTCCGTAACTCTATCTCTGATATTGGCGTATTTAAGCTAAGTAGTTGAGACTCAGAGAGTTGTGGGAGCTTTATTTCCGACAAAAACTCTTTAATTCGGTCTGAAGAAGCGTGAGTTAGTGAAGGGTCATCCTTCAGATTGTATAATCGGCTATAATAATCTGCAAAGGAATCTGCGATCATTTGGGGATCATAAATCTTTTGTCCATTTGGACGAGCTAAATATGGTATTTTAGACTTAGCTGTTTGAACTCTCACCCTTTTCGCTAAGAGTTTACCTGGCCTATCCCCTTGTTCATAAAAATTCAATTTAAGGCGTTTCAAATTTTTATCGTATTGGACCAAATTCAGAACCTGTAGTCTATCCCGTAACTCTCTGAGAACTTCCCCCGTAGTCCTCGTAGGAGTTGATTTCATTAAGGATTCCTTGACTTTAATAGCCAACAACACTTCTTCCATTTCTTTGTTCCTAACTCTCTGTGCCCTAGCCGCCTGTTGAATAAAGAGACCCCTCACAAAAGCTTTATGGGAGCACCACACCATTTCTGGAGAAGCCGATGGGGAATTTATGTCAAAAAATTCTTCTAAAGCTGTTCGTATAGAATCTTGAACGGGCTTAGACTTCAAAAGAAACGTATTTAATTTCCAAGGGGCTCTTGGAGGGAAACTATATTGTGCCTTCAGTGTTAAGGATATGGGGGCGTGATCCGACCAAGTACTGACCCCTATTTCTGAATTCTCCGAGTTTAGGAGGATCTCCCTGTCCACGAGAAAAAAATCTATCCTGGAATACGCTGTATGAGGTGCAGAAAAAAATGTGAAATCTTTTTCGGATGCGTGTTGGTAACGCCATACATCGTGTAAATATTCCCCTGCTATCAGAGATTCTATGTCTAAACCTCTACCCCTTTCTGGGTTAGATCTATCCAATCTGTTATACATAACCGTATTAAAATCTCCACAAATCAGCAAGCCCCCTTGCTGTATCTTTTTAGTTTTAGTAAGAATTTTAGTGATAAACGGAATTTGCCGTTTATTAGGTGCATATAAAGACACTATGGTGTATAGAACTAAATCCAATTTGCATACCAGGATTATATATCTACCTTGAGGATCTATTAATGACGCAATTTTTTCAAACACTACTGAGTTGTTGATTGCAATAGTAACTCCTGCTTTTTTCACATTGGTAGTAGCTGAAATAATGTTTAAAAATTTTGGATGTTTAAGAAGATGGACATCTTTTGTGCGCATATGTGATTCTTGAATGCATAATACATCACACCCAGATTTATTAGCTTCCTTCCACAACATAGACCTTTTATAAGGTGAGTTCAAACCATTTACATTGAGCGATACAAATTTAAGACCCATCTTGACTGAAAAGGCTTGACTTACGTTTAGCTTTAATCTTACCAGGGGAGAGGCCAAAAAGCAACCTTAAAGTAAAACAAACTTTAACATAACAACACACCGCTTTCCAACTTAGCGGATTGTTTGAAGAACCCAACAACCTGTTATTTCCCTCTTTCAGGGAAGAAAAGGGGGCAACGTCAGTAGGACCTGCCTTTCCCAAAGTAACCATGACTACCTCCCCAAGCTACCTCCTTAAATGACTACGACATTTGAAGCCATTATATATGAACGCCATATTCTTAAACAATTATACAGTTATATCAGTCTCCCGTTTTCTTCCTGGATCTGCTTATTTTTTCTGACCACAATGGGGTGATCACTTCTGGACGAATCTCTTCCCTGCGTCGGGGACTTTGAGACGGCGAGGTAATAAATCCCCATTCCTGAAGTAATTCCTTCGCTGCTTCAGGTGAATTACACACGTGAATACTGCCGTTCCTGGATACAATCAGCTTCACCGGAAATCCCCATTTGTAAAGTATTCCTTTATCTCTCAAGATTCTTGTGAGAGGCATATATTCTCTTCGTTTTAACATAGTAGCTGCTGACAGATCAGGGTAGATCGCAATATCTTTAAAACGTTCCGGTAATTCTGGAGAGCTTTTTAAAGCCCTAAGGAATTCCTCTTTAATATGATAAAAGTGGATCCTGGCTATAGAATCTCTCGGGAGGTGAGGTGCAATATGCCGCGGTTTAGGAATTCTATGGATCCTGTCTATTGTCATATCCAAGTTGGATTTTTGAGGTAGAACCACGTTCAGTAGGTCAGTAAGATATGGAGCAAGCTGGTCCGGTGTCACTGATTCCGGAATGCCCCTGATTCTGACATTATTCCTGCGCGATCTGTCCTCAAGATCTAACACTTTGTTTGATAACCTTTGAACCTCCTCCTCTAGCGTTGAATTCGCATCAATTAACAAATTATGCGATTTGGCAAAGGATTCAAATTTGTGCTCGATATGATCCGTGCGCGACGCTATAGCCAAAATGTCAGTTTTAAGCTCCCCAACAATACTTTTAAAATCGGACTGTAGAGAGTCTCTCAAAGAATTTAGTAATTTTTTAATTGTGGTTTCCGAAACTGGGTGTAAGTCAGAGTCTTCCCCCATATCATTGTTTAAGGACTCTGCTCTGGAAGAGGATGCAGGAGAGGGCGGGGGGAGTGATAACCGTCTCTTTGCTCCAGCCTGTCTAGAGGGAGAAGTGGCAAAAAACTCTGTGAGTTTAGTCGGTTTCGCTTTTTGGTCTTTCTTTTTTGTAGTGCCGCCCATTGTAAAGTATGATACACACGGTAAGCGAGAAAATTATAATAAACGTTCAATGCAAGTAACTGTGTACTTTATTTATCTCTGCCAGTAACTGTAGATATATCCTTGTACCGTATTGCGTTTTATGTTATATCTTGCTATGGAAAAGATGGGAAATGGCGGCTGCTCCTGCTCAAGCAGACTCTCTTTTAGTTCCTCCTATATTCTCTTTGCTGTGGTGGAAATCAATATCAAGTGGAGGATAGCTTGTGAAAGTCTGTGACTCTGCTCAACCTCCTTTCCACTGTGTGCACTGACCTGTTGTGACCCTCCAGAAATAAAGTTTATCACAATGGCGTTTCTTCCCTTCTAGGCCGTTCCCCTCCTTCCCCTCTTTCTCCTGCAGTGCTACTGACCCTCCGTGGGCTGCTGTGACTCCCCTCCTCACCTCAGTTCACAGAATCCTCACTGCTCTCCTGGAATCTGGCCTCCTGACCGCTGTTAATCTCCCAGACGAGATATCTGTAGGGCGCCTTAGCCCGGGAAGCCGTGCCTCGTGACTCCCCTCCCCCACGATGCTCCGACTTCTGAGCCGAGTTTCCTCCGTTCCCCAGCTGATTCTCTGACCTCACTGCGCCCTCCGGGCTTAGGGTACGTTCATCTGCCGGGAGACTTCTTTTCCTGGTGTCCAATAGGTTTATTTAAGCCGGTTTGGGCTTCTTAGTCACGGAGCTCCCTGTTACACGTCCGTCCTCATGCAGGTCCAAGCCACGCCCCCTTTGCGGGTACTATTTAATGAAGCTGCCAGTTGAGGACCTGTGAGGCGTCTATTTCTCAAACTAGAGACTCTAATGTACTTGTCTTGTTGCTCAGTTGTGCCTCCCACTTCTCTTTCTACTCTGGTTAGAGCCTGTGTGTGCTGTCCTCTGAAGGGAGTAGTACACACCGTTGTAGGAAATCTTCAGTTTCTTGGCAATTTCTCGCATGGAATAGCCTTCATTTCTAAGAACAAGAATAGACTGTCGAGTTTCACATGAAAGCTCTCTTTTTCTAGCCATTTGGAGAGTTTAATCGAACCCACAAATGTAATGCTCCAGATTCTCAACTAGCTCAAAGGAAGGTCAGTTTTATAGCTTCTCTAAACAGCAAAACTGTTTACAGCGGTGCTAACATTATTGCACAAGGGTTTTCAAGTGTTTTCTAATCATCCATTAGCCTTTTAACACAGTTAGCAAACACAATGTACCATTAGAACACTGGAGTGATGGTTGCTGGAAATGGGCCTCTATACACCTATGTAGATATTGCATTAAAAACCAGACGTTTGCAGCTAGAATAGTCATTTAGCACATTAACAATGTATAGAGTGTATTTCTGATTAATTTAATGTTATCTTCATTGAAAAAGACTGCTTTTCTTTCAAAAATAAGGACATTTCTAAGTGACCCTAAACTTTTGAACGGTAGTGTGTATATATATATTTTTTTATATCTGCTGTATATCTGCAGTCATAGGTGTTCTTGCACCTGCGTATTTTGTATCATTTAGTTGGAATGTGCTGTTCAATTTATGTTGTGTTTATGGTATCCATATATGTGGGGTTAGTGACTGCCTCCACTTGTTGTTCTTGCACTCCTCCCACTCTGCCCTGGGTGATTTTAATCAGTTCAATGCTGGATCCTACCATCCCCAGGTATATATGTAGGCTTAGTCCCAGTTCTGGGTGTATGTGCAGCGTAGGTTCCCACCTTACAGAGGTCGCCTTGTCGTGGCAGGTGGGCTAACACTTTTTGATCAAAATGTGCACTAAGAACCTCCCTATTTGTAGGTAGATTGAGCTTTAGTGCATATCTATTTATATTTAGTGGTTTAGGTGGCATTAGTGTTGCAGGGTGCTGTCGCCATTTTTTTATATCTGCTATATATATATATATATATATATATATATATATATATAAAAGTCCAAATACAATATCAGCCGCACAGCCTTGTGAATCATGGATGGGTGCCAACCTGCCCAGGTCAGGGCTAACAGACCTGCTGTAGTAGAATCCAAAAATCAGGCAGCACTCCAAGGTATAAGCAAAGTAGAAAAAGGTTCTTTATTGGTCCATATACACACAACGTTTCAGCTCAACACTGGAGCCTTTCTCACTTGATTTTTGGATTATATATATATATATATATATATATATATATATATATAAAACACATACATATATACATACATACATATTTATACATACACGTTAATACACACTCCTCAACATTGAAATCGCAACACCAAGAAGGGCAGGCTGTAAGGTTATGCAATTTGAGGAAGTAGCAGCTGTCGCTAAGATCTTCAAATGATCAAATTCAAGCACCTAACTCTAATCTGTGGCATTTCTGAGGGGCATAAAAGCCAGATTGAAAGCAACGTTTTTTAGCCACATGAAACCTCAAAATTCGGATCAGGTGGTGTGGGATGATTGTGCGATGCCTACTGTTCGCCGACATGCTAGTTATTGCCACTTGTCACAAGTTGAGGGGGACAGAATCCTTGACCTGAGAAACCTTAGTTTATAACTCCTGCAGATCTCAATGCACCTAGGCCGAGATGTTAGCACTGTTCAACGTTGCATGTCCCGAAGGTTGGGAGAACAACAACGAACGGGAATGGCAGCAAGAGGTGGGAGGAGGCGAACCTCTGCACGGACGGATCGTCTGATTGGAAGAATGGCGCGTAGTGATTAATTCTGTACTGCAAGTGAAATTGGATGTCACATCCCAAGCCTAGTGTAATGGCAGGAAGGAGGTGAAGGGAAAGTGAGCCCTAATCTACGCACCGCCCTGTCCCTGCCTACTAGCAACGACCCGCCCTAGACGACGAGGTACAACTGGGCGGCGGTCCCTACGCTGTCTAAGTGCACAGGAAAACAAACAGGGAACACGCAGGGGAAGGGGCAGTAGCCACGGAACGCCACGAGGAAAGGGAGCGGCGAACGAACAGTCAGGACCAGGACGAAGTGAGTACACCCGAGCGGGCACGGAGACAGAAGCAAGCCAGGGGCAAAGCAAAGCAGGTCAAGCAGAACTGCAGCAAGGCAGAAGCACGGCAGAAGCAGGCTGGAGCAAGCAGCAGTGGGGCCAGGAATCCAAAAGAATTACAAGCACTGAAGGAGAGAACAGGGCAGGTAATAAAGGACAGGGGGCGGAGCTAACTCCGACAGACCAGGCCGCGATAGGCTCTCCCACTCCTGAGCCTGCCACCCTGGTTGGTGGGAGATGGTGTCAGTCGAACAGGTCTGGCCTCAGGTGTGGACTGATTAATCCCAGGAGTATACCTAGATGAAGTACCTGGCAGATCCCTAACAGTACTCCCCCTTTTATGAGGGGCCACCGGACCCTTACTAAGGGGACCCGGTTTAGTGGGGAAGAGAAGGTGGAACCTCCTGATCAATACCCCAGCGTGAACATCCCGGGCAGGTACCCAAGTCCTCTCCTCCGGCCCGTATCCTCTCCAATGGACCAGGTACTGGAGGGAGCCCTGGACCATCCTACTGTCCATAATCTTGGCCACCTCGAATTCCACCCCCTCAGGGGTGAGAATGGGAACAGGAGGTATCCTCGAGGGGGACCAGGACGGGGAGCAGCGTTTAAGGAGGGAGGCATGGAAGACGTCATGTATGCGAAAGGATGGGGGGAGCTCCAGACGGAAGGATACAGGGTTGAGGACTTCAATGATCTTATAAGGTCCAATAAATCGGGGAGCAAACTTCCTGGACGGGACCTTAAGGCGCAAGTTCCTGGACGACAACCAGACCAAATCCCCGACGACAAACCGGGGGTTAGCAGAACGTCTACTATCCGCCTGAATCTTTTGTGCGCTCTGGGACGCCTCTAGGTTCTTCTGAACCTGGGCCCAGACAGTGCACAGTTCCCGATGAACATCCTCTACCTCAGGATTATTGGAACAACCAGGGGAGATGGAGGAGAACCTTGGGTTAAACCCGAAATTACAGAAAAACGGGGAGACCCCTGACGAGTTACTGACCCGGTTATTCAGGGAAAATTCAGCAAGGGGAAGGAATGAGACCCAATCGAATTGACAGTCAGAGATGAAACACCTTAAATATTGTTCCAGGGATTGGTTGGTCCTTTCCGTTTGGCCATTAGTTTCGGGATGGAAGGCGGAGGAGAAGGACAGATCAATCTCCAACTTTTTACAAAAAGCTCTCCAAAATAAGGAAACAAATTGTACCCCTCTGTCAGAAACGATATTGACTGGGGCCCCATGGAGACGCAGGATGTGTTTCACAAACAAAGAAGCTAATGTCTTGGCGTTAGGTAGCTTCTTAAGGGGCACAAAGTGGCACATCTTGCTGAAGCGGTCGACTACCACCCACACCACCGACTTGCCCTGAGATGGAGGCAAATCGGTGATAAAATCCATGGAGATATGGGTCCAAGGTCTCTGGGGAATGGGCAAGGAACGTAGTAGGCCCGCAGGTCGGGACCTAGGGGTTTTGGACCTAGCGCAAACCTCACAAGCGGCGACGTAAGCCCTAACATCTTTAGGCAACCCAGGCCACCAATAGTTTCTGGTAATGAGGTGTTTGGTGCCCAAGATGCCAGGATGACCAGATAGAGCGGAGTCATGGTTTTCCCTGAGTACCCTCAGCCGGTATTGCAGGGGAACAAACAGTTTGTCCCTAGGGACGTTCCCGGGAGCTGCACCCTGATCAGCCGCGATATCAGAAGCTAAATCAGAATCCGTGGCAGAGACGATTATACCAGGGGGTAAAATACAAGCAGGATCCTTCTCGGAAGGAGGATTGGCCATGAAACTACGTGACAGAGCATCAGCCTTAATATTCTTGGACCCAGCCCTATAGGTAACCAAGAAATTAAATCTGGTAAAGAATAGTGCCCACCGAGCTTGTCTAGGATTAAGCCTCCGGGCCGATTCTAGGAAAACCAGATTCTTGTGATCCGTAAGGACCGTTACCTGGTGTCTGGCCCCCTCCAGGAAGTGCCGCCACTCCTCAAAAGCCCATTTAATGGCTAGAAGTTCGCGGTTGCCAATATCATAGTTACTCTCCGTGGGCGAAAACTTCCTAGAGAAGTAAGCACAGGGGCGGAGATGGGTGAGGGAGCTGGTACCCTGGGACAAGACGGCCCCCACTCCCACCTCGGAAGCGTCAACCTCCACAATAAATGGCTCCTCTTGGTTGGGCTGAATCAGCACGGGGGCCGAGATAAAGCACTTCTTGAGAGTCTCAAAGGCCTGAACGGCCTCAGGGGGCCAATGGAGGACATCAGCACCCTTGCGGGTAAGGTCCGTAAGAGGCTTAGCGACGACCGAGAAGTTGGCAATAAATCTCCTGTAATAGTTGGCGAACCCTAAAAAACACTGTAACGCCTTAAGGGTGGCAGGTTGGACCCATTCCGCCACAGCTTGAACCTTGGCAGGGTCCATGCGGAATTCATGAGGAGTGAGGATTTGCCCTAAAAATGGTATCTCCTGTACCCCAAAGACACATTTTTCAGTCTTAGCAAACAGATTATTCTCCCGAAGGACCTGGAGCACCTTCCTGACATGCTCCACGTGGGAGGACCAGTCCTTGGAAAACACCAGTATGTCATCAAGGTACACAACAAGAAAATTACCCAGGTACTCTCTCGGGATTTCATTAATAAAATTCTGGAAGACAGCAGGGGCATTACACAACCCAAAGGGCATGACCAGGTATTCGAAATGACCCTCGGGTGTGTTGAACGCAGTTTTCCACTCATCCCCCTCTTTGATGCGGATAAGGTTATATGCCCCCCGTAGATCGAACTTAGAAAACCATTGGGCTCCCTGAACCTGATTAAAAAGATCCGGAATCAAAGGAAGTGGGTACTGGTTCCTTACGGTGACCTTATTCAGGTTACGATAATCAATGCACGGCCTAAGACCACCATCCTTCTTCCCCACGAAGAAGAAGCCAGCACCTACAGGAGAAGTCGAGGGGCGAATGAAACCCTTGGCCAGGCATTCTTGGATATACTCCCTCATAGCTTCACGTTCAGGACAAGAGAGATTAAATATCCTACCCTTAGGAAGCTTGGCACCAGGCACCAAATCGATAGCGCAATCGTAATCTCTATGGGGGGGCAACACCTCGGAGGCCTCCTTGGAAAACACATCGGCGAAGTCCTGAACAAACTCAGGAAGCGTGTTTACCTCCTCCCGGGGAGAAATAGAGTTAACAGAAAGACATGACATAAGACATTCATTACCCCATTTGGTGAGATCCCCAGTATTCCAATCAAACGTGGGATTATGCAACTGCAACCAGGGAAGGCCTAAAACCAGATCAGACGATAATCCCTGCATCACCAGTACAGAGCACTGCTCCAAATGCATGGAGCCAACCAGGAGTTCAAAAACAGGAGTATGCTGAGTAAAATAACCATTAGCAAGGGGAGTTGAGTCGATTCCTACTACAGGGATAGGATAAGGTAAATCAATACAAGGCATCTTTAGAGACATAGCAAATTCCACAGACATGATATTAGCAGATGAGCCAGAATCCACGAAAGCACTGCCCGTGGCAGACCGGCCAGCAAACGAGACCTGAAAGGGAAGCAAAATTTTATTGCGTTTCACATTAACGGGAAATACCTGTGCGCCCAAGTGACCTCCCCGATGATCACTTAGGCGCGGAAGTTTTCCGGCTTCTTATTCTTGCGCCTGGGACAGGTGTTCAGTAGATGCTTGTCGTCCCCACAGTAGAAGCAGAGACCATTCATTCTGCGAAACTCCCTACGTTGTCGAGGGGACATGGAGGCCCCGAGTTGCATAGGTACCTCCGAGTCCTCCGTGGAGGGGCGAGGAGACGGGACCTCGGGGGGGATCGCAGAAAAGTCAGAGGGGAGCACACTGAAGCGTTCTAGCTGACGTTCCCTGAGACGTCGGTCAAGTCGTACTGCTAGGGCCATAACCTGGTCAAGGGAGTCAGACGAGGGGTAGCTAACCAGCAGATCCTTCAGGGCGTCAGATAATCCTAACCTAAACTGGCACCTTAGGGCCGGATCGTTCCACTGAGAAGCTACGCACCACTTCCTAAAATCAGAACAGTATTCCTCAACCGGTCTCCTACCCTGACGTAAGGTCACCAGCTGACTCTCGGCTAAAGCAGTCCTGTCAGTCTCGTCGTAAATGAGTCCGAGGGCAGAGAAAAAACGATCAACAGAGGAAAGTTCAGGGGCGTCAGGAGCCAAGGAGAAGGCCCACTCTTGGGGCCCTTCCTGGAGTCGGGATATGATGATACCCACCCGCTGGTTCTCGGAACCTGAGGAGTGGGGCTTTAGGCGGAAATACAGTCTGCAACTCTCCCGGAAGGAGAGAAACGTCTTACGGTCCCCTGAAAACCGGTCAGGTAACTTGAGGTCGGGTTCTAGAGGTGAGGTGAGGGGTACTACTAAAGCAGCGTCACCCTGATTGACCCTTTGGGCCAGGGCCTGGACCTGTAGGGAGAGGCCCTGCATCTGCTGGGTCAGGGTCTCAAGGGGGTCCATGATAGCATCAGCGTAGGAGAAATGGTAGACTAGGTAAGGGCTTGTAATTATGTAATGGCAGGAAGGAGGTGAAGGGAAAGTGAGCCCTAATCTACCCACCGCCCTGTCCCTGCCTACTAGCAACGACCCGCCCTAGACGACGAGGTACAACTGGGCGGCGGTCCCTACGCTGTCTAAGTGCACAGGAAAACAAACAGGGAACACGCAGGGGAAGGGGCAGTAGCCACGGAACGCCACGAGGAAACGGGGCGGCGAACGAACAGTCAGGACCAGGACGAAGTGAGTACACCCGAGCGGGCACGGAGACAGAAGCAAGCCAGGGGCAAAGCAAAGCAGGTCAAGCAGAACTGCAGCAAGGCAGAAGCACGGCAGAAGCAGGCTGGAGCAAGCAGCAGTGGGGCCAGGAATCCAAAAGAATTACAAGCACTGAAGGAGAGAACAGGGCAGGTAATAAAGGACAGGGGGCGGAGCTAACTCCGACAGACCAGGCCGCGATAGGCTCTCCCACTCCTGAGCCTGCCACCCTGGTTGGTGGGAGATGGTGTCAGTCGAACAGGTCTGGCCTCAGGTGTGGACTGATTAATCCCAGGAGTATACCTAGATGAAGTACCTGGCAGATCCCTAACACCTAGGGCATCAGAAGGCATTTGCACGAAATTGGGCTACAAGCCAGATGTCCAGCTACAGGTGTACGATTGACCACACGCCACCGCTCTCAAAGCCTATCATGGTGCACAGCAAGACGGCAATGGAGGCTGGAATAGAGATCTATCCTCTTCAAAATAAAATAAAATAAAAAAAAGTTATGGCTATCAGAATATGGTGACAAATCACAGCTTTTATTTTTAACAATCAGTTTTTTCCTTGTAAAAGTAGTAAACTATATAAATTTGGTATTGCTGTAATCCTATTAACCCACGGAATACAGCTAACATGTCGTTTTTACCACACAGTGAACGCCGTAAAAACAAAACCACCATAAAAGATTGAGGAATCGCTGTTTCTTTCCTGTTCCACCCCACAAATATTTTTTTCCCAGTTTCCCACTACATTATATGGTACAATGAATGGAAAATATACAACTCATCCCTCAAAAAACAAGCCTACATACTGCAATATTGACTTTTGGAATGCGGGGAGAAAAAAACGAAAGTGAAAATCTGAAAAATGGCTGCGGCGGAAGGGGTTACGTTCCTGAGAATCTGGTCCATATCTCTTGTGATGTGCAAGCTATTTCACTGTAATTTTTCTTCAGACAAGCACCCGCTCGTTGCTGATGACCCCATTTAAATCCTCATCAACTTCCCGCGCTCCAGATCTGTCAATGATCGCGGCTCACTGATTACTGCACCTGCAAACTCTCTCCAGTTTTACCTTAAAAGGTAACTTGTACAGGGCGTTTAGAATACAAACAAACAGTGGGGGGAGTGGAAATGGAAAAAAAGGGAACATACAATTGACAAAAAGGTGCCATATCTCCTTTAGCGCATTTACTAAAATAATTTTGTAATTTGGATGATTATAATCCATGTACATAGGCTGCATCTAAAGCAAACAGAGGGAGATTCGTTTAAAGCTAAAATAAGGTTTTTGTTCTCGGTGATATAGCGACGTGATATGTTACCTAATATACACATATTTGACATCGTTGTGCACAGGAGATTTAGAGGATTAATTTTTTTGGTAATTGTTTCTGATTATTTTTCCCTAAAAAAGACCTACGAAATTAATTTATATCTGCTCCAATTTTAAATAATAAGAAAGCCCATGTGTCCCGCCAAAAAAGAAAGCAAACATTTTGGGCTAGACTATGAAACAAGAAAAACATTCACCTTTTAGAATGCAGCATTCCTAAAGGTGAAATTTAGCTCTAAGCATGAAGGCCGGAAACACCCCCGGTGATAAAGGGGTGGAGTTCTGACTCAATAACATACTGTATAGCCATTTTTATGCTTTGTGTGGAAATGCTCTTCAATAATGAATTGTTCAAAGTTACATTGCATGACCAGATAGTCATCAGAAACATACAGATTCTTTGACATAGTTAACACTGTACAAAATATTCATTCAAAAGTCTTTTTATTTTGGATTTCCAGATTACACACTCTACCAGAGCATTAGAACAGTATGTCTGTCTTACATGTACCAACGTAATTTCATATTTAAAGAAAAACTTATATTTTATATATATAATTGTAGATGCAGAATGGAAAATCAAAATGGATGTATTGTTGCTTTCATACCCCTCAGAGCCCACCTTGAACCAGCAATATTTTCTTTATATATGTCTAAAGTCAAAACTGGCTCTCTTATAGATGTTGATGAAAGGTACACTGGACAAAGGTATGTATCTGATTTTTGGGTATCATGAATCCCAAACTTTTCTGATGTAGGCAAACACTGCAGATGAATAACCGGTAATGTATTGAGACTATGCTTTGGAGGGGAATCCACAATCTCGCCATCAGTCTTGTTCCAGTGCACTCCCCAAAGATGGACTCCATGTACAAATATTCCTTCGTGGGGTGGATCTCTAATCTAAAATGAAACATGTTGACAATAATTCATAACTTTCAAAATTTATAACGTTCTGAATACACAATTAGAGCCACAATTTTTCATTGTGTACACAATTTATCGACCAAAAATTCAAAATTGTGTATTTTACTGGTCCTACTTTCCATCATTTGGAAATCAGCACCTTTTTATACAAATTTAAGGACAACCACAACAAGATATCTATTAATCCCCTATAATATGTTTCTGAACAAAGCAAAGAATTTTTTTCATTAAACAGTGACCACAAGGCCCGCCTAACCTTTTCTTATTTCTGTCAGTTGCAACATTTTTTTTAATTAGTAGGCCATGCCAGTAATAGTGGCTTACAGAGCTCTGTTTTTCATATCCATGATGCAATTATTCCCACAGCTCCTGCATAGCCACCTCTTCCTTTCTCCTGTGTCACTTAGGCCTCGTGCACACTTACTTTACCGTTTTAGCGGCCGTTTTTGACGGATTCGTGTGCCCGTTTTGTTGGTGGTGTGGTTTCCGTGTGCACGCCTGTGTTTCCGAGCGCCGAGCATGGTACTGTCCAGCATGGTGCTGAAAGAGCAGGGTTGTTCAGCGCTAGTCACTGTACAGGGTGCTGAAAGAGTTAATGGACTGCACTGATCGGCGGTACTCTTTCAGCACCCTAGACAGTGACTAGCGCTGAGGAATGACCATGCTCGGCGCTCGCAAAATACAATTTTAATGAAATAAAAAATCAAAAAATCAGTTCATACTTACCCAGAACTCCCTGCATTTTCCACCTGTCCGGCCTCCTGGGATGACGTTTCATCCCATGTCACCGCTTCAGCCAATCACAGGCTGTAGTGGCGGTCACGCCGGACTGGATGACGTCAGAAGGCCGGCCTCCAGGGATGACGCTTCATCCCACGTGACCACCTCTGCAGCCAATCACAGGCTGCAGCGGCCACATGGACTGCCACGTCATACAGGAAGGTCGGACTGGAGGAAGAAGAGGGACTCGTCACCAAGACAACGATCGGGGTACGTATGAACTGCTTTTTATTTTATTTTTATCAGCAGCCTCTTCTCTCTATCAGTGCTGGATAGAGATAAGTGGCTGCCGATTAGTGTAATATCTGTAATGTACTTCTGCCCGCCCGGCCGTTGCTAGGCAACGGCTCCGTCACACACGGACGGCACACGGTAGGCCTTTAGTTTTTTGGACGGCCCCATTGACTTGCATGGGCCTCACGGTCACGGAATCTCGGACCAAAGTAGGACATGCTCTACTTTTGTCGGAACGGAGCAACGGACCGTCAAAAAAACTGAAGTGTGCATGGCCCCATTGAAATGAATAGGTCAGGGTGCTAGCCGTCAGAAAAACGAATAGCACCCTGAAGAAAAAGACTGAAGTGGGCATGAAGCCTTATGTTGTGATGCAGTATCCTGTTACAGGACCTGCAGTTCCTGTATTCTGCTTCTCCCAGTTGTTAGGTCATTCACCCATTACAGAGGTTATTCTTCGCAAACCTTGTAGTCCAAGAAGGAGCACAGTGGTAGTCTGAGAGAAGAGACCCTGTAAATGTTTACATGGAATCTTCTACAAGACTTTTTATGGTTACAATCTGATGTAGAAGCAAGCAACCATCCCACAAGAAGAGAAAAGCAGCTGTACCTTCTAGCAAAGCCGCAGAAAATGTCAGGAATAAAGGTAAATAAATGCACTAATTTATAGGTTATTGCTGATGGTATCTCTAGCTGAGCACATTGAGGATAATATCAGTTATTTCAGTGACTAGTAGTTGGACTGGTAGTTGGCTGTTGGCCAAAAAATATTTCTGCCTATTTTCAGTCCAAACCCATTGTTAACTTAAAGAGGCTCTGTCACCAGATTTTGCAACCCCTATCTGCTATTGCAGCAGATCGGCGCTGCAATGGAGATTACGGTAACGTTTTTATTTTTAAAAAACGAGCATTTTTGGCCAAGTTATGACCATTTTTGTATTTATGCAAATGAGGCTTGCAAAAGTACAACTGGGCGTGTTTAAAAGTAAAAGTACAACTGGGCGTGTATTATGTGCGTACATCGGGGCGTTTTTACTTCTTTTACTAGCTGGGCGTTCTGACGAGAAGTATCATCCACTTCTCTTCAGAACGCCCAGCTTCTGGCAGATCACGCTGTGACGTCACTTCCCCAGGTCCTGCATCGTGTCAGACGAGCGAGGACACATCGGCACCAGAGGCTACAGTTGATTCTGCAGCAGCATCAGCGTTTGCAGGTAAGTAGCTACATCGACTTACCTGCAAACGCCGATGCTGCTGCAGAATCAACTGTAGCCTCTGGTGCCGATGTGTCCTCGCTCGTCCGACACGATGCAGGACCTGTGAGTGACGTCACAGTGTGATCTCTCGAGAACACGCTGTCTGCACTGCCAGAAGCTGGGCGTTCTGAAGAGAAGTGGATGATACTTCTCGTCAGAACGCCCAGCTAGTAAAAGAAGTAAAAACGCCCCAATGTAACACACATAATACACGCCCAGTTGTACTTTTACTTTTAAACACGCCCAGTTGTACTTTTGCAAGCCTCATTTGCATAAATACAAAAATGGTCATAACTTGGCCAAAAATGCTCGTTTTTTAAAAATAAAAACGTTACTGTAATCTACATTGCAGCGCCTATCTGCTGCAATAGCAGATAGGGGTTGCAAAATCTGGTGACAGAGCCTCTTTAAGCAATTTCCTTAATAACACTATATTGAGTGTACGGTGTTATTTTGTGCATAGGCAATGTTCAACTACTGTATGTACTGTAAAACATGATTTAAAAAGACTGCCTGCCAAATTAACAATATTACTTGTCTAAATTAAAAAAAATTTTTTTTTAAATTGATATTAACCCCTTAACACACCAGGACGCACCGTTACTTCCTGGTGCAGGGGGAGGAATCGCAGTTTTTTCCAATTTCAGCCAGCAAATAATTTTTTTTCAGCTTCCCAGTACATTATATGCTACCAATTGAAACTACAACTTCTCCCGCAAAATATAAGCCCTCACATCACTCTATTGATGGAAAAATAAAAACGTTATGGCTCTTGGAAGGTGGGAACTGAAAAACAAAAATAAAAAAATGTCTGTGTCATTAAGGGGTTAAAAAAACGTATGAAATTATAGGTTTCTGTAACTTTTCTTTATTTCAATGGAGAGTGACTGCACATGCACAGTCACATATACATTGAAGAAAAAGGCACAGTTGAACTAGGGCCTGCATATTCTCTGGACAACCACCAGCATGTCAGATTAATATGTCATAAAAGCTTACTTTTGGACAACCAGTTTAAACTAAAATGACCAATCACTTACATGTTCCTTATCTCTCTGTGTTGTTTCTGTTTTAAACTCTATGAATTCCACATTTCCAGTTCTCTCTGAGTATCTGCGAATGGCCTCCTGTTTCAGCACAGATAGTAATCCTTTTGGATTATGAAATGCTCCAAGCCAATATATTGGCATTTTTTCACGACCCTGTTTAAAAAGAAATGACAATAGACCCTTACTTACAATGATTTACACAGCATAGTCAAAAACTAAGCTGCTCCTTGTTATTGTGTAAATTGAACAAGGAGCATACATTTTATAAATTATACCCTTTTTGTTTGTTTTTTAAAAAAAAAGGAAAGCCTTTGCAGAAAAGTAAACCTGGCTATAGTCAGAGACAAAACTTTAAAAGATGTAAAAGATGATTATTAACAATTATTGTTATGTTTATGGGCAGGACTGGCTTTAGCTATGTGCGACCTATGCAATTGCACAGGGCGCCATCCTCCCTGACCTGCAGAGGGCACAGTGGCTGGCAATTTGCATTGGCTTTAAGCCGTCCTCTTGCATAGTCTGCCATGCTGTCTTCTGCTGGAGTCTTTGTGTATACTTTGTGATGGGCTTGATCACTGTGAGAGAGGCCGCACTCTCACCTTTCCCTTTGCCTATGCAATTACTATGCTGCTAAGTCCCTCTACTGCAGGGAAGCTGCGATTGTGTGACAACCCTGCAAGGACCTAAAGGGAGTGAGGTCCCTCCTTTCCTAAACGTCAACCTCCATGCTGCAAGCAGCCTAATGCACTCTTGTGAGTAAATTATTGATACTGATAGTAATATTGAAGCTTATAAATTCGGTTATGTGCATTATTATATGGGTACAGTGTAACATTATTAACTGGACAAAGTATAATATTATTTAGGCACAGTATATCATTATTATATGGGCACAGTATAGTATTATTATAAAGACACAGTATAATATGATTATATGAGCACAGTATAACTTATTATTTTGGCAGAGGAAAATATTATTTGGGCACAGTATGGGCTTAGTTTATTATAATATGGACACAGTATATTATTATTATTATTATTATTATTATTATTATTATTATTATTATATTATTTGAGCACAGTATTTAATAATTATATGGGCACATTAATGCATTATTATATTGGCAGAGAGAAATATTATTTGGGCACCGAATAGAAATGTTATATGGGCACAGGTTAGTATTATTATATAAGCTCAAGATAATAATATTATTTGAGCAAAAAATATCATTATTTTGGCACAGTAAACTATTATTAAGTGGGCACAGTATAACATAATGAAATGGACATTATACGGGCACAGTATATCATTTTTATGTTGACACGGAAAAGTATTATATGTGCACATTATGGCATTATTATATGGGCACAGTATATTATTATTTAAGCATAAAATAGTGGTATTGTATGGACATAGTATTATTTGGGCACAGAATAGCATTATTAAATGGGCACAGAATAGTATTATCATAAAGGACTACTATCAATTCTTACATAGCCCTGATGATAGAAAAGGAGGGGGTGGAAGTCTGACAGAATAGCGCTAACAGCAGCAAGAACATGTCTTTCCCTAGCCAGTTCTGCTCAAACAGATTTTCATCCCATCCATTTCCATCATCAGGGTTACATAGAATTGATAGTAGTCTTTTATGAATTTTAATATTTAAAAAAATCGGACTATTTTTTTTAATAGTAATTCATAAAAATTAAAGGGGTATTCCCAGAATCAAAAATTATCACCTATCCCGATCATTTTCGAATTGCTGTGGGCCCTACTACTGGGACCACCACCGATTGTGAGAATGGGGGTCCTAAACCCCTAGTCCTCCTCACTGCACTCCTTCAATTGAGGAGGAGCTTGAATGGAGCAGCAGTCGTGCATGCGCCCACCACTCCATTCAATGTCTATGAGAATGAGCGCTGTACTCGGTTGTTTCCATCATTGCCACAGACATGGAATGGAGCTGCACCGTGCATGCTCGTCCCCCGCTGCATTCAATGTCTTCCTCACTGCAGTCCAGCAGTGAGGAGGAACAGGGGGTTCGGGGCCCCATTCTCATGATTGGTGGGGGTCTCAGTGGTGATGCCCCTAGTGATCAGAAAATGATCACCTATCCTGTGGGACACAAATCATCAGAGTATTTAGACATTTGCCTCACCGCATGTCTTCAACTATGCTTTTCAATACAGTTCATCTAAAGTTTGCAAGACAAACGTGTGCTAAAAGGAGTAACAGAAGTCTATGAACATGTTAGACTTAAGTCAAACGTAATACCCAAGCACAGTGTGATTTTGTACTTAATGGAACACTAAAAAGTAAGAGACATCATTTAATTGCATATCCCAGAGACTATATTATAAAATAACATTGACTGTAACTCAAAATATAGTGACAGTTGATGAGGAGAGCTGACAGACCCTGTATGACTTAAAAGTTAGAAATGTACTGTGCTTCTACTTACAAGCTGAAGTAGCTTCTCAAAGTGTGTTACTTTCTGTTGCAAATCTTGTATAAAGTATGAGACAGACCAATCAGATGGGCAAGAAAAATTCCATGCCATTTTACACCAGCATGCTGGAGTTTTTTTGTAATACAATTCATGAACAATGGTAATGATGTCAGCATCAGAAAGTTGATCTCCTAAAATGTCAGATGATTCCAGGGAATTTTTTATCATCTTAATAAATAGAAAGAAAAATGAAAAGAAAAAAACAATGTTATTTAATTGCTGTATATACACTTAGGCCAAATTTCTCAAAAGTCGCGTCATTTTAGCCAATGCTTGGCTACTTCATTGACATATGTTGCGAAAAATGTATGATTGCATCTGTCCCCTTTGATAAATCGGTCACAAAATCTATCACTGCTATTAACTTTCACACTGGCTAAAAGGACTCCACTTTTTCTACGCCAGGGTCTGTGTAGAGTAGAGATATGTTTTTTCTTGAATACAACTTATCGCTTCTCATAAATGTAATTCTTCTAAATCCCGGCCAAGCTGTAAGCCACGCCCACTTTTCACTTGGCTCTAAATTCGGAAGCAAATTATCAATAAATATGTCACACAGCAGATTAGACACTATTCTGTGGTAAATTTCACAAAAAAATTGTGCAAATACACTGATAAATGTGAGTATTAATCTTTTATTCTTTTATTAGTCTACATGACTACACAGAGAGAAAAAGAGATATATACAAAGACAAATACATTTTGTGTGTTTTAATGAGCAATGTAATGAAAATAAAATGTGTTATAATCCGGAATGTGTCTACCAGAGTGCCCTTAGGTATCGCCATAGTTGCGTAGGGACTACTTCTTTCACAACAGGAATTTAGCCAACAGTTAGACAGGTAATGGTATATTAAGTCCTCCATAGTTTAAAAATCCTGCCCAGAGGTTAAGGATTGCGTAGAAAGTGTAGAGTAAATGGTTAAACAGACCAGAATAAAAGGCAATGGAAAAGTGTGAGAAAGTCAGGAATGCAGCCAAACATGAATTTGTAGTCTTTCAACTCAAATATTGTCAAAAATATTGTCCTCAAAGGGATTCAGTTTGCCATCAGTTTCCCTACAAGTTTCATATAAAAAGTAACACAAAATAGAGCCTGACCTCCTTACATGTAAAAAAGCCCTTAGGCAAATTTTACAGAAGCATAATATGTTCTATATATGCTTATATAGTTTGACCAGAAATCATAAAGAAGCAGTCTCACATCCAAACCCAATTATACATTTTGATCTGCATATATATGTAATGTCAGATAATATATGATTTTTACACTTACCGTAAAATATTTTTCTCATTGAAATCATTGGCGGACACAGCACCATGGGTATATAGGGCCTTGCCACTAGGAGGCTGACACTAGGTAGGAAAAGTCTTAGTTCTACCCAGGCACGCTATACCCTTCCCACAGACTCTGGCTAAATCAGTTTGAACAGCAGCAGTAGCAGAAGACAAAAAGGAAACATTTCCCGAGTCCCGGGTAAAAAGTGTGATCTGTGTCCCCCAATGAATTCAACGAGAAAAAGATTTTATGGTGAGTAAAAATATCCGATTTTGCCATTAAAATCATTGGGGACACAGCACCATGGGACGTCCTAAAGCAGTCCCAGAGAATGGGACGAAAATAAAGGAAAAGTACAGCCAAACAACCCTCCTAATGCACAGCTGTCTGCAGCACCTTGTGGCTCTGACTGGTAGTAGAGGAGGTCAAAGAATGAATCTGGTAAAATTTGGTGAAAGTGGACATCGAAGCCCTGGTAGCCACCTTGCAAACCTGAGCAACTGATGCTTGCTCGCTCAAGAGGCACCAGCAGTCTTTGCAGAAAGGGCAGTGAACTTAAAGGGAGTAGCTTCACCTTTGGACCCTGAGGCTTTAAAAATCACAGACCAGATTCAATGTGCAATGGTTGCCTTGGACACGCCAATCCCTTTGCGTAGCCCTTCATAAAGAACAAAAAGGGAATTGAAGCATCAAAAGGACCCCGTCACAGCCAGATCACGTGGACTGCTCTTACCATGTCAAGATGGGGGGGGGGGGGCAAAAAGAAGGGAGAACAATCTCTTCATTGATATGGAAGGAGATATCACTTTCGGGAAAAAGGACGGGACAGATCAGAACACCACTTTACCCCTATGGATGACTGAAAATGGGGACTTGCAAGAAAACGCAGACACCTGCTTGATGGAGCTGACGGTCACCAGGAAAGCAACCTTCCAGGAAAGGAGACTTTGCAAAATCTCCCTTAAGGGTCTGAAAGGAGCCACCTGATGAGCCCCCAGGACCAAATTAAGATCCCAAAGCTCAGTGGGATGTTTGGAGGGCGGGACCGTATGAGCCACCCCTTACAAAAAGATTTTCACCCAAGAACGAAAAGTCAAAGTGCGGTGAAAGAGAACGGACAGAGCAGAGACCTGACCTTTAAAGAGAACCTGTCACCTCTCCTGACATGTATATTTTAGTAATTCCTTGTACTGCTCATGGAATAACAATTCTGGAAAATATTTTTTTAGAACTCTGTTGTGCTGTTCTTCTGTTATTCCTCTTTGAAATGTATAAATAAATTGACAACTGGGTGTTACCATTCCCTTGTCAAAGGGGCGTGTCCCTACGCAGTCTCACTCTGACAGCACTGATTGGACATTCAGTCATTGTAGGGACACACCCCCAGCTGGTAACATCCAGTTGTCAATTTATTCATATATTTCTAGGAGGAATAACAGAGGAATGGCACAATAGAGAGTTCTATGAAAAGATACTTCAGAATTGTTATTTCATGGGGAATGAAATTACAATTATTTACTAAAACAAACATGCCAGGAGAGGGGACAGGTCTTCTTTAAGGGAAGATCAACCAAGTACCTGCTCAAGACCTGATTACAGGAATGACAATATTCTAGGTGTGGAACATACCATAGGATGGAAATTAGGCTGTTCACACCAGCAGAAAAAAAGCCTTCCATGTACACCTTGGCTGACAGAGGTTTCCTGGCCTTCAACATTGTTTGCATTACCGGTTCAGAGAAACCACGGGACCTCAGAACCTCGTCTTAAACAGCCACGCTGTTAAACACATCTGAGGTAAAGTGGGGTGGAAAAGTAGACACTGGGCAAGGGGGTCGGGTTGAAGTGGAAGACACCAAATCAAACTCTCTCTATGTAGCCATCAGAACTGAAAGTTGGCCCCAGTCCTCAATGCAGGAATGGATCCTCTGGGATTGTATCGTAACAAGTAGCGATGGAATATAAGTATTCTAATCTGTACTCTTAGAAGTTGGAGTTAGGTTGAGTAAGTCTGGCATTGCTACTTGGCAAAGCACTAAATGTATAGCACAGAGTGAATGAGAAATGTGTTGTTTTTTGTGAAAAAGCGGCATAAGGTGGAACAGTTGCTCTCAAATATATGCAGCGCCAACTGTGGTTTTGTCCAGAACAGCTTTATCACCCTAAACATGGCTAAAGTGAATCTACATAGGTTGGCTAGTATAATTTCAGCTCAAATGGCAGAGAACAGAAACTTTGCACATTCTTGTGGTCAGGCAGCAAGATGAAGAATTTCAGTCACTGCCACTCTAATGGACACTGGGAACTATACTGAAATGTGCAAAAAGGTACTAGATGATAAAGACACATACCATCGCTTAAGAGAAAATCCCACTGAAATCTTCAGGGGACAACTGAAAGAGATCCTAGACAGGGCTCTGTTCAGGGGATTGATAAACAAAACGGAATACAATTTTCTGTGGCCCGAATTGCCCAAAGTAGCAACCTTTTATACTACCCCTAAAATTCACAAGAGGACCGTTCCAGTGAAAGGGAGACCAATAGTCTCAGGCATAGATAGTCTGAATCAAAATATTGGGGTGTATATTGACCAAATTCTACGCCCATTTGTCTTCAGCCTCCCATCCTATATTAGAGACACAAGTGACCTCCTTCTGAAATTGGAAGGTATTACAATGGAACCTAATATGATATTTGCCTTGATAGATGTCGAAGCACTCTATAGTTCAATCCAACATCAAATAGGACTTAAGGCTTTATCCCAATTTTTGAAAACAAGAGGTAATCATCTTAATGAGCACAACTCATTTGTTGCTGAACTCTTGGAGTTCAATTTAACCAAAAACGTCTTTCTTTTTGGTGGGCACTACTACCACCAGCTCAGAGGTACGGCTATGGGGAGCCCCTGTACCCCCTCATATGCCAACCTACTCCTGGGCTGGTGGGAAGAAAATGTGGTCTTTTCAGATACCTACAGTAAATGGCAAGAGTCAAGAGGTCTTTGGTTGAGATTCATAGACGATGTATTCATTTTGTGGACAGGGACTCAGACTAATTTTGAACAGTTTGTGTCTGAACTAAATACAAACCAAGTTGGTCTCAGTTTCACTTCAGTGAGTGATCCGGATAGCCTAGCATTTCTTGATGTTAGACTGTCGAGAGGAATGGGTGGAAAAATTTAAACTGAGGTCTTCAGAAAATCCAGCGCAACGAACAGTCTCTTAAGATGGGAGAGTGCCCATCCATATGCCCTTAAAAGAGGCATACCAAAGGGACAATACCTCAGTCAATCTACTCATGCCCAAAGTAAAAGCACCTGCCAACAAAAACAAGATGCGCATTATAGGGACATTCGATGGGGCTCATGAACAAGTCAGAGAGGTCTTACAGAACCATTGGGGGATCCTCATCGAGGATGCTGAGCTGAAGGAATTATTAGGTGAAAGACCTCTAATTTCCTTCAGAAGAAACAAAAGCCTGAGAGATAAACTGGTACAAAGTCACTACAAACTAGCACCTCCCAAAAACTGCTGGCTTAAAAGAAGACCTATAGGGACCTATAAATGTGGCAAATGTTTGGCCTGCGACTCCATACTAGTATCTAAGACGTTTGTCAGCACAACAGGCAAAGAATATACCAATAGAGAATTCATTAATTGTCTATCAAAAGGGGTCATATATATGGCTAAATGTTCATGCCCTATGGACTATATAGGCAAAACTAGACGTGAATTCAGGAGACGCATAAGGGATCACTACAATGACATTCTCAATAAAAAAGACACGCCAATTTCCAGACATATATGGGCAATGCATGGAGGCAACCCGAGAGTTATTAAATTTCAAGTTATACAATCCATCAAGCCTAACCCGAGAGGTGGCAATTGGGATAGGGATCTACTACAAGTGGAGTGTCGCTGGATCCACAGAATGAGATCAGTGACCCCAGAAGGCCTTAATGAAAATCTTATGCAATATATTATGCAAATTATACATGCAATAGGAGATAGGGATTTGAGAATCTGGTGACAGAGCCTCTTTAAGTGTCTAAGGATAAACAATGACATGCGAAACCAGCTAGATACACATGAGTAGGCTGAAGGCAGCAAATAAAGCTGTTGCTATAAATAGCATATAAGAGACACAACATACTGTACTATCCATACTGGCGCCACTTATACTTGAGTAATGCTTTAATGTCATGTGGTGCAGTAAGCCCACAAGACACATGACAGGCTAAACTGTCCAGACATTTATTCACTCTCCCATCTAACTAATGGGTATTACCTTCAAGATCATCCATATCATCCTTTGGGACTTATTAAGTTACTAATGCAATCATGGTTTGGGAAAGCAATAAGCCACATAGGGGTACGGCTGAACTAATCCCCTATATGATATTATTAATCCAGCCCACTGTGGAATTAGCGAGGACGTGATAGTAATGGGAGGGTGATGACGTAGTAGCGCTCCCATCTGATTGGATGTCCGATGACCGAGCCCCCGGAAGAGGTGGAGCTAACTCATATACAAAAGAGCGTGTTTTCAAGCGCTCGCTGCTATTGCCACACTATCTGTCAAGCCGTCATGCTCATGATCTCCCTGATGAGCCAGTTTAACTGGTGAAACGCGTAGGAGCAGGAGCTTTAGTCAGAAGAACGGACTTTATCATAGGGACAGGTTCCAGAGACAACAGGGTCGTTCTTTTCAGAACGGGTACCCGGAATGTTGTCAACAGTGAGGATTTAATTAGGCTAAAGGGACAGGGAGGCGTGTGTGTAGAGGGAGGGTTTAGGGAATGACCGGATATAGAAGGGACAGGGAATCCTTCAGTATAGTGATGTCAGACGCTAGGAACGGGCGTTGTTACTGACTTCCCAGACGGGAGGCTTGATCTCTTGCCACTGCAAGCATGCTCTTATCAGAAAGCAATTTTCTCGGATAGACAGCTATACTAATCTCTAAGCAGCCTCCTATGAACCCGGATGAAGCTGCTCTTTTGACCTATCTCCCCTGAGGAATCGTTTGGTCAGGAAGAAACGCGTTGGGAGAATACTTATCTATCATCTACTACCTGAAAGAGGTTCACCACTATCTTGACATTGGAGACAACTGTTAAAGGACTACTAACACCGGAAAAAGGGGTAGGAGGGCAACAGCCCTAAAAATCTCTATATTACCCCTATATGTTTTTCATGCAAATTAAAGAAACGAAACAAATGTGGGGGAACCTCCTGAAGAGAATAACATTCAAATAATACAAATTAAGAAACCTTATACAGGTGGACTCATTTGCTGTCTCAAAAATCATGATTAAAATGCATATGATAAAAAATATATGAAAAATTTAATGCAGTATTGGCACATGAAATTTTTGTGTATATGTCGCATATTACAAATGTTTTAAACAAAACTCAGTAAAAGTTATTTTATATACACTCCGGATCTATTTTTTTTTGTTGTTCTAATATCACGAAGAACGAATTTATAATTATTTTTATCCAGGTGGTTGACTTCAAATAATACCACAAATATTCATCCAACATTTTTTAAAAGGATATGGCAAATTTTATTGCAAGTACACAGGCCACAAACAGCTCTCTGAGACTAATACAAATTCTACTAGATGAAGAAAAGCGAGTTCTGGACATTACAACTAAGAAATTAAAAGAACAAATTGAAATAGTCCTAAGGTTTAAAACTGAACCAGAATACACTGCAAAAGAACTCACATTGCAAAATATTTGAGAAATTTCAGTTCAACTTAACAGAAAGGAAACACAATCAATTTGTTCGGAACCTACAAGACTTTAGAGACAAGTATACACGTTTGAAGCCAAGAAAGTAAGACCAAAATTTGAAACAGAACAATCTTCAACAGACACTCATTATACTGATCAGGAATCAAATTATCAGAACTGGACCAGAGGAAATAGAGGGAGAAACTCTACCAGACCATATAAAGGAAGAGGCCTCTCAAGAAATAGGAATCCCCCAAAAAGATGGGACTTGCCGCAAAACTCAGGCATCTCCAGCTACTCAGGAACAAGACAAAATTCTGGATTCAACGTAGAAACAACCCCTTTTTTAGACAGGGAAGGTCCAAGAACACCATATCAGTTACTGAACAAACCAAGCAATCAGAAATAAAGAAGAAAGGACTAACGGTAATCAATTTATCTGAAAGAAAATTAACCAACAATCAAATTTCCGTCCTCAGCACAGGCTTATCATTCGTACCCACCTCTGGCTTTGACATCTTCAACTGGGTCAAGGACATCCACTTGTTCACAAGGAAATTAAATTGGCATAAGTTATACAGAATTAAAGATAAGAAAGAATGTCAGGATTTGGGAATAACGCTAAAAGAATTACCACATGCAAGAGATCTAGCGGATCTATTAGCCTCAAATGATAAACAGAGCGGGACGGGTCCCTTCACAACCTGCAAATCGAAAAGTCCGAAAATGCCCCCCTACTGGAGAAACCTCGGTCATAGATGTATTTCAAGAAATGGTCATTAATGACCTTATGAAGATCAACATAGAGAAAACTAACAAATCTGACCAGAAACGATAACAACACACTAGTCTCCTTGGAAAGTGATGAGAATATTGTGATCAAGTCATCAGACAAAGGGGGCAACGTAGTAATTTTGGAAAGGAAAAAATATATAGAAATGTGCTACAACATCCTAAATGATTCTGCAAGTTATAAAATTCCCACAGAAGACCCTACCATGAAGTTCAAAAAAGACCTCTTTGAGATATTGAATGACGCAAAAAAAAGTAATCTCATTGATGAACATGAATATAAATTCATGATGATCGAAAAAACCCAAGATCCCCACATTTTATGCTCTCCATAAGATACATAAAGGCACAAACCCCTTAAAAGGGCGCCCCATTGTATCTGGCATTGCGGGATTGACACGAAATGTGGAGGTCTATGTCGATAAGGTTTTAAAAACGTATGTAGAGACCCTACCCTCTTACACAAGAGATACGATGGATTTGTTGGCCAAAATCGATGGTTTACCCATCGAACTGGGCACCACCCTATGTAGTATAGACGTTGAGGATCTATACCCTTCCATTCCCCATGAAATGGGACTTGAGGCAGTACGGCACTTCCTACACACTAGAGGGACACACTTTAGGGACCATAGCGCGCTCATGTTGAAACTGCTAGAATTTGTCTTAACTAGAAATTATTTTCTGTTCAACGGACGCATGTACCATCAGCTCAGAGGCACTGCTATGGGCAGCTCATGTGCTCCCACATACGCCAACTTATTTCTGGGCTGGTGGGAAGAAACCATAGTATTCACCGATGAACGATATTTATATAATCTACCGGTTTCAATGTGGGCGCGCTATATCGACGGATTTTCCTCTTGTGGACTAAACCTATTGAAATCTTTGAGAGGTTTGTTCGGTCTATAAATCAAAACGATATTGGGCTGAGATTCACGTTTGAATCTCACCCCAATACACTTCCATTTCTAGATGTGCTTATATCCATAGAAGACAATGGCAAATTAAAAACATCAATTTATAGAAAACCTACCGCCACAAACAGCCTTCTGAGGTGGGAGAGCTATCATCCCTACCCACTTAAGAAAGGCACACCGAAGGGGCAATATCTCCGCCTCAGAAGGAACTGTTCGGATGCACGAGATTTTATGAAACAAGCAAAAGATCTTGAGGCACGATTCGTTGAAAGAGGCTATCCGTCCAAAATTTTAAGGGAATCATACAAATATGCATATTCCCAGAAAAGAGAAGAACTACTAATACCCAAAAAGCTCTGAAAGTACTGGCACATATTACGGATCTGTAGACACTTCGTGTTGCATAATGTGCCTGTGAGGTACTGTAGTTTTAATTTTTTTCTACATTATTTATATATATATATATATATATATACATATATATATATATAAAGAATATACAAAAAAATAAAATGATGTCAAGAGAGGCGCGTCACCAAGGACGCGTCACCAAGGACGCGTCACCAAGGCAACGGCCGGGAAGTTCTCGGTAAGTACGAACCTCTTTTTTTTTAAACAGGTTACTCGATATGGTGATCGGAATGCACTGTCGAGGGTGCTGAAAGAGTTACTGCCGATCAGTTAACTCTTTCAGCACCATGGACAGTGACTGACGTCGACTAGCCTCATCTCTATGATAGCGGCTGCGCGAAAATCACGCAGCCGCGCATCATACACGGATGACACACGGAGCTGTCAAGTGCCTTTTGCGCACGCAAAACGCTGCGTTTTTTGCGCGCGCAAAACGCACACGCTCGTGTAAATGAGGCCTAAGCCTAATACATTGTTATGGACAGCGATTTATCACAGCAATTATATATAGTGAGATAATTAGTTCTAGCCTAATGCATTGCTATGGACAGCAATTTATCCCTCACTACAAAACAAAATTCTAGGTTTAGCCCCAGCCTTAATAAATTGAGACTCACCTGCAGATTGTTTCTGATTTCAGTTACCAGAGACATAAGATGACTAAGTTCTTTCTTTAAAAACAGATTGAATGGTGTATCTCCTCCAAGTTTTTTTAGGCGGTCATTGATAAAATCCTTGTAAAAAATATATATATAATTAGATATACTTATTATATAATAATTCACTAGTATCACACATATATATTATATTTGGACTTGACACATTTATAATGTGCAATGGGGGAGTCAACATTTTTGTAGAATGCAGAATTTTTGCCCTTACTTTCCCAGTGCCTGCCTCACTGAAATGATATAGTATATAATAAAGAAGTTTAAAATACCAGTTTATATTTATAGAGTATATGAGTATGTTATATGGGGAAAATAATGCTTACATTCTAAAAGGACATGTGCAAATGCATAGAAAAACTGCATTTTGATGATAGATGCTCTTCAAGTATATTTCCTACTTCTCAACAATATGATGTAAAACCCCAAGAAACCATAATTTATGCAAATTTTAACATTTCATATTTACCCGACTCCATCCTCGTGGTAGCTTGGACAAAATGGAAGCACAGATGTCATGAACCTCTGACAGCCTGGGTAAATTTATGTCAGCAAAATTGTGTAAAATCTCTGGTAGAGTAAATGATAAGGAAGGAGAACTTGAAACCGGTTTCACACCTTATCATAAAACACATAAAATAAATTGTATTAGTTATATAACTACTATGGATGTGTTATGAAATTACACTGGTATCAGGGGCGTAGCTCTAAGGCGTGCAGGGGTAGCAGTCACACTAGTGACCCAAAGGCCCTTCGGCAACATAAAAAAACACCAGTATTCAACATGGCACCTGGTAGGCGGAAAGCCCTGTTACAGACTTTGCATTGGCGCCCAGGAGCTTCAAGACAGGTATTGAGTATGAATTTGGAGAATATGCATATAAGAATGTTAGAGAATAATTAAGATTAAGATTAATAAAATTCTATAATGGCAAATTACATTTCTGCCCACACTTGGGCATGAATAAAAAGAGGGCCTCTTCCATCCAATGCTCTGAGGGGGGATACACCATCTTACATTTAATTCATTCAACAACTAGGCATTATCACTTAAAACAGCTGATTAACTTACTTACAATATAATTCTGCTGATAAATTATCCATTAATGGGGTTTTCCACAATTAAATATTATATTTCTCTCTTAGAATCACCAAATGTAATCAACCAATAAATTCAAAAGAATATGGAGGGAATTTATTAAGACTGGCGTTTTGTGCTCCAGTCTTAATATGTGCCTAATTTATTAAGAAGCGCATGCCTCTTAATAAATTAGGTGCATCTTTGGCCGTCCCTGAGCCAGAATGAGAAATCTATGTCAGCTATAAGCTGCTGTAGATTTGCACCATAATTTATGCCAGTTTCTAGTGTAAATTATGAAAAAATTTTCAGGCTGCGGGTGACCCTGACCCTTCTGCTAAGCAACTCCCAATTTTTTTAGAAGTGCCGTGAGCATTGTAAACATCACAAAAGTCACAACTTTTACCGCAAATTGCAACATTTGTGCCATTTGCGACTTCTCTACACCAGAAAACTTGCGTAGAAAAGTTAATAGATTCCCCCCTATGTTTTCCTCTACCATATATATAGTACACAACATTTTGGACTGAAACATTGTGCATTATATATCTGGTGGAGGAAGACATTTTTGGCTTATCTCCTGTGGGAAAAAATGATCAGGCATGTTAAATACCAACAGGTTTGATTCTTTTTTTTCCCCAAAAAATCTGCAGTCAGGGAGAGATAGGTGCCTCATATACACATTAGATTGGCGACCGATCCCGGCAAAATTGGTGGGTTCGGCTGACCAAAATCTCATGGGAGTGCTAGGTTAATTAACAGTCGAAACTTGAAAGGGTGCAAACCTGAATATGTTACTAGACCACAGAACCCCCAAACTCAACCTTTAAATGGGACAGTAATAGGGAACTACAGCGGGTAGCTCTTCATCTTAAAAAGGGCTGAATACCTACTTTTAAGGTTTTTAAGGATAAGTTACTTATGAAAAATAAAATACATACAACAAAATGACAACAAGAATACTAATTTTACTTTACGTGCATGGTATATAAAAAAAACCCACTGTAGACATATACCTTTCTGAGATGTCGGTAAAGATTTTTCAACATGTCGCCAGAACCCTTGTTTAAATCCATAAAGATGGCTGACCTTTGAGATAATATAACCTTGTTCACCGAATGGAACCTGAAGAAGAAGTTGCAAAGTACAGGCATAAATGTATACATGTTTATTGCTATATAGCGTGACTTTGTACGGTTCATATTTATATTACCACTGGAGAGGGGTACATATGAAAAGCTTCTGGAGCATCTAATGAATACTGGGGAATGGATTCCAGTGCTTGTGTCAGCGACGCAGGATTCAAGTCCGGATTAAAGAAAGGTGATGGAATTCTGAATTTTACTGCCAAACGATATAACAAAAGAAGTAATGGAATACGTAATTCAAATCAAGCAACTTTCTTAAGCATATATTTTGAACCTTCAACAAGTGTATATGGATATACCCACATATAACTTGCCAAACTATACTTGTCTTTGAGGTCATGTAAATGAAACATTATTTATCATTTGTTTATTATTACATATATTATTTTTACTTAATCAAATATGTTGTACAGTAACTGCCAAAATCGGATTCCAGTTTTCCAACATGTGGTATAATACAGAAAACATTGAATTCTATATGACATCTGTTAAGAATTGATCCATATATGCAATGGACTCCAATATTGGATACTATAAGATTACATGAATGTTTTAAATTAAAAGTTTTTGAGGATTTAATAAACCAGGATTTTAGGTACCTCAAATATATATTTATACAAGGTAATATAAATATCTGTACAACTGAGCTCGACCATTAAGGGCTTGATAGAGGAGTAGAATTCAGACATTTAGAGAAGTTGGATTTTATATTGAAAAACAATTATGTAAGGAGAGGGACTAGTAAACTATATATTCTTCTGAGGTTTCGCTCTGAAAATATACTGGAAAAGTAAAGAAGCAAGAAGATTTGCTTTAAGATATTATAACAGATGAATTATAGATTAAGAAATTAGGAGCAATTGGGTCTCCCCCCATTCATCCCAAAGTACCCCTAAATTACATATTGTACATACTGTTGGGAACATTGTACTACTTCTAGGCTATACAGAATGGGATTTAGAAATTTGGTAGATTGTTCTAAATGTGTAAAGGGATGAGGTGAGCTTCTATATCTTCTATGAAACTGTCCCAAATTGCACAGATTTTGGGAAGAGGTGTTTGATAAGATTCCAGTATATAGTTGGAAGAAGGCCATAGACAAACAAATACATTTGGATAGAACAATGTAATGGAATGGAGGTTCGTCCCACAAATATGTAGATCTATGGGAGCCTTGGATAGAGAGCATGAACTCTAGTCTTAGAGGCTATATGAGACGTTAGGTTTTTTTTGGGTTTTTTTCCCCCACGTCAGAGGGATGGTCAAATAAATGAAAAACCTTAGTACAAACAGAAAGTAGAAGATTAATGTATTAGATTTATTTCTTGTTTTTCATTTTTAATAACAGCTGCCAAGACTATATTGTCGAGTGTTAAACAGAGAATATGATTGGTCATAAAAAAAGAAACCATATTAAAAGTGCAATGAATTAAGTTCATATTATCATTTCCATTCATTTCTATCACCTTAGCAAAGGGAAACTTTAGGCAAAACTGATACACTGGGGAAGATTTACTATTGGTGTTGCGCCAGAATTCAGGCCTAAGTTGCACCTTCTTTTTGGCGCAAACCATTTTATACATATTTATCAATCAAATGCGTCAAAAGAACAGATGTTTGTGGCTCGCCCAACAAGGCGCATGGCTTAGAAGAAAAGGGGCATCGCTTAAGATGCCAAAATTTTAACACAGAAAGTGGACCAAAATAAACCAACCGAGAGATTGTATAAATTTAGACAGAAGTGTCTAAAGATGCGCCAAATTTCTCTTCCAGTATGAGCCACTGTAAGACATTTGGTGCATCTAGTCTAATTCTAAGTTGTCTGAATTTATCTGCCCCACTGTGTTCTACCTAGACGCACAGTGATTCTCTCTTTGGTGTTCTTTAAATCAAGGAGTCATGCGCCTACCCCTTCTTTCAGGCTCAGCACTAGACATATAACACAGTTTCAGTTTTGCTCAGTGTTCCTTTAAATTAATATTTGAAACAGACAATAACATACATTTAGTGAGTTCACTGTCTTTCTTCGTACTATTAGCACTGATCCAGTAATCAATCATTGATGTCAAAACAGTCATGTCAAATTCATCTGAAACATTGCGCCCATAAATTATCTGCAAGAAAAGATAATTAGGCACAGTTACCAAAGACTTCTGTTTTCTTCATTAATTTATCAAATTACTCTTTTTGTACAATGTAACCAACAGAAGAGCAGACTATATTTCTGTAGCGCCCTTCAGAATTTTGGGAGAATATAATAATTTTACATTGTACATGCTTATCCCCCTCTGATTTTTCCGCTAAAGAATATTAAGCAATGTATGACCTCACCATAATAGATAATACTGTTTTGTATTTTGTATTTCTATGAGTGGAAACAAAATCTGCAACACATACATGGTTTAAATTTGAGTGCAAAATTTTGCGCATCAGAAGTACTTTACTCAGCGTTTTCTGTAGGTGTTGTGGACTTGGATGCAGAGATTCATCATAGAATTCAATGCTTTGTGAAATTTCACACTGAAATCGGTAACACAAATCCACAGCAAATTCACCACAAAATCCTCAAAAGTAATTCTGTTGCGGAATTACTGTTACGTATTTTGTGCCATATTTTTACACCTCATGTGACTGCACACTAATAGAGAAAAATAAGGTTCATACAGACCAAATAGCAGGTAAGTAAAATAAGCACAAATTAGGATCATTTTAAATGTGCTTTTTTGAAATGTTGAGTTCTGGATTTTAATCTTAGATCATGTTTGTGGTCAATTGACAACAAGTTAATAGTTGTGATGTGTATTATTCCTTAAATCTACATTTTAAAAAAATGGTCATTTTGTAAATACATTATATTACACATCTTTTACTAATCCTGAGTCATAATATAGTTCTTTGTTATCCATGGCTACACTCCTCAACATTGAAATTACAACACCAAGAAGGGCAGGCCATACGGTTATGCAAATTGAGGAAGTAGCAGATGTCGCTAGATCTGCAAATTATCACATTTTCAAGCACCTAGCTCCAATCTGTGGCATGTGGGAGGCCATAAAAGCCACATTGAAAGCAAAGTATTTTAACCACATGATAGCTCAATAATCTGATTAAGTGGCGTGGGATGATTGTGCGATGCCTCCTGTTCGTCGACATGCCAGTTATCACCACGTTTCGCAAATTGAAAGGGACAGAATCTGTGAACCTGAGAGACCTTGGTTTATCACTGGGTATGCGCCTAGGCCAAGATGTCAGCAGTTTTCAACGTTGCGTGTCCTGGAGGTTGGGAAAACAACAACGAACAGGAATGACAGCTAGAAGTGCACTGAGGCGAACCTCTGCACAGACGGATCGTCTGATTGGAAGAATGGTGGGTAGTGATCCATTCTGTACCTCAAGTGAAATTTGACATCACATCCCAAGCCTAGGGCAGCAACCAGTGTCGATACAAACCATCAGAAGGCATTTGCACGACATTGGGCTACAAGCCAGACATGAAGCAACAAGTATTCCATTTACCACACGCCATTACTCTCAAAGGCTATTATGGTGCACAGCAGGACGCTAATGGAGGCTGCAATGGAGGTTTATCCTCTTCAGTGATGAGTCTCGCTTTTTGTCGCTTTTGTCTCTGACGCATTGATACGGTAAATTGGTCTGGAGTCCACGTGGGCAACGCTATGAAGAGGCATTCACAAGGGAACGTCACACCGGTCCTACTCCCAGGATTATGGTGTAGCTTAGCATAATATACAGTAGTCGGACCCCTTTAGTCTTTATTTCAGGTAAACTAACAGCTCGGCATTACATTGATTTGGTCATGGAACCACTGGTACTGCCATTTCTTCAAAGTGTCCCAAAGGCCGCTTTTCAACAGGACAATGCCAGGCCGCATGTTGCTCCTGCTACTGTGAGCACGTGCTGCCATGGCCTGCAGCGTCTCCAGACTTGTCTTCGATCGGGCACATCTGGGACAACAGTTGCAAAGGGAGCTGCCAGCAGCCAATCTTGATGATTTGAATGCCGAAGTGTATTCTGCGTTGCATAACATTCCTCAGACATCCATTAATAACCTCATTGATAGCATGCCAAGGCGTGTAAATGTGTGTATTATTGCTCGTGGCGCTCATACTCGGTACTAAATAAATCAAGATGTTTGGAATGTTTTGTTTCCATTTTTTTTAACATTTGCATGTCATTAACATGTCTATCGATCAGGTAATTTCCACAATTCCAAAACGTTTCCTTCTTGGTGTTGCAATTTCAATGTTGACCTTTAGGACAGTTATAACCCAAAATATCTGAAGCCACAAATATAATTCACATACTTCTGATAGTAAGAATCTCACAGCAGTCCAAGATGGAAGCTTTCCTAGATTCTCAGGGTCATCTTTAAATTCACGCTTTAAGACCTCGAAACTTTCCTAAACATAGAACATAAAAAATATAATGAAAGGTAATTCTTACAATTGTTTCAAAGAAATGTATCTACAAAATAAAAACCTGAGTTTGTTTAAAGCAAATCTGTCAGATTTTGCAATATATGTAGTATTATTATTATTATTATTATTATTTTTTAAATATATATGTTATTTATATGTATAACTTGTGGAAATGAGAATCCCTAGAGAAACGTAAAAGTGGATCTGTCAAATCCTATGCTGCCCTGTTTGACTTTTGTCTGCGCAGATGAAATGACAGCTTTCCCTATATATGCACACTTCAGCCTGCGTGAGATTTGTAAAGCCAGGCTCACTCTGTGAGTCTCGCCAGAATTAAACAAAATATTAATGTGCTCAGCGGATCCAGATGAATACTTTGCGGCCTTCGCATGCGGCAACATAGGGCATGAAAGGTCCACATTATTACGGAATTCACTGTGCAATTAAAGGGGACCTTTCACCTCCCCATACATGTGTAGCTGAGTGCAGCATGTAATTGGGAGGGCTACACAAACCCTGGGGCACTTTATATATTTTTTCTACCTCCCTTCGTTATTTAGATATCGGTGCCGTTATATTTGGCCCCCGATATTTAAATAACCCCCTGAAGAGTCAACGAGGCGTGTACTGTCAAGGGGGTGTGTTACTATGGCTGTGACACTGTCCAATTAGATATGGACAGTGTTACGGCAAATGCGAGGAGAGAGTGTGCGCGCGCGCTCTCTCTCACTCTTCACCTTTGAAGATCAGTCTTCTGCCGAACTGGCAAGGGGACGTGTCACTGCTACGGACAGTGTAAGAGCTGTGGAGCACTTGCACTGTCCGTAGCAGAGACACGCCCCCTTGCCAGTTCGGCAGAAGACTGATCTTCAAAGCTGAAGAGTGAGAGAGCGTGCGCGCGGGCGCACACACTCTCTCTCCTCACTTTTGCTGTAACACTGTCCATATCTTGTACTAATACATATATTGTATTAGTTCAGACTTTTACTGATGCGGCGATACCAAATATGTTTATGTATTTTCTTTTTTTACTATGCTCTAGGGGGAAAATGGGAAAAGGGTTTTTTAACTTTTAATTTTTAATTATTTTTTTTTACATAAAAAAACCCTAAACTTCATTTTACTAATTTTTCCTTTTTTTTATTAGATCCCCTAGGGGACTTCAACCAGCGATCGTTAGATCGCTTGCACGATATACTGCAATACTAATGTATTGCAGTATATCATGATTCTGACAGGCATCTATTAAGCTCTTCATTAGGCCCCCAGGCAGCCATAGCAACCATCGCACCCCCGCGATTGCATTGCGGGGGGCGCGATGAGCTGTTAGAGGGGGCGCCCCCTCTCTCTAACAATTCAAATGCTGCGGTCGCTATTGACCGCGGCATTTAACGAGTTAAACGAGCGGGATCACGCTTGAGCGCGATGCCGCTCGTTACTCTGAAGTGTCGGCTGTAACAAACAGCCGACACCGGCATCGTATGGAGCGGGTTCACTCCGTGAGCCCGTTCCATACTTCCCCTACCCGACTTTGGCGTATGGATAAGTCAAATGTCGGGAAGGGGTTAAATTGTATTTTTATTAAAAATGTTGATGAATACAAAAGAGAAAAGAAAAAAAGCATTGTAAAGTTAGAAAATGTTGAGTAAAACCAGTAATAACACTAGAAGCTAATCTTTTAGGCCCTATTCACACCCCCAAAAAATGTGGAAAAATACCACTGGAATACTTGGGATTAGACATGTGTCAAATGACATGATTTTGGGTTGCAAATTGTGAAAAAATAAAATGCTTTCAAACTGACTCGGATGCAAAGTTTCAGCTGTATCTTATTTTTAATTAAAAAACATTTATTGTTCAAATTATCAAAGCTTTATTATTGATTCAAGATAGCTTCTAAGATGTCACTTGAATATTATGACAATTTTTTTTATTCTTCATACTGCTAATCTTAAAGGTGCCCACTGTGCCAGTGTATTTACACATACCATTAATTCTGCGCAACCAAATCGAATTGCACTTGGACAATTCCAGCCTGCTGAGGCACCATACAATGTTCTGAAACGAGTGGCACATTGCAAGAAACAAAGATTGTGTAGAAGGGCTGGCCACTCCGGACGAGAACTTGTAGCTAGGGGTTTATGGCTAACAAACTTCCAAGAATGAATTATCCCATGCCTTATATTCTGTAACATAAAAACATGCATAAATTGAAAAAAAATATATACTGTATCTATCATTTACAATGTTAATGCGTTAAAGCGCCCATGTAGAATAACTCATTTAGCAGCTTCTTCTCTATATACACTGCTCTGTAACCGTGAATTTGATTGGCCAAAGCACCCTCTGAAGCTCCAGCCTTAAAGAGGCTCTGTCACCAGATTTTGCAACCCCTATCTCCTATTGCAGCAGATCGGCGCTGCAATGTAGATAAGAGTAACGTTGTTTTTTTTTTTTAAACGAGCATTTTTGGCCAAGTTATGACCATTTTTATATTTATGCAAATGAGGCTTTCTAAAGTACAACTGGGCGTGTTTAAAGTAAAAGTACAACTGGGCGTGTATTATGTGCGTACATCGGGGCGTTTTTACTTCTTTTACTAGCTGGGCGTTGTGAATGGGAGTATATGATGCTGACGAATCAGCATCATCCACTTCTCTTCGTTAACACCCAGCTTCTGGCAGTGCACAGACACACAGCGTGTTCTCGAGAGATCACGCTGTGACGTCACTTCCTGCCCCAGGTCCTGCATCGTGTCGGACGAGCGAGGACACATCGGCACCAGAGGCTACATTTGATTCTGCAGCAGCATCGGCGTTTGCAGTTAAGTCGAAGTAGCTACTTACCTGCAAACACTGATGCTGCTGCTGAATCAACTGTAGCCTCTGGTGCCGATGTGTCCTCGCTCGTCCGACACGATGCAGGACCTGGTTCAGGAAGTGAGTGACGTCACAGCGTGATCTCTCGAGAACACGCTGTGTGTCTGTGCACTGCCAGAAGCTGGGTGTTAACGAAGAGAAGTGGATGATGCTGATTCGTCAGCATCATACACTCCCATTCACAACGCCCAGCTAGTAAAAGAAGTACAAACGCCCCGATGTACGCACATAATACACGCCAAGTTGTACTTTTACTTTAAACACGCCCAGTTGTACTTTAGAAAGCCTCATTTGCATAGATCGGCGCTGCAATATAGATAAGAGTAACGTTGTTTTTTTTTTTAAACGAGCATTTTTGGCCAAGTTATGACCATTTTTATATTTATGCAAATGAGGCTTTCTAAAGTACAACTGGGCGTGTTTAAAGTAAAAGTACAACTGGGCGTGTATTATGTGCGTACATCGGGGCGTTTTTACTGCTTTTACTAGCTGGGCGTTGTGAATGGGAGTATATGATGCTGACGAATCAGCATCATCCACTTCTCTTCGTTAACACCCAGCTTCTGGCAGTGCACAGACACACAGCGTGTTCTCGAGAGATCACGCTGTGACGTCACTTCCTGCCCCAGGTCCTGCATCGTGTCGGACGAGTTAGGACACATCGGCACCAGAGGCTACATTTGATTCTGCAGCAGCATCGGCGTTTGCAGGTAAGTCGATGTAGCTACTTACCTGCAAACGCTGATGCTGCTGCAGAATCAACTGTAGCCTCTGGTGCCGATGTGTCCTCGCTCGTCCGACACGATGCAGGACCTGGTTCAGGAAGTGAGTGACGTCACAGCGTGATCTCTCGAGAACACGCTGTGTGTCTGTGCACTGCCAGAAGCTGGGTGTTAACGAAGAGAAGTGGATGATGCTGATTCGTCAGCATTATACACTCCCATTCACAACGCCCAGCTAGTAAAAGAAGTACAAACGCCCCGATGTACGCACATAATACACGCCAAGTTGTACTTTTACTTTAAACACGCCCAGTTGTACTTTAGAAAGCCTCATTTGCATAAATATAAAAATGGTCATAACTTGGCCAAAAATGCTCGTTTTTAAAAAAAACAAAACGTTACTCTTATCTACATTTCAGCGCCGATCTGCTGCAATAGGAGATAGGGGTTGCAAAATCTGGTGACAGAGCCTCTTTAAGACTCATTTTTTTAAGACTCATTCTAAGAGGGGGAAAATGTTGTATAATGCTAAGCATAAATACCTACTTTACTATTTTGTAACCCATAATGTTTAATAAAAGAGAATTTCATACAAGTAATTTGGAACTACTTTTTGAAATTCTGATGTAAAAAACGAAATGGTTTGTCCCATCAGGATAATTCCTGTCTATATTCCCAATTAAGGCTCAAAGACATTAGGGAGGGGAGCCCTTTTTGGATCACTCTCTACTAGCCAGAAAGGAGAGATTTGAAGAATTTGACGAGACCCTGTATAACAGGGTCACTTCTTGACGTCAATGGGTGCCATGTAATTCTACATTACCCCTACATTTCCCCTGCAGCTCTAGCAGAAACCCCCATACCCAAAAGAACTGCATTAGTTAACAATGTTGTTCTGATTAGACAAGTGCATATAGCCTTTGTTTATATATTAAGGAATAGTAATTCCCAAATATACTTCTATAATTGAATATTAAATTGCTTATCATACTGTTATTTCTGTTTTCCCTATTTTTTCAATAGGGAAGAGCAACTGTTCTAACTGTTCTGTCCTATTAGGCTGGATTCACACGAGCACATTACGTCCATAATGGACGGAACGTATTTCGGCCGCAAGTCCCGGACCGAACACACTGCAGGGAGCCGGGCTCCTAGCATTATAGTTATGTACGACGCTAGGTGTCCCTGCCTCTCCGTGGAACTACTGTCCCGTACTGAAAACATGATTACAGTACGGGACAGTTGTCCTGCAGCGAGTCAGGGACTCCTAGCATCGTACATAACTATGATGCTAGGAGCCCCGGCTCCCTGCAGTGCGTTCGGTCCGGGACTTGCGGCCGAAATACGTTCCGTCCATTACGGACGTAATTTGCTCGTGTGAATCCAGCCTTAACCAAATTGCTCCTGTGAGTAAAGGGGCGATTTGCATAACAGAAGTATTGTGGTCAATTGTTGAAAATATACAAGAAAAATGGCACCTTAGGCCTTGTACACACAGCGCTCAAAAAACCGACGTGTAAACGTGTAAAAAACGCTAGGGTTTTTGCAGGAGCGTAACTAGGAAAGACTGGGCCCCATAGCAAACTCCCCTGGGTGTCACACAACCCCCCCCTTGTAGATAGTGCCTTTTTTACAGCCCCCCCTGTAGATAACGCCATACAGCCCCCCCTCTGTAGATAGCGCCATACATCCCCCTGTAGAGAACGCCATACAGCCCCCCTGTAGATAGCGCCATACAGCCCCCTGTAGATAACGCCATACAGCCCCCCTGCAGAGAACGCCATACAGCCCCCCTGTAGAGAACGCCATACAGCCCCCCCTGTAGAGAACGCCATACAGCCCCCCCTGTAGGGAACGTCATACAGCCCCCCCTGTAGAGAACGCCATAAAGCCCCCCCTGTAGGGAACGCCATACAGCTCCCCCTCCTGTAGGGAACGCCATACAGCCACCCCCCCTGTAGGGAACGCCATACAGCGTTCCCCCCCCTGTAGGGAATGCCATACAGCGTCCCCCCTCCCAAAAAAATGCGACCTACAGTGTGTCCTACAAAATACATGTAGGTCTCCACAGGATCTCCACAGGATAGGGGATACATGAGTGATCGCTGGCAGCGATAGGGAGAACGGGGGACTGAAAGTCCCCTGAACTTCTCCATGACAAACCTCTGACTTCCGGCGTCTGCGCAGCTCAATAAAAATGAAAGGAGTGCTGGTCACGCATGCGCACAAGCACGACCGGCGCTCCATTCATTTCTCCGGAGCTGCCGACACAGACCCCGGAAGTCCGAGGTTTGTGATGGAGAACTTCAGGGGACTTTCAGTCCCCCGTTCTCCCTATCCCTGCCAGCGATCACACATGTATCCCCTGTCCTGTGGAGATCCTGTGGAGAGGGGATACATGTCTTTTGCTCTATTTTGCGCCTTCAGGACCAGACACCGTTTAGCCATTTTTAGCATGTGTTAGTTAAATGGCTATAACTTTTTTATTTGTTGGGCTAACGACGTGATTTTTGCGACGTTTTTTCCGTAGACAATGCAGGTTTCATTTTTTATCGTTTTTATACACACCTTTTTGCTATTTTAGAATTTTTATTCATAAAGTTTGAAAATAATAGTAAAAAAATAAGCTTTTTTACATTTCAGCTATTTTTTTTTGGGCAATAACATAGTTTTACCCTAAAATAGACCTTTTATTTGTGATCGCCATTGTCTACCGTAAATTTGTATATATTACATGTCTATATTAGGGTAATTGGGTCAGCGCTAGCGTTACAACAATGATTGGTGGGTGGGGAACGTTTTTTTTTTGGGGTGGGTATTTTATGTGTATTTATTATTACATTTTTTTTTGCACTTTACTTTATTATTTTTTTATTACTATGGTCTGTCCCCCAAAGGTCAAAGAAGACCTTTGGGGAACTTTATATATTTTTTTTCTTTCTTTTACACCATGTTTTTCCACTGTAACTGGAGCTGCACAGCAGCCCCAGTTACAGGGGAAATCAGCCCTCTCAGGGTATGTGCACACACACTAATTACGTCCGTAATTGACGGACGTATTTCGGCCGCAAGTACCGGACCGAACACAGTGCAGGGAGCCGGGCTCCTAGCATCATAGTTATGTACGATGCTAGGAGTCCCTGCCTCTCTGCAGGACAACTGTCCCGTACAGTAATCATGTTTTCAGTACAGGACAGTAGTTCCATGGAGAGGCAGGGACTCCTAGCATCGTACATAACTATGATGCTAGGAGCCCGGCCCCCTGCACTGAGTTCGGTCCGGTACTTGCGGCCGAAATACGTCCGTCAATTACGGACGTAATTAGTGTGTGTGCACATACCCTCATAGTGACGATTGTCACTAATAGGGCTGTGCTGGGTCTAACGGCACCCGGCGATCATGTGACCAGTCTCTATTCCTATACACAGCGCGCATTGAGCGCTGTGTGCAAGTGATCAGAGAAGACAGAAGCAGCGAAAGCTGCTTCTATTCTCTCCTCAGGGTCCCCGGCAGTCACTGACAGCCGGAGACCCGACATTCAGCTGCCCGATCGCGCGGGCAGCAAGTTAAAACCCGAGCCGTAGAAAGTCTATGGCTCGGGTTTTAAGGACCCTGACCGCTGGCTGTAAAAATACAGCCAGCGGTCGGGAACCAGTTAATGGCAGAGCGGGGAGATACCTCCCTGCTCTGCCGTAGTGTTCAGTGGCGTCCCGCTGTAGCAGCCGCTAGTGGAGCCTCCGGCCATGGTGGGGGCCCGTGCCGGCGGGCGACACGGGCCCCCTCATGCCGCGGGCCCGTAGCAGCCGTTACTGCTGCTACGGCGGTAGTTACGCCACTGGGTTTTTGTAAAGCGCTTTTTAAAACACAGGCATGTTTTACGCATTTGTGTCACGTTTTTTGACGTGTATTGTGCACGTTTTTTGGCTTGTATGTAGGACTCCCATTGACTATGGGAATTAGGTGCGTTTTAAGTGCATTTGCGTCGCGGTTTACGCGGCAAGAATTGACGTGACGCTTACTTTTTAACACGGCACATTTTTAAACACACGCATAAAAAACACATCGTATGCACTACCATGCGCTTTCCCATTTATGTCAATGGCGAGCTTAAAACATGCGTTTTTTGGCACGTAAAACGCATCAAAAACTAGTCGAATACACGCTGTGTGGACAATACCTAAGAATATAATTGTTGTAGTCAAATATAAGTATCTGTGCTGCATAATTGATGTACCAGGAACATTATATTTTTTTCTTTACCATTGGAGTTTCCACAACAGTTTTTACTGTGTAATGAAGCAGTGGCGTTGGTAGATCTTCTCTAGCTTGAACAGTAAGCCACAGTCGGAAGTTTTTGTCTGGATTCTTCTTAGACTTTAGAATCTCTCCAAGTGACATCATTAATTTGGCAGAGTTCTGTATGTTTTCTATTAGGATCCATCGACCCTGTATGTTAAAAAATTCAATTCTTAGTATATTTAGTACAAAGATAAATGTGACACACTGTTTTCCACATTTTCCACTGAAAGGTCTGTCAAGCTTGCAATAAAGAAATGTTCTAGTTGCAGTTAAATTTCATGTTTGATGTCACAGTGTTTGCAATTATATAATGAAGGCATTGAAGGTGAGACTGAACATCTTTCTGGATCAGTTCCAATTGACAAAAAACAAAACAAGACATTGGGGCAAATGTATCAATATGAACTAGTCTTCTGGCTTAAAAACATTGAAAGACATTGCCTTCGAGTCAACACATACAAATGAATTAAAAAAAGTGGCACGAATGGGTCTCATTTATTAAATATTTTCGCCACTTTTCTGATAGAAAAGTGTTGGAAAACGTCAGGTCTCACCATTTACTGTACCATGTTGAGTTCAATGTTGCTGAAAAACAATACAAACATGACACACAACAATGTAGCATCTGACACAATAAGGAAAATAAATAAAAGAAAAAATACACTTAACTCCTAAGATTACTTAGATAAAATACTAATAAATACCTCAGACATTGCTTGAATCAAGACTTGCTTTGTTTTGTCTTCCAGGAAACTGATAGGGAAAACAGTAATTTTTTGTTTTCTTGTCTCTGCGAAGTCCTCAAGTAGGGTACGTGGGAACTTACAATCTGTGCCATAAATTAGTAACCCTGGCACATGTGGTGACATCCATGACAGAGTTGCCTGAAGATCAGTGACTATATCTGATGCATACCTGTAATTATTTTGTATTAGTTATTAAACTTCCTAAAACATTTTTCAGTTTTACTATATAAAAGTGGCTATAGATCCAATAATAATTAAGTTATATCCTTTTGACTTGACTAGTTATTATCACTACAATTGGAGCGTTTAACAATAAACTTAGCAAACATAGCAAAATATGTTTGCATGTATATGGCTTAAAGGGAAAATATGTGCAAAAGCTTAAAAACCCCTATAGAATACAGAGTTATTTCCAGTACAGGGTCATGGGCAGGCCATTTCAGAACCTGGCTACATTAGTAAGCTGCAAGAAGACAGTAAAATCTCCAGATTGGTGGGGTTTGTGCGGCTCGCTTGTTTTCCTATGCCTAAATTGAAAGGGTCTGTTCTGATGACAGATTACCTTTAATATTTGAGGGTAGTAAAAGCAAACCTACAGAATTGAATGTAAAATATATCATTTTAAAAATGCATTCCGTATCACATTATTCTTCAGGATCTCACAGATTACATACATTTTGCCCAGTGCAGCACTGATATAGTTAGAGGCTGATGGTAGTATTCTGTCCATCCTCACAGCTCGCAAAACCATCAATTTTTGAAGATGACTTAGTGCTTCGATTCCTTCAGGCCATTTAACCTGAAATAGCGTACAAAACGTCAGTGACTTATATCTACATATTATTAATTATTTTACATAAATATATGATTATAATCACTTAATGTTCATATAAACTAAGAACTAATGTGTCAAATATTACTCTTATTAAACCAACACAAAATACATTGAGGAACAGTGCCATACTCTACAACAATTAACAGATAAACTAGTCATAAAGCAGCAAGTTCATACATGCAGGGGTTAAGGTTTTTTTTAAAGGGGGGGGGGGGAGTTCAGTTTTTCGTTCATTCATTAAAGAAAATGGTATGTTAATCAAACAAAAACATGAAATTTTATATAAATATATATATATATATATATATATACACACACACAAACATACATAGGCTGTAAGGACAAATGTATTGGATACATACACATTACACCTACAGCAGTTTTCATGACATCCCATTCTAATTCCATAGGCATTAATATGGAGTTGGTTGAAGCCCAGCTATTTTTGATTGGACACGCGTTCCCCAGGTAACAGATTGCATTGACAGCCTCCGCCCCTATTGATGACGTGGCAGCCCATAATTGGCTGCAACGTTCATCATTCCTCGCTGAATTGCCTAACACAGCAGCACTGCGATGTTGGCCACAGCGGGTTTACACAGAGGCAGAGAAGCAAAAGGCACGGTGCCACATGGTGCAGGTCAATGGGATAACGGGAGAGTCATAAACATGGTCGGTTATGCTCACCTCGTTAGTATGTAGTAAAGACAGTGAATAATCAGTCCACTTCGTGCTGCTGCCAGGATCCAAAGCTGGTAAACCAGAACGGTTACCGCTAGTCAAAACATATGGACAGGAGGGAGCAAAGGGAGGATCCTATAAGGCGCTGCTGCGTGGTTATTTAGGGATGGTCAATGATGATAGGTACGAAAATATATAAATGAATATTTATTCAGGCTACGCGTTTCGACACTGTACCAGCGTCTTCCTCAAGCCATAAAATACACATACAACGAGGTTACTTATATACTAACAGAGATCAGACAAACAGGAAGGAAATAAAGGTCATACAGGGGAAAGGTCAAAGGGTAAAAATGACGTCAAAAGTGATACAAGTATCAAGGGATTATCTTAAATTTCGTTATTAGCGAACAAATTGGTAATTGTACCTAAGGGGAAGAAGATGAAAAATATACCAATATTGGTACCCTAAACAGATTCCAAAAAACAACATTCATAAATTAACATACATGCAATTGCAAATACGAATAATTAGAATCAATGTAATGCGTCCTAAAAACGCTGATTAAAAGGTTAAAAGAAATTCATTTAAAGATTCATTAAAAACATATAGTCTATGGAAGTAAGAACAATAATGGATAATGGAGAAATATATGACTAAATGAATGGACACATAAATAGAAAATTGCCAAATGTTAATATAATAAATGTTTGTATTATTATCCCTAATACTAAAATGACCTATCAAACCAAGATTTTACTTTGTTTAGATATTACTGGAAATAAGGGATTTTTTGTATAATAAACAGTGAAACCACTCAACCACAAAAAACGAGTGAACGGGCATGCAAGGTGTGATTGGTAACTAAATTCACCTAATGTGCGTTTTCATAGTCAGGACAGTAACACGGGGTAAATGTATAGGCATCTATTATTACTTAGGGAAGGAAAGTATTGGTGGATGTAAAAGTATCAATGTATATATGAATTAAAAGTTTTTAAAAGAGACAAAATGTAAAAAATGTGTATAAAAAGTTTCACAGCTTCCGTTAATAAATTGTAGGGTAGCACGGAAAATGTCCGTGTTATCGGGATCAGAAGAATGCAATGTAAATCGGGTTCACATTGTTAACACTGACGGTGGCATGTGTGTGTCATAAATATCGGGTGAAATGAAAATATTATTAAATGAGAATTGTACATATATATGGAGAAATGAGATGGTTACATCTCACTGACCGTTCTGTATTTAGACGGCGCTTTTAAGCGTCTCTGTTGTCAAGATAACCACCCATAAGGTAAGATGCCGATAATTAATAAAAAAGTCACAAACACTGTTATTTCAAAGGGTATACAGTACTTAAAAGAAATTGAATTTATATATAAATATATATGTATAGAAATACACACATATACGCCGAAATATTTGGATGATGCGTTGGTAGCATTCCGGTAGTCAAGGTGGCAAAAGGAACTGTGGATATTAATATTCCATGAAATTCACCTATGTCATAATGTTCTTATCATACTACCAATCGGAACAAGGGGGAGGGGGGGCCACATTTAAAAAAACAGCACTATATATATGTTTGTGTGGACACCAAAAATGTCTACGGAAAAATAACCATCTAGTCAGAATCCAAAAATTACTATGGGCAAACCTGTGTGGTGTCATATAAACAAAAATTTCTTACAGATATTACTATTATCCAAATAGGAAAAAATGTTCAAAAATAGATTTCTATACGGATTGGTGTGTAATAAAGCATCAATCCAAAGAGGATTCAGAAATGTCATTTAAACCTCGTGGGTTCAGTGTCTGCAATTTGAATATCCAATAATTCTCTCTTTGTTTTAGTTTATGGAATCTATTAGGGACATCAATTGGAATATGCTCAATAGGGATAATATTTAGTGTTTCAAAACGTCCATTATGAAAAGAGGCACAATGTCGGGAAAGGCTGTGTTTAAGAAAACCTGTATTGATATTGGATCTATGTTTATTCATTCTCATACGTAAGCATTGTGTTGTTCTGCCCACATATTGCAGATGACATGGACATTCTATTAAGTACACTACATACGAACTACCGCAGTTGATAAAGGATTTAATTTTAAAGGTTTCTTTTGTGACTGTGGAAATATAGGTAGTTTGTCTATGGGAGATGGTGTTGCAACACAGACATCGCAAATGGCCACATTTAAATGAGCCAAAAAGAATAGGGAACATTTTGGGGATTGATGATTTAGATTTTTGCACTCTGCTGGGCGCAAGAATGTTTTTCAATGTTTGTGCTCTTCTGAAGGTAATCCTTGGCATATCTGATAGGTCATTATCTAAGTGAGGGTCATTTTTTAAAATCTTCCAATGTTTCAATAAAATAGTTCTAATGACTTTATTCTCTTTGTTAAAAGTCGTAATAAAATTAGTGTTATTGTAAGGGGGCTTCGTTTTCTTGTAGGTGTGATTGATACAAAGTTTTTGGGACAGTTTAGCGGCTTTACACTGTGCTCCTTTAATTAAATTAATAGGATTTTTTTTTTCCTTAAATCATTTCTCTAAGAGATTACATTCCTTGTTAAAATCAATATCTTTCGTACAGTTTTTCCTTACCCTTCGGAATTGTCCGAAGGGCACATTTTTAATCCAAGGAGGATAATGTGCACTTCTAAAATCTAAATAACTATTGACATCAACTGACTTAAAATGTGTTTTAGTATTAAAAAGGTTGTTGGTTATATCATAGTTGATTGTCAAGTCTAAAAAGTCGATTGATGTTACGGAAAAAGTGTGCGTAAAAGATAATCCAAAATTATTGTCGTTTAGAATCTCCATAAATTTAAGAGCCTCTCTCTCTTCACCTTTCCAAATAAAAAGGAGATCATCGATATAACGTTTATACAATAAAATGTTTTCTTTAAAAGGATGGTCCCCCATAGATGTATGATTCTTTGAAAGCTCCCATGTATAAATTTGCATAAGATGGTGCAAAATGAGTGCCCATAGCACAACCCTTGATTTGATTGTAAAAACTATTCCCAAAAGTAAAAAGGTTATGTGTAAGGATAAAATTGATACAATTACTTAAAAAGGTAGCTTGCGCTATTGGAATAAAAGTACTAGTTGATAAAACGGAATTAATTACTTCTAAACCTTTATCGTGTGGGATATTACTATATAAGGCATTCACGTCGGCTGACAGGAAATGTATTGGGGATGTACAGTGGTCCATTTTCAAATTAAATAATTCTCTTATCAATTGATCCGAGTCTTTCAAATACGAGGGTAGATTGAGCACATAGGGTTGTAAGTGTAAGTCTACAAAGTGGGAAAGATTACTCGTTAGTGAGCCGATTCCAGAGATGATGGGGCGTCCGGGGGGATTGGTGGGAGATTTATGAATTTTCGGGAGATGATATATAAACGGCATGTTCGGAAAGGGAACGTGTAAAAATCGTTTTTCTCTTTTTGTAAGTAACCCACCTCTATCAGCAGTATCTATCAGACTTTTGTATTCCTGTATATACAATGGTAGTGGATTAGTAGATATTTTATGATAAAAGGTATTGTCAGTGAGAATAAGTGAAGTTTCGCTTAAATATTTATTCTTGTCCTGGATCACAATACCGCCCCCTTTGTCAGCGGGGCGGATTACGATATCTCCATTGTTACGTAATGATTTTATAGCCCTTCTCTCATATCGTGTGAGATTATCTGAGGGAATACGTGGGTTATCAAGTGTTCTAAAATCGTTGCCTACCAGAGTGGAAAAAGTTTCTATAAAAGAACCTTGGTGATATAATGGGTAAAATTCTGATTTGGGACGAACATCTACTGGGACAAAAGCAGGAGTATTAACAGTCGTATTAGGATCAATAGTAGGGGGCGGTGCTGGATGGGACTTTAAAATTGAAAAATGTCTCATTAGTGTTAATTTCCTAGTAAACCTATTCAGGTCCATGAATAATTCAAAAGGATCCGCTGATGAAGTAGGACAAAATGAGAGACCTTTATTCAAAAGACTTTCCTCATGTGTATTCAAATTATAAGAATGTAAATTGAATATTTTTATAGTTTGGTGCAATTTCTCTTGGTGTTGAGTGATACAGATGGATTTGTGTCGTTTCTTTCCCCCTCTTCGTCCTCTGTATCTGTATCGAGTTTTCTTTTGGTTGAGATTCGTTGGATTTTCGGAAAGAAGTGAGTGATAGATTGTGCTTTGGGGCTCATAAGGTAGGGAATCAGAAGGTCCTGGCTGGTTACTATAGGAGTTAAAGGTGACATGTTCAGCTGGGAAGGGAGCCCTAAAAAAGAAACCGTAGAGTGGGTAATATCCGAAGAGGAGGTCGGATAGTCCAATTTAGGGTATGTAGTTGTACAAATTTGTTCTTCATAGTGAGAGGAAATTTGGCTATTGAAAGAGTTATGGAACAATAAATCTTTCACTGGTAGGGACTTAGACAGGGGTGTAACCGAAAGAGAAGAAGTGTCATGCGTGGACAGCTGTAATAGGGACATTGAATTTTCTTCGATCGAGTCACTAAATGGTGAAGTGAGTCGATCTATTCTGGGAGTCATTTCTATTACATCTGACGGTAGTTGTAAACGAAGGAGGTGATTTTCTAACTCAGAGAATGAATAAACATAGATCCAATATCAATACAGGTTTTCTTAAACACAGCCTTTCCCGACATTGTGCCTCTTTTCATAATGGACATTTTGAAACACTAAATATTATCCCTATTGAGCATATTCCAATTGATGTCCCTAATAGATTCCATAAACTAAAACAAAGAGAGAATTATTGGATATTCAAATTGCAGACACTGAACCCACGAGGTTTAAATGACATTTCTGAATCCTCTTTGGATTGATGCTTTATTACACACCAATCCGTATAGAAATCTATTTTTGAACATTTTTTCCTATTTGGATAATAGTAATATCTGTAAGAAATTTTTGTTTATATGACACCACACAGGTTTGCCCATAGTAATTTTTGGATTCTGACTAGATGGTTATTTTTCTGTAGACATTTTTGGTGTCCACACAAACATATATATAGTGCTGTTTTTTTTAAATGTGGCCCCCCCTCCCCCTTGTTCCGATTGGTAGTATGATAAGAACATTATGACATAGGTGAATTTCATGGAATATTAATATCCACAGTTCCTTTTGCCACCTTGACTACCGGAATGCTACCAACGCATCATCCAAATATTTCGGCGTATATGTGTGTATTTCTATACATATATATTTATATATAAATTCAATTTCTTTTAAGTACTGTATACCCTTTGAAATAACAGTGTTTGTGACTTTTTTATTAATTATCGGCATCTTACCTTATGGGTGGTTATCTTGACAACAGAGACGCTTAAAAGCGCCGTCTAAATACAGAACGGTCAGTGAGATGTAACCATCTCATTTCTCCATATATATGTACAATTCTCATTTAATAATATTTTCATTTCACCCGATATTTATGACACACACATGCCACCGTCAGTGTTAACAATGTGAACCCGATTTACATTGCATTCTTCTGATCCCGATAACACGGACATTTTCCGTGCTACCCTACAATTTATTAACGGAAGCTGTGAAACTTTTTATACACATTTTTTACATTTTGTCTCTTTTAAAAACTTTTAATTCATATATACATTGATACTTTTACATCCACCAATACTTTCCTTCCCTAAGTAATAATAGATGCCTATACATTTACCCCGTGTTACTGTCCTGACTATGAAAACGCACATTAGGTGAATTTAGTTACCAATCACACCTTGCATGCCCGTTCACTCGTTTTTTGTGGTTGAGTGGTTTCACTGTTTATTATACAAAAAATCCCTTATTTCCAGTAATATCTAAACAAAGTAAAATCTTGGTTTGATAGGTCATTTTAGTATTAGGGATAATAATACAAACATTTATTATATTAACATTTGGCAATTTTCTATTTATGTGTCCATTCATTTAGTCATATATTTCTCCATTATCCATTATTGTTCTTACTTCCATAGACTATATGTTTTTAATGAATCTTTAAATGAATTTCTTTTAACCTTTTAATCAGCGTTTTTAGGACGCATTACATTGATTCTAATTATTCGTATTTGCAATTGCATGTATGTTCATTTATGAATGTTGTTTTTTGGAATCTGTTTAGGGTACCAATATTGGTATCTTTTTCATCTTCTTCCCCTTAGGTACAGATATACCAATTTGTTCGCTAATAACGCAATTTAAGATAATCCCTTGATACTTGTATCACTTTTGACGTCATTTTTACCCTTTGACCTTTCCCCTGTATGACCTTTATTTCCTTCCTGTTTGTCTGATCTCTGTTAGTATATAAGTAACCTCGTTGTATGTGTATTTTATGGCTTGAGGAAGACGCTGGTACAGTGTCGAAACGCGTAGCCTGAATAAATATTCATTTATATATTTTCGTACCTATCATCATTGACCATCCCTAAATAACCACGCAGCAGCGCCTTATAGGATCCTCCCTTTGCTCCCTCCTGTCCATATGTTTTTACACAGAGGCAGGACAGTTTTCCTGTCTCGTATAATTGAGGGACTAAAATGCATGGAGAAGCAATGAGCGATTGAGGGACTAAAATGCATGGAAAAGCAATGAGCAATGGAGGGACTAATGGTAAAGATGAGGAGCGAGGAAAAATTATGCCAAATGGGCATGAATCAGAAGTCCCCGTCCCTCATCCACCACTTTGTAGTTTAGTCTAGGAGCACTGGCTTAGGACTTATTTCCTAAAGGGAATACATTTTTTGGATCATGTGATCATAGTGTTAAGGATATTTAATGGTGCTTCCAATAACATTGGGTCTGGTGTCACCAGTATTCCACCCATACTTACGGACCAGTTTTCTCTGCACTAATCGTCAGCCCCTTCTCTCTATCAGTGCTGGAAAGAGAGAAGGGGCAGCCATTTCGGGCAGAGTTTCCACAGCGATTGAAAGTAAAAGAAGTTCATACGTACCTTTGTCTTGGTGATGCGTCCCCCTTGACATCCAGTCCTACCTCCCTGGATGACGCTGCAGTCCATGTGACCGCTGCAGCCTGTGATTGGCTGCTGCGGTCACATGGGATGAAATGTCATCCCGGGAGGCCGGACTGGATGAAGAAGCAGGTAAGTTAACTTTTAATACTCTCTAATTATTATGTGGTTTGTGCTCCCATGTAAAGTATGGGAGCACGGTCCGTAAAAAGCAAAAACAGGACAGGACTCCTATCTTTTTCAGAGCCTTTCTACGGCACAGACACCTTCCTGTAAATATACAGGAAGGTGCCCCCAGGCACAGTGGGTCCATAATTACAGACGAATTCTATGGTCGTTTGCATAGGGCCTTACAACACATATTTAAATAGTGAGCTTTTACTCTATCTATACCGTAAGTCAGCCTCCTGAGCAACGCCGGGTATAAAAGCTTGTAATCTCTGTTCTAGTTCATCCCAAAGGCATTCGATGGTGTTGAGGTCAGGGCTCTGTGTGGGCCACTCAAGTTATTCCACACCAAACTCACCCAACCATGTCTGTGGACCTTGCTTTGTGTACTGGGGCACTGTCATGCCGGAACAGAAAAGGGCCTTCCCCAAACTTAGCATTATCCCTCCTCCACCAAACTTTTCAGTTTGCACAATGAAGTTAGAGTTAGGCAGATAATGTTCTCCTGGCATTTGCCAAACGCAGTCTTATACATCAGACTGCCAAATGGAGAAGCGTGATTCGTCACTCCACAGAACACGTTTCCACTGCTCCAGAGTCCAGTGGTGGCATGCTTTACACCACTCCATCTGACTCTTGGCAATGTGCTTGGTGATGTAAGGCTTGCATGCAGCTGCTCGGCCATGCCGTTAAGCCCCCGACGCAGTTTATGTGTGGATGTTAATGCCAGAGGAGGTTTAGAACACTGCAGTTATTGAGTCAGCAGTGCGTTGGTGACTTTTATGCACTCAGCACTCAGTGACCTTGCTTTGTAGTTTTACGCAGTCTGCCATTTGTGGCTGATTTGCTGTGGTTCCTAAATGCTTCCACTTTGCAATAATACCACTCAAGAACTGACTTGTTTCGACGGTGGCATCCTAGTACAGTACCTTGTTCAAATTCATTGAGCTCTTTATATAAATATATATATTATCAGTGCAATTTTTGTTGCTTTACTCACTCACTGTAAAGTTGAAACTGGTGCAAATGCAACTCGCACAAAAGTAAGGAAAATTCATGCTGCCAATTGAGCAAAACTTTGGAAAACTGCATGCTAATTACATAGTTTTCCAACACAGAAGTGGTTTGGTCCTTGCCTCACTACTTCTGCAGCATATAAACTAGGTAGGGAACAACAGTTTAAAGGGAATCCGTTAGCGGATTTATGCTTATGTTTTGTAATTTTGTAGATTTTACATTTTAAATGTTGCAGCACGATGCAAGCGCTTCGAGGAAGGAGTCATTTTAGCTTTTAGTTTTAAACACATCTGCTTCCACCAAGTTGTGTGCATTATTTCTTTATGAATCCAAAACTAGTTTAGGGCAGGGTTAAAAGCAGATAGAAGATGGATTATTTTTTGTGGCTTTAGGATAACATGAATATAAAGTGACACAAATCATCATTTGAGTGCCTGTATCCTATCACACAGGATACTCATGAACAACCAAAATCTACCACCACTAGCTAAAAATCGGGTAACGAATTAGGGACATATCTGTGTTCCTACTGTTACTGCTTGCTTTAGTGTAAAAAAACAAGTCTCATTTTGCTGCGCGCCGAGCTCGCTGAACCAGGAAAAGTCTGGCATCTAGCGCTCCAGCCTTTCTTCTCTCCTATGCAATTGGTTCAACTGTAGTTGATTCAATCCGTTACCGGTCAGACGTTTGGTAGTGTAAAATCTACTGACAGATTTTCTTTAATATTCCAACTGGACCCATAAGGCAAATGAGATGCAATGCCTTTTTATTTGTACAGTTAGGGCTATCATATGATGATTATTATTTTAGATCATTTCTCCCCTGTACTTTCTTGCCTGTCCCTGACACACTTATGACGTCCCAAATTTCCATGAAAGCCTTAGTCAATTAAGGAATGTGTTTTTCTGACCATATTGTTGGACACTTGACCTGTAACGGTTGTGATACAGTCAACCTCACAGTAAAAAAAAACACATTTTTGTTAGGTAATATTATCTCTTTAAGTAAATCTGTTAGCAAACATATAAATGTATTGATAGAATTTTGAGGGTTTTTTATTATATAAATGTAGGCAAAAAATGTGGCCCTAAAAAGACAGAGCTATAGCACAATTGCCCGCCAATAATTCCTATATGTGATTTTTATATGGGAGCAGCACCATAAACAAAAGAGTCCTCTTTTTAGAGTTAAAATAAAAAAAAAAATGGGGAAGGGGCTCAGTGCCATGACCTCCAAGTAACTTAGTCCCAGAAGATGCTGAAAAGGAGCGAATTCGAGTTGGGCATTGACTGACGAAGCAACGGCAAAACATGTGTTAGATATACTGGTCTGTATTTACATTTTATTGTGGTTGCTTATTTACCCTTCTTTATTATTCCTGTGTGGGGAAACTTACTTGTTTGCACACATTGAGGCATGTAGTTGCCCAAAGCAACCAATAAGGGTATGTTCACATGGCAGCGTCCGTAACGGCCGAAATTACGGGGCTGTTTCCAGGAGAAAACAGGCCCGTCATTTCAGCCGTAACGGCATGTGCAGGCGCTTGAACGCCGCGTCCATTACGGACGTAACTGGAGCTGGTTTTCCATGGAGTCCATGGAAAACGGCTCCATTTACGTCTGAAGAAGTGAAATGACACTTCTTTGGCGCGGGCGTCTATTTACGCGCCGTCTTTTGACAGCGACGCATAAATATACGCCTCGTGTGAACAGACAAACGTCAGCCCATTGCTTTCAATGGGCAGATGTTTGTCAACGCTTTCAAGATGTAATTTCGGACGTAATTCGGGGGTTAAAACGCCCGAATTACGTCCGTAAATAGGCCGTGTGAACATACCCTAAGGGTAAAGCTCTAATTTTTCAGAGAAAATTTAGAAAATGAAAGAAGCAATCTCAACTTTCCTTTGCACCAGTTTTGATAAATCTCCCCGTGTGTGTTGCTATTGCACACCTGAAACTTTGAATAAACTTTGCTGTGATGCAACAATATGGACTGGATACCACTTTTCTGTGTTGGTGTTGATCTATATGTTTTTAATTACATTTGTTTATTATATTTCTAATAAAAATGTATTTGGTTAGAAAGAGTTGTTTGTTGATTGAGCTGCTTTTTTGTATAGGTGCTATATACCTTTGATGAAAGAAAACAATAGATCAGCAGAAAATACATCCCTGTCTTCTCTGCAGGATTTTACAAGATTGTTTACTTTGGGAATATTGAGATCATCCTGCGGACTAACAAACAGTGTAAGTTTATCTCCTGTTTACTTTTATCATTCTTTTCAATGTTTGGTGTTCCTTTAAACTTGTAACATTGTGACAGAAGGTTCACCTTAGAAGGATTTTCTGGCTGTTCACTTTCACAAAAAGTTTTCCATGTCAGGTCTTTACTGTCTTTGTACATTCGATCAAAGAGGTCTCCAAACCAGTCAAAGTACGTGGCAAGAATCTTTAAGAAATATAAGGCACATTGCAAAAAATAATTACTTCCAATAATATCTGTAGCAACTTAATAACACATACGACATCAACAAGATGATCATGTAATTTTTCTTTTTATCTAAAGATTAAGCAGACCTTTACAGGATGGCTTGGCACAACTCATGGTACCTTTTCTATAAATTCCTTTTAATAGTTGATTTTCCAGACAAGTCATAAAAATGTGATAGCTATGGTTTCAGCAACTAAGACCATCTTGATCCCGAGAACAAGAAATCCTTGTTCATTCTCCATTGAAATAACTAGAGTTCTTTATACCTTTGCACGTATGGTTACCACCTCTTAAACAAGAAATACCAATAAAATACCCTTAGTTTTGGGATTGGTGAAGGTCTCCGCGGCCCCATACCAAATAGGCTTTTAAATGTTTAATTCTCTGGAAAATCAATTTAAATACTGTTTTGTTGGGTAATCTCAAAAGATGGTTAGCTGACTGGTCAGTGTGAAATGCATTAAATAAATATCCACAATTATTCAGCAAAAAAGTTACACATGAAAACAATAAATTTAGTCCTGATGGCCTGTTAAAATATAGTCACTGCACTAAAACTTCACGTGAAGAAGATGTTTGCCATAATGATTTATGTCTCAACTGATTTGTCTATAGTTTACTGCTATTAATAAGGTTTTTTATGTGCACTGTTGGAAACCTTCAGCCCAGCATCTCCGAAACATGTGTGGAAGTCTACCTCAATCAGCCTGAGATACAGTTTGAGTCCGGCTGCAGCTTGCTAATTGGCAAGTCCCCTTGTTTGGCGCAATGAATTGGGTTTTGTGCTGAATTGATTGTAAGATCTAACAGGGTAGATAGTGGGGACTGTGCATGAAGCCAGATGGCTCAGTGATCAAATTAAAGCTCCGTATCTGCCAAAATGGTTGCTGTAAGTGAGCTGCTTTCTAAACCCAAGTAAAAGAGGAAGAATGGATCAAGGGCATAACTGGTTGACACAGGAATGAAAACACAACACAGTGATTAGTTCTTCAGAACATTTCTGAAAAGTGGCACAAATAAGAACTTTGGCATAATTGGCATAAATAAGTATGGATCTGAGTTTGGTATGATAATCTAATGGATGCACTTGGGAGAGATTACTTCAGAGTTTTTTTTTATGAATGGCTCACGCCAGGGCTTCTCAATCTTTTTCTACTGGGGCCTGAGAAGCCAAATATGGTGATGGTTTGGCCTTACCACCAGCCGTCATAGACCAAGGCAAAATTTAAAATTTATCTCAGTTCTTATGTTTCACTTGTCTGTGAAATCCAGTATAGAACTAAAATATGCACAAAAGAAGACATTTATTATGTTGCTAAACCTAATATTGTTGCAGATAGAGAAAGGCCTGTGTAACATATGATCACTTCTGTCTTAACTGCCTCCCCAACTGCGCTTTACCAACAACTGGTGGGAGCCTCACCTAGCAGTAGTATACTGTTAGGCCAGGATCACACACACAGCTTTAATGCAGTTTTTGACTACGATTTTAGAGCAAAACTCTTAAGTGGACACAAATGAAAGGAGACGCATCAGTTTTTTCTTTATAACTTTCCTTTCTTTAGGATACACTTGTGGTTTTGGCTCAAAAAACGGAGTCAAAAACTGTATTAAAAACTGCATTAAAATTGTGTATGTGATTTTAACCTCATAAGGAATTTTTATCAGTAGGTTGGAAGCTCGAACTGAAAAAAGGCTTAGAACTTAAATTATTACACTTATGTTTACAATTTTTAAATCCGCTCTACAAATATGATTTTGGCAGGAGAACAAGTGAGTACACGAGGCACTTCGGGTCTGTCCAGACGAGGCAGATTTGATGTGAATTTGTGGTGCAGATTCCACATCGCAAATCCGCAGCAATTTGCTGTATAATACAATTTACTAATACAATAATGCAATTTAATTTATAATACAAATGGATGGGGTTTTCAAATCCCCATCCACATGTAGCAAAAAAATTCCGCACTGAAAGCAGAGATTTTCATATCTGCAGCAAGCTCATTGTTGTGAGGAGAGTAATTTTCACCACGGACTTCACCCTTTGCAATGCCTAGAGTAAAATCAGCGTCAAATTTACTGCTAAATCTGGATTTTGCTGCAGATTCGCTGCAATATCCGTGGAGGAAATAGTTTGTCACATTTGGATCAGGAAAATTTTCACTGCAGGTTTTTACACATATTCATGGAAACTCAAACAAATTTGCAGCAAAATCTGCATATGTTACATGCAGATTTTCTCAAGGCTTAAGGGCACGCTCAGATGTGGCGGAATTTTTCTCCTGCAAATGTTGGTGCAGATTAGGGGCAATTACGCAACGAATCTGCACCAACATTTGCATATTTGACAGGTAATTCAGACGTTGCAGATATCGCAGCGGACCTGCCACAGATTTCAGTTTTTGAATTGCAAAGGCTGAAATCCGCAGTGAAACTCCGCTTCTTCTCCGCAATGGAAGGAGCATGCTGCGGAGGGAAAAATCTGCACCGCAGCCTAATTTCCGCACAGTTATTTTCTGCAACGTCTGAACTAACTTTCCTCAAAATGTATAGAAAGAAATGTAAAAAACGGCTGCTGTAGAATTCCACTGTGGACTGTCCGCAGCGGAATTCAACAGCAATTCCACCACGTGTGAACGTGCCCTTATAGTTCCAAATGAAAATATTGTTTTCATTTTACAAGAGTTACTAGAAATGATGTGTAAACTGGCAAGTTTTCTGTAAGTTTTATAGTAAATCTTGTGAGATGTCAATGATATATAGAGAATATGTATTACTGTACAGAAAATTAATGCCTAAATCAGCGCTTTGGGGAGTAACATAACAAGAACAAAATATACCAACATGTCTAACATTATACTTTTTGTTTCATTTTCAGAACGAGAGCACTGCTTTTTTTGAAACAAGAATACATGCAAATATGCTGACTCCCTTATGGTGTCATTGCATGAAAAACAAACACAAATCGTAGCATGATAAGACCACCTAATGTAAAGGAAATGAGACAAATCAAGTTGGTCGGTGTAGACCCTTTACATGGTGGGGTAGGACTATTTAAAAAATCCTTCTACTAGCTCTTCACCATATTATTATCTATTTTTATACAAAAAATAACATAATGCCATCTTTACCTGCACATTTTTAAATTGCTCTTCACTCATCCAGTCAAATGGATTTTTTGCCTGCTGACGTGACTCGGACGTCTTACTATTCATCCCCTGTAGCACTTTGACACAAAGCTCTGGTGAAATGATGAATTCTCTCTCCCCTGGTCTTAATCGTCCTAGTGAGTCTTCCACCTAGTTCAAGCATACGCAGCGTGTTATCAGAATATTTAGCGTTTGCACATAAAAGACTTTTAGTTATGATGTTTACCTCAATTGATACAAGTAAAGCGTAAACCATTCTGTCCTGTTCCAGCAAGTACCTTGATATGTATAGGAATATGTTACTTGTTACACAGGCCACTATTCCTTTAAGCGAATACCTAAAATAGCAAGACAGAACAAAATGCTTATTTCACTACAGTAATATATTACAGGATTCTATGACTTTATAATTCTATATTTTGATGGATATTTTGAGAAATCAGTTGTATAAGTGTTTACTTTACGGGTATGTTCACACGGCTTAGCAAAATACGTCTGAAAATACGGAGCTGTTTTCTGTCTAAAACAGCTCCTGATTTTCAGACGTTTTTGTAGCAACGCTCGTTTTTCGCGGCTTATTTTACGGACGTTATTGGAGCGGTTTTTCAATGGAGTCAATGAAAAACGGCTCCAAAAACTTCCCAAGAAGTGACATGCACTTCTTTTTTGCAGGCGTCTTTTTCGCGCCGTATTTTGACAGCGACGTGTAAAATAACACCTCGTGGGAACAGAACACCGTAAAACCCATTGAAAGCAATGGGCAGATGTTTGTAGGCGTAATGGAGCCGTTTTTCAGGCGTAATTCAAGGTGTAAAACGCCCGAATTACATCTGAAAACAGTGCGTGTGAACATACCCTCACCTATACAGCTCAATAAGGCCTCCTTCACGCATGGATTTTTTTCTGCCAATTTGAAGTGCATTCAAAAAATGCTTCTAGAACCACTAGCATTATTAAAATGTAACGTTTCATTTAGTGTATTTTGAACATGGTTTTTTTTCGGGCGTTTTTAGGTTCTATAGAGTAGTCTTTGGGCATTTGTATGCAGTAGATCTTATATTTCACTATAGACTAATTTAACATCTGACAGCACTAGAAAACGCATGAAAAACTACATTAAGGGCATGACCACACGTGGCGGATTTCCTCCGCAACTGTCCGCATCAATGCCGCACAGAATCTGCGTTGCAGATTCTGCTGCGGATCTGCACAAAATGTGCAGAAAATTGATGCGGACTAGCTGCTGCGGACTGCGGGAAAAGTGCTTCCCTTCTCCCTATCAGTGCAGGATAGAGAGAAGGGACAGCACTTTCCCTAGTGAAAGTAAACGAATTTCATACTTACCGGCCGTTGTCTTGGTGACGCGTCCCTCTTTCGGCATCCTGCCCGACCTCCCTGGATGACGCGCCAGTCCATCTGACCGATGCAGCCTGTGCTTGGCCTGTGATTGGCTGCAGCCGTCACTTAGACTGAAACGTCATCCTGGGAGGCCGGACTGGAGACAGAAGCAGGGAGTTCTCGGTAAGTATGAACTTCTATTTTTTTGACAGGTTGCTCTATATTGTGATCGGTAGTCACTGTCCCGGGTGCAGAAACAGTTACTGCCGATCGCTTAACTCTTTCAGCACCCTGGACAGTGACTATTTACAGACGTCTCCTAGCAACGCTCCCGTCATTACGGGAGCCCCATTGACTTCCTCAGTCTGGCTGTAGACCTAGAAATACATAGGTCCAGCCAGAATGAAGAAATGTCAAGTTAAAAAAGCAAGACGCATCCGCAGCACACATAACATGTGCATGACAGCTGCGGACTTCATTGCGGAAATTAGAATCTCCATTGAAGTCAATGGAGAAATTCCGCCATGAGTCCGCCACTGCTCCGCAACAGACAGAGCATGCTGCGGACACCAAATTCCGCTCCGCAGCCTATGCTCCGCAGCGGAATTTTACGCATCGTCTAAACGAACACTGCTAAATTAAAGTGAAAGTCAATGGACAAACGGCTCCGCTGCGGATTAACGCTGCGGAGTGTCCGCAGTGGAATTTAAGTGAAATTCCGCCACGTGTGAACCCAGCCTTAAAGCGCCACAAAAAACGCAGCAAAACGATGTATGTAAATCCAGCCATAGGGTGCATTCACATGGTGCAGTTTTTTGGAGCGTGGATTAGGACCGCACTGCCAAAATGTATGTTTTTATAGCAGTTTTGCAGTTAGCATGGTAACTGTTGCAAATTGAGGTACAAAACGCATGCATTTTTACAGTGCGGTTTTGGGGTGCGCCGCAAAAATCGTGGTAAAACCACACCATGTGAATAAGGCCACTTTCACACAGCAGTATTTAAATCAGTATTTGGAAGCCAAAACCAGGAGTGGGTCCAAAACACAGAAGAGGTACAAATCTTTTCATTCTACATTTTCTCTGTGTAGGCACCACTCCTTTGGCTTACAAATACTGTTCTAAAATACTGACCTAAATACTGGCGCGTGAAAGTGGCCTAAGACTCATAAGCATATCCGCATATCTGACACTAAGGCCTCCTTCACACGCAGAAATTTTCTGGCAATTTAAACTGCATTCATGCTGCGTTTGAAAAAAATTAGACCACAAAATTGCCTCAAAAATGCCACAAACCAAAACCCAGTTGTATGTAGTGCATTTATATTTTGCTATAGACTTTAAGGGAACATCAGACCACACTAAAAACCACATATAAAACGCCATTAAAACCGCCACGAAAAACGCACAAAAACGCAGCAAAATTATATGTGTGAATCCAGCCTAAAATCTGATAATAATGGGGCCAGATAAACCTGACCTGAACCTATAAGGGCATGGCCAGACGTGGCGGAATTGCTCTGGAATTCCGCTGCGGCCAGTCCGCTGCGAAAATCCGCAGCGGACAATTTCTCCATTGGTTTCCACACCTTTTTAGTTAGGTTCGTGCACACGTGGCGGAAAACTCCGCTGCGGACCATAGGCTGCGGTGCAGAATTTGGTGTCCGCAGCATACACTGGCTGTTACGGACTAGGACTTGTTGCTGACTTATTGCGGAATTTCTCCATTGACTTCAATGGAGATTCAAAATTCCGCAATGAAATCCGGAGATGTTATGTGTGTTGCGTTGCGGATTGGTTTTACGAACAGGATATTTATTCATTCTGGCTGGACTTATGTGTTTCGAGGTCTATAGCCAGACTGAGATGGAATGTTTTAAAAGACAGCAGGAAGTACTCTTTACCTGAATACGCAACGGCTAATCCGCATCAATTTACTGCACATTTTAGGCAAAGGCGCAACGGAATCTGCAACGCAGATTATGTGCGGCATTCAGTCTATGGAATATGTTCGTAAATTGCAGGCGGATTTGAACGTCCACACTTCTGTTCATCGATTTTGGTACATCGCTGAGGAAATACGTCAGCTGTTACTATTAGAGACTACTCCAAGGATGCGACTTAACAATTCTCTGCACAAAGTACATTCATCCCAAGAGGGATGTTTTAATCGTAAAATTTCTTAGACACCACCCCAAGTTTAGCCCTAGCCAAATAAAATAGTGGTACTCTCCTGTCCCAAGGCCTGACAGTGACATCTATACAGGTGATTTGGAGCAGTGTATCAGAAAAATGTCACTCTGATCACTATTAAAATATTAGTGTCAGTCCTATTATACTCTCCTGCCAAACTAACATTGGGCATGGAGAGACGCTCATGCATGCTGGGCTGTGCTGTTGCCGAAGCCAACATACAACGGCCAGGGAGAGTATCGTGCACGTGTCCAATGCTAATTAATTGGACCCGTGCACGGGCATCATACGGTTGCCACGGCTACAGCTCCGCCCAGTGTGCAGGAGCGTCTTGCATGGCCAATGTTAGTTCAGGCGAAAGGTATAACTGGACTGATACTTTAAGAAATTGATCAGAAGACTTTTGGATTATAAATAAAAGTAAAATGTTATTCAAGGGTGGACATTAACTTTAAGCAAAAGATTTCCACGTTTTATATGAAGCCAAGTGCTGGGATTTGCAGTGTTTTTCTTTTTAAAGGCTTTGTTTTTTAAATGTTCATGAAATAGAAACATTGGTAATACAGCCATTGCATTTTATAGTATTGTTATGACCCGCTGACAGTAGCAATTTTAAATTATTGTAGAATTTTAACAAGGCCACTTGACCTTGCGCTATTTTATGTCCTCAATTTTTGAGTGAATTTCTGTTTGACAAAATCTTTTTGCTGGACACACTTCTCTACATTAAAAAAATCTGGAACTCACCTTTCAGAATGTGCCACAGATACATCAAATAGTTGTAGCAGCTGTTTATAGCTGGTGTCATACAGTTTGTTAAATTGCTGAAGCATTCTACCAATGTCAAACATCACAGAACCACGTACAGCTATCTCACGGAAACCTCCTCTGGCAAGTAACAAGCTGTCTTCTGAGGCAAGTGTCTTCATGTACCTATAAAAACAATCATTAAAGGTGAATTTTGGTTCATTTTAGTTAGTTAGTTTTCCCGCATTAAGCGCAATGTGCAAATAAGCTTACTAAGTGCATCTCCAAACAAAAACGAAATTTTTTTCTTTTTTGGATTCACCGTAAGGGTGTGTTCACATCAGCGTTTGGTTTCCATTGATGGGTTCCGTCAGACCTTTCCATTGGAGGAACCCATCAACGGAAATGCAAACGAAAACCATAGAGTCCGTTTGCATTACCATTGATTTCAATGGCAATGATTCCATTGCAAATGGTTTGCATTTGTCTCCGTTTCGTAAGACTTCCGGTTTTATTGGCGGAAACAATAGCGCAGTCGACTGCGCTATTGAGTCCGCAAAAAAAACGAAACATTACGGAACAGAAACAGACAGGAACCATTTGCAATGGAAGCATTACCATTGAAACCAATGGTAATGCAAACGGAAGTTATGGTTTCCGTTCGTGAGTTCCCCTAACGAAAAGGTCTGGCAGAACCCCAACGCAGATGTGAACGAAGCTTAAGATCCCTTTCTTGTTTAATTTATTGGGGGACACAGTACTATGGGTCTAGGCACTTGTCACGAGCAGACTGGCACAATTGAGAAAAAAATGTTAGCTCCACCCAGGAAGGCAATAACCTTCCCTCAGACACTGGCTTACTCACTTTGTACAGAAGCAGTAGAAAAAGACAAAACAACAACATATCCACTGTTCTGGGAAAAACTAACAAAACAACCACAACCAAGGTCCCGTGCATGGAAACAAAATGAGGGCGGGATCTGTTTCCCCCAATGAATTCAACAAGAAAGGGATTTTACAGTGAGTACAGAAATCGTTTATATCATTTGGTGACAGAGTACCATGGGACATACTAATGCAGTCCCAGAGAGTGGGCAAAAAGAAATTAGCCGTGCGACCCGCCTAATGCACAGCGGCTTGGACCACCATGCTACCCAGACTGGCATCAGAGGATGCCATGGAATGAATGTGGTAGAATTATGTGAAGGTGTGTACCAAAGCCCAGGTAGCAGCCTTACAAACCAGGGAAACTGAAGGGAAGAAGTTTCACCCTTGCACCAATAAGGTTTCCAAAATAACAGATCGAATTCAACAAGCAATTTTAGTTTTTGAAGCCACCAAATCTTTGCACAGCCATTCAGAAAGAAAAAAAGAGCGACGGAGCATCTAAACTACTCAGTTGCAGCCACATAGATGCAGACTGCTGTTACCAGATCAAGACAGTGCAGTGGCAATGTCTCTATACAATACCCAGGGAGACCAGAGTGTGAGAACAATCTCAGTTCTATCGGACAACTGAGCTACTAATACCTCCATGCGATTAATATAATTCAACTCAGCTACAAATTCAGATACAGGGGGCTGAGTCGCAGACTTCCAATACCTAGGAATAAGCCTCCGAGCCGCAGCCAAAAGAATGTGTTAGCAAGTAACATAGATTTTAGTACAGAAAACAAAAGATCAAACAGGGGTATAAGTTCTTCCAAAATAAAATAAACAGCTTGTGTAATATATACCTTCTGTATAAAAAATGTATATTGATATAGAAAAATAAATTGCTGTTTATATGTGGTAGAGTAATGGTACTGAAAGTAGATGGTATACCAATCATATGTAGTTTAATGTTAATATAAGTATAAATTAAGAACATATCATTCAAAAATGTAATATGGCCAAGAAAAACAACTGTAAATATAGCATAGTGGAAATAACAGAAACATCTATAATCTATATACCATATTGTATATTAACCAATAGGCCCTGAAGAATGGCTGGTAAGGTTTCCCACCAGACCAGCACGAGAGAAATGTCCCCTAGAAGGGCCTCGTGTGAAATTGGGCATAGGGAATAGTCTTGAAGGTCGACACCGTCTTGCCCAGCACCTGCATGCAGAAACTAATGGAAGAGGGAACATTCCGGAGAAGAGCTACCAGACTCAAATGGACCTAATTCTGTACACCGGGAGTTGAACATTGGCTTTCCTGGTGTTGAGAATCATTACCAGAAACTCCATGTTGCTGTGATGGGACTTCTCTCTATTGGTGATTCATGCCAATCTTTTTAACATGTTCAGGGTGATCTTGAAACTGGAAAGATTGTCCTCTTTAGATGGAGCCTTTACTGAGAAGTCGTCCAGAGGAGTGCCAGGAGAGTTGCCAGGACCTTGATGAAGACCCTGGGAGCGCTGGCGAGCCCGACTGGAAATGCTGAGAATCAACAGCAAAATGAAGGAAACGCTAGTGGGTCTTTGCGATAAGTATGTGGAGGTAGGCATTGCAGTTGTCGATGGAAGAAAGTCACTCTTTTCTCCAACGATGCGACCACTGACTGCAGAGATTCCAAGCGGAAGCTCCGAATGTGAACAAAGCAATTCAGTTACTTCAGGCCAAGGATGGGTCTGACTGATCCGTCCTTTTTGGGGATTGTAAAGAGAGTCTTCAAAAGCGTTCCAACTGTGGAATTGGTACGACCACTTCCTGAATGAGTAGAGAACAAACAGCCTGTAAAAAAGCAGGAAGCGCGAAAAAAAAACCGCCTGGGAAAAGGTTCAGGAATTCTATCTTATACTAAGTCGACACCACCTCTTAAACCCAGGCATCTTCCACTTGAGCAACCCAAATTGCCTGATAGTAAATAAGTTGTACCCCCACCTAAATAGAATTGTGAGTGGAGAGACACCTTCAGGCGGAAGTGGTTTTAGAGGAGGTTGGCTTTTGGGGCCTTGTGGCTAGTGGGTTTAGGCATGAGCGATGGATGTCTAGAGTCCGAGAGGCGGCTAGACCTCTTGTCTGACCTCTGAGAGGAGAATAAACTCTGCAAGTAGAAGTTAGGAAAAAAATTTAATCTTTAAGAACGATAAGCAGGATGCTGACGTCAAGGACGGTTTTGAGGCAAAAGGGAAGTCTTACACCCAGTAGCCCAGAAATAATTTTACCCAGACGCTTGCTAAAGAGTCTGCCCCCAACAAACTGAAGTCCAATTAGGGCCTTTTTTTATGCAGGTTCTGCCGCCCAAGTTTTAAGCCAAATTGTGCATTGGATAGCTACTGGAGTAGCCTTGCCCTGGCAGCAAAACGGCCACCTCAAGGGAGCCCTCGCCTCAAAACATAGCAGTATGTATACGCTAAAAAGCGAGATCAGTTAGGATATATTCCCATATGCATTCGTATTTCTGTTGCTCTGCTCCATCATAGGAGTAGAGCAATGAAAATAGCAGACACGGTTCCGTCACACCACGGACACCAATGGTGGTCGATGAAACCCATTAACTTTATTGGGTTTCGTCGGGTTTCTGTCGTGGTGTCTGTGGTTTTACCGGAAACAATAGCACAGACCGCCCATGTAAGAAAGTTTGTGCTGCAGACCAGGGCCCACCACCTAGGCAGCCGTTGGACCGAGTGTCTGATAGGCTGGGGAAGGTCACATGACTAAGGAGAGCGGGATGTACACCTGTGGAGATTGCGGCCTAGGCCGCTGAAAAGCCAGAGATTAAATTTAAGAGGCACAGCCAGTGTTGCAAGAGTGAGCAGGGCGACACGACAGGGATAGCTCTGAAGTGGCCAGGAATGGTCCCCCCTAAAAAAAAATGAGGATTTGTCCACTGAACCATAGGAGGGGAAGGGTAAAATAGGGGGAAAGTGTAACTATGGTTGATTCTCACCCTCCAAAGTTTTGTGGTGCACGCAGAGACACCTCTGCAGTAACCTCTCACATAGTGGGGTTACTGTCACTGTCGGAACATCAGAAGCAGAGAAAAGGTTAGGTGACCAGCGGTGAGGGAAGTGCAGAGTACTGCAGGTGGTTGACTAGGCTAGCTGTCCAGGATAACCACCATCCTGCAGCTAAGAAGTAAAAAAACAAAATAAATAAAATTAAAGTAAAAGAAGTGTAGCAGATCTGCCTCCTACAGACAATAGGCTAAATAAAATTCAATAAGCCAGTATCTGTGGGAAGGGTAAAGCCTGCCTGGGCGTAGCCAACTATCTTTCCTACTTAGTGTCAGCTTCCTAGTTGCAAGGGCCTATACCCATTGTGCTGTGTCCCACAATGATAGCAACGAGAAATTCATTTTCGGTCCATATTAGAATTTAACACCCCAAAACTTTAAATGACTGGGTTCCTACAATGCATTTTGTGGCTTCTTCCTGCAACACATCCTTCAACGTTTGCAGCATGGTGTCATTAACTCTCTGGTCATCTGTAAAAAGATTTACTTTATGGTAGGATGTTAGGATCTGGAAAAGGGAGTATATTTAATACAGATGTGGTTTATGACACCACACTATGTAGACTGGGTACGTGATTCCACACTGTGGGTAGACACCAAGAGATCTCCACATAACGACACCACAGGTAAGTATGGTTTTCGAGTGGGACGTTACAGAATACAATTTAAAATTTTTTTGGAGATGCACTTTGAAATCCAACTTTTTCGGTTTTAATATACTTTTGAAAAGATTCCATTGGAAATCCCAAGCATGTCCACAACATGTAGACTCTAGAAATTGGTGGCCAACTATAGGCTACTTTAGTCACAAAATGCACTAGAGAAGTCTAGCCCTGTAATTTACCTGCAAATATTAGATATTTTACCAATCTCTACTACATAGCAGACTTAGGTGTACTGAACATACATTTCTGTTGCTTCTTCATGTTGCAGTGTCAAGTCTCCCAACTTCTTAGTAACTGATAAACTATGCAAAAGTGAGTCATGACTTTGCAAAGTTGCTATAATTTTTTCTTCCAAAGCTGATAGAATTACCATATTGTTCAAGCACTCCTGATAAAAGATGGGAAATGTTGTTTACTCAGTGTATTTTTTCAGCCTTTGTTGTTATAACACACCATAACCGATAATTATTAATAAATGACCTGTTTCATTTGTAAATGTTCCTCTTTAAGTCTTGGCTTTTCCAGTTCAACAAATCTGTCCAACAGTTGCTCTACTAATCCTTCTCTGTCCTGGTACAAGTACAATATGGTGCAAAAAGAGGCTACTTCTGGAGGCATTTCCTCTGGCATTTTGGTTGTATGCAAGTAAATACGGAAAGAAGGGTGGCATTCTACTTCATGTTCTCCCACCTGTAAAAAGATGAACAGTCTAGATAAAACCTCGGTAACAGTGATAAAACCTTGGTAACAGTGATCACAATATAGTTACATTTTACCTATACTGTAAAAAACAAACACAGGCTGGAAGGGCAAAAATACTTAATTTTAAGAAGGCCAATTTCCCTAGGATGAGAGCTGCAATTCCAGACATATACTGCGAAGAACTAATGTCAAGTAATGGTACAAATGATAAATGGGAGATCTTAAAATATACTTTGGGTAATTATAGTGAAAAATTTATTCCTATAGGTAACAAGTATAAACTACTAAAATTAAACCCTACATGGCTTACACCTTCTGTAAAAAGGGCAATACATGACAAAAAAAGGGCATTTGAAAAATACAAATCTGAGGGTACAGCTGTAGCCTTTGTAAAATATAAAGAGCTTAATAAAATCTTTAAAAAGGTAATAAAATCAGCAAAAATACAAAATGAAAGTAAGTATATAAATGCAAAAAAGCCAAGGTCTGAACATGTAGGACCCCTAAATAGTGGTAATGAGGAGTTGGTCACAGGGGATCAAGAGAAGGCAGAGTTGCTAAATGGGTTCTTTAGCTCTGTATATATAACAGAAGAAAGAGCAGCTGATGCTATCTGATGCCAGCGCTGTTAATATATCAGTTGATATACTGAATTGGCTGAATGTAGATATGGCCCAAGCTAAATAAAATAAAATAAATGTACACAAGGCCCCGGGACCAGATGGGTTACACCCTAGAGTTCTTAAAGAGTTTAGTTCAGTTATTTCTCTCCCCCTCTTCATAATATTTAGTGATACTCTAGTGACTGCTATAGTGCCAAGCGACTGGCGCAGGGCAAATGTGGTACCTATATTCAAAAGGGCTCCAGGTCTTCCCCGGGTAATTATAGACCAGTAAGCTTAAAGAGGCTCTGTCACCAGATTTTGCAACCCCTATCTGCTATTGCAGCAGATAGGCGCTGCAATGTAGATTACAGTAACGTTTTTATTTTTAAAAAACGAGCATTTTTGGCCAAGTTATGACCATTTTTGTATTTATGCAAATGAGGCTTGCAAAAGTCCAAGTGGGCGTGTTTAAAGTAAAAGTCCAAGTGGGCGTGTATTATGTGCGTACATCGGGGCGTTTATACTACTTTTACTAGCTGGGCGTTCTGACGAGAAGTATCATCCACTTCTCTTCAGAACGCCCAGCTTCTGGCAGTGCAGACACAGCCGTGTTCTCGAGAGATCACGCTGTGTCGTCACTCACTTCCTGCCCCAGGTCCTGCATCGTGTCGGACGAGCGAGGACACATCGGCACCAGAGGCTACAGTTGATTCTGCAGCAGCATCGGCGTTTGCAGGTAAGTCGATGTAGCTACTTACCTGCAAACGCTGATGCTGCTGCAGAATCAACTGTAGCCTCTGGTGCCGATGTGGCCGACACGATGCAGGACCTGTGAGTGACGTCACAGCGTGATCTCTCGAGAACACGGCTGTGTCTGCACTGCCAGAAGCTGGGCGTTCTGAAGAGAAGTGGATGATACTTCTCGTCAGAACGCCCAGCTAGTAAAAGTAGTAAAAACGCCCCGATGTACGCACATAATACAAGCCCACTTGGACTTTTACATTAAACACGCCCACTTGGACTTTTGCAAGCCTCATTTGCATAAATACAAAAATGGTCATAACTTGGCCAAAAATGCTTGTTTTTTAAAAATAAAAACGTTACTGTAATCTACATTGCAGCGCCGATCTGCTGCAATAGCAGATAGGGGTTGCAAAATTTGGTGACAGAGCCTCTTTAACATCCATCGTGGGGAAAATGTTTGAGGGGTTATTGAGGGACTATATACAGGATTACGTTACAAAAAATAGTATTATAAGTGACAGCCAGCACGGTTTTACTAAGGACAGATGTTGTCGAACCAACCTGATTTGTTTTTATGAAGAGGTGAGCAGAAGCTTAGACAGAGGGGCCGCTGTGGATGTAGTGTTTTTAGACTTTGCAAAGGTATTTGACAATGTCCCTCATAGACGTCTAATGGGTAAATTAAGGACTATAGGTTTATTTAGAAAGTATAGCTTGTAATTGGATTGAGAATTGGCTCAAGGACCGTATCCAGAGAGTTATGGTCAATGATTCGTACTCTGAATGGTCCCCGGTTATATGTGGTGTACCCCACTATTATTCAACTTATTTATTAATGATATAGAAGATGGGATTATTAGCATTTCTATATTTGCAGCTGACACCAAGCTATGTAGTATTGTTCAGTCTATGGAAGATGTTCGTAAATTGCAAGCTGATTTGAACACACTAAGTGTTTGGGAATCCACATGGCAAATTAAGTTTAATGTAGATAAGTGTAAAGTTATGCATCTGGGTACCAACAATCTGCATGCATTATATGTCCTAGGGGGAGTGATCCTGGGGGAGTCACTTGTTGAGAAGGATCTGGGTCTACTTGTAGATCATAAACTAAATAACAGCATGAAATGTCAATCAGCTGCTTCAAAGGCCAGCAAAATATTGTTTTGTATTAAAAGAGACATGGACTCGCGGTACAGGGATATAATATTATCACTTTACAAAGCATTAGTGAGGCCTCATCTAGAATATGCAGTTCAGTTCGGGGCACCAGTTCATAGAAAGGATGCCCTGGAGTTGGAAAAAATACAAAGAATAGCAACGAAGCTAATAAAGGGCATGGAGAATCTAAGTTATGAGGAAAGATTAAAAGAATTAAACCTATTTAGCCTTGAAAAAAGATGACTAAGGGGGGATATGATTAACTTATATAAATATATTAATGACACATACAAAAAATATGGTGAAATCCTGTTCTATGTAAAACCCCCTCAAAAAACAAGGGGGCACTCCCTACATCTGGAGAAAAAAAGGTTCAATATGCAGAGGCGACAAGCCTTCTTTACTGTGAGAACTGTGAATCTATGGAATAGCCTACTGCAGGAGCTGGTCACAGCAGGGACAGTAGATGGCTTTAAAAAAGGCTTAGATAATTTCTTAGAACAAAAATATATTAGCTCCTATGTGTAGAAATGTTTCCCTTCCCTTTTCCCGTCGCTTGGTTGAACTTGATGGACATGTGTCTTTTTTCAACCGTACTAACTATGTAACTATGTAACTATGTAACTTACTTTGATCATTATAATCTTCTAACAGTGCTCTCTTTATCAGTTTAATTTCACACTAAAAACTCTATAGACATTTAGTTTGATGAGATTACATGACATATAAAGATGCAGTTGTCACTGCACATACCATCATTTTGAATGGCACATTATGCTGCAAAAATTGTCTTTTGGAACGAAGAATCTGTCTAAGATGTACATCACAGGACAGGTCTTGTATTTCACAATATGTCAGCAGAAGGGAATGTCCAACAGTCAGGCATGTATCCATCTCAGAAAATAGAGCCTTAAAATAAATTAAATCACTTTGGTATTTACATATGAAATCAATGTGTAATATCTGTACTAAATCTATGATCACTTTACATATGTTAGAACATTACTGTTTCTATATAACAACCCCCCACTGCTGTCTTTAAATTTGCAATTATTATCAATATAATACAAATGAATATAAGCTGAACCAGGAACACAAGAAGACATCAGTATTGAAAGAAAGTTCTTAAAGCATTTAAAATAATATCCAGAGATCCAAGAAGGGATAAATACAATGAGATATTAAACAATAAAAGTTATACAATGCAACACGTTAAAAAATGAAAGTGCATTTCTAAGAGCTAGTGGACATCCACTGTACAGTCCCATTAACTGGAATTTACGGAGCTGTACAAGGGAGCTGCTTTCTGTCAGACAGAACAGAGAGCTGTGTAGTGGGTACAACCTGGTGCAGTAGCTGCTCCATTTTCTTCAATTGTCATGCGCCATGTTTATGAATATGGTGCATTCTACACTAAAATTTTATATTGGCATACCACTTGGTAGTATATTAGTACTTACTAGTACTAAATATGTCTCAGAAAATATGCCCTTAGAAAATTGGTGATAAGAAATATGCTTTGTATAAAATACATAACCATGCTTTACTGCTTACATTGTACATTACTTCAACTGTATCTTCTGGTAAATGGCCTTTAATCCAGTCAATAGATTGTCCTGTGGGATCACTCACTAAGATCCAAGAATTACTGGCCATTGTATTGGTAAATATACATGAATTATTCAAAGCAAGGGGGTTTGTTGGAATCCCCCTCTTCTCCAAAGTCCTGATTTCAATCTAGAAAAAAACCAGACTGTTATTTTGAAATACAGAGGTTATCCGGTGGTATAAAATGATTCTGCATTGTATGTATACTTAAAATATGGACTAATTACTAAATCATTTATTTTATGAAAGATGCGCCGATCCCCCGTTTTTCCTTACAGTCACGTGGTACAGGAAGTACTGTAATTTCTTCCTCTGCTGTGACGCATCGACACAGCATTACGTGACCGCAGGATGTCTCTCTCTCCAATCTGTGTCGGCTCGTCATCGATCACATAACCATAAGGGGCTATAATAGTGCAAGATTGACAGCCTCTTGCGGTCATCTGATTGACTGAAATAATAGAGAGGCGGATGGGAGGGCAGGGAAACCAGAGCTGGAGGGGAAACAGGAATGGCACCTGCGGATTGCAATCTGCTAAATCTCCTACTTCAACCATGAGCTGGACGCCTGAAGATGACAGCATCACGTGACCGCGGAATGTCTACCCCTCTGGTCTGTGTTAGCTCATCATCGATCTCTACCACAGCTGGAGGGGAAAGAGGAGACCAGCACGCTGGAAGACTAAGTCCCACCTCTAAACCAAGAAATTGAACGGCAGTACGGGTGTAATATCAGGAATGGGTAGCTAATGAAATAATATTTCTAAAGAATTATACTGGAGGGATGCTTAATAGACTTCACAGGTGGTTAGAGCTATTTTTATTTTTTTTAAAAGCCCTTGAATAAGCCCTTTAACTTTTTTTTTTAAATCACTGGACTTCATATCATAGCAAAAAGGTAAATATTATTAGCAGAATTTTTATTTGACACCTTTGAACACACAATATACGGCACAGCATCCACAATAAGTAATTTACCGGGGACTGCATGAGCTGAATGAGAGGAAGGTTCTTCAGGAGAATTCTCTGTGGAAGGGGTAGACCACAGCTCTCACATACTTTGAAAAGCAAATCGGTAACATTCCTCCTATAATGAAATGCAGCATGTTATGAATAATGTTTATTATGTTATTTTATAATATGTGTATCATTATTATTTTATCAGCGCAGGAAATATGGCTTTAAAAAGTCCTTTAAAAACGACATTTAATTTCTTACCTCCCATCCAAACTGAGGGCAGGGCAATAGGTGATAAAGGCTGCAGCCAGCACACAGTTTGTGAGTAGATCGCTAACGTTATTTTGCTTCATTTTCTCTCTCCATTCTTGTTCTTGCATTTTTAATCTTGAGAGATTTGAAAACACTTATGAAATCGGGTAAATCATAGAAGAATAAAATATCTTGCACACAGATGCATCGTGACAGGCGCAAATATAAATAGTAAATTATTAACACACCTGTCCAGCATATTTACAGCTGCCTGTAACTTCTCCTTCTGTGACTGCAGTTCTTCCTCCAGTTGGTGTTTATGATTGACAGCAGAATCATACTCTTCATGGAGCTGTGTCACCTATCATAGTAAATAAATATTTGAATAAGAAACATTTCAAGGGGTCTATCTACAAGTTGCAAAAAGCCTACAAAATATAGTTCAACCAGCCCATGCCCAAAAAACAATATGCTATTAACTTAAGAGATGTGGGCACAGTCAGCATTTCAAGTCTATCTAAAAAAGGATTACCTACAGTGATGGTGTGTGTTCAATTGGGATGCAAGTAAATAGGATATTGTTACATAGGATAATTATAAGAAAATATCAAATGAGTATTCAATGGTTGTTCTGTGGTGCAAATAACTTTAAGGAGAGTTAAGAAGTAAACTGAAACAGATTAACTTCTACTATTTGCATCAAAGCTGTGTGTGCAGAATGCTTATTGCAACAATATATAGATATGAACTAAATATGAACGGTTACCTCTTTCTGGAGAAGAGGAAGATCATCTACTGTGAGCGTGCTCAGCGTCTGATGGTATAACACAGCTGGCTCTTCTTCAAAACTCATTGGCATCTAAATTAAGACTGCATTTCATTATCTTAATATAACATTAATATGTGCATTGCATTGGGTCTTATGCTCAATAAATGAAGAATGTTTTGATTACAGACCTACTAGCTAAGATATATAAGTAAACAATTATATAATAATTATATAACGTGCCAGCTAGAGAGGGTGTTGGTCTGTCTATAGACAGATGGGCTTCTGCTCTAATGGATGAGATTGCAGTTTGCTTCTATCCTATCATTATAACCCCATAGATGCGGCGGTCAATGGCGACCGCGGCATCTTTGAGGTTTCAGTGGGAGGGGGCTCCCTCGGTCAACCCTTCGGCCCCCGATGTATGACTTCTAAAGTTGTCAACTTAGATGTGATCGTTATAAGTTGGATACTGTGTGTCAGAGACATGCAGGACCAGCTTTCAGCCGAGTCTTCAGTTTAACAGAACGGATGGCTGCGGCTTTAAAAAGAATGATACAGCTATGTATACAGGATACACAGAAGCTGTATATTAAAAAGTAAAAAAAAAAAATGTAAAAAATTTAATTTCAAAGTGGTTTAAAATCACATAAAACATTTATTTAAAAAAAATCCTTTCAAAGGTATACATAGCCTTTAAGAAGGTGCTGCGGCGCACCTTTAGTGGTGAGTGTGTAGTGTATTGAGAGATTGGGAGTGGCACAGTGTGGAACAAGCTGTCAGGTGCAAGAAAGAGATACTGCATGAGACTGGCAGTTCATCAGATACTGGAGAAAGGTCTGTGGAGAGAAGTTGGGTTGTGCCAGTGTTAGTCGCTGAAAGGCCCTGGGAATCCTGCTGGGCGGTACGCACCAGTTTACCTTGATCTGATTTGGCTGCTGTAAATGACTTTGGCCCTGACGAATTGAAGGCTGTGTGTCTACTGCAAGTGATTGCAGACTACTTCAAGATAGAGAGCCCCTGTACCGAGGCAGTAAGAGGCTGTAACCCCTGCCAGAAAGAAAGTGACCAAATACTCAGCTAGAGAAAGACTGCGTAAGGCCTGTGTAGCACAAGTGGCGTGAGTGGTGTTTTTTTTTAAGAGACTCAAAATGTCATGCAGTGTACTTGTAAGAGACTGCCCTCATTAAGAGACTGCAACTGCTAAGCTCTGTGCCAACTTGTTTCCATAACCAATAGGCTGTGTGCCATATTCTGATCGGGTCAGGGCCAAGGGCCACACATACTCTAAAAACTGACCCTCTTACAGACTTCCTGTGTAGAACTGGTATTTGACCACTATATAGTCACAGTATGGCAGTATAATTCAGTTAAGGTACAGTAGTCGTAGTAAAAAATCTCCTGTTAAATTCAACAATATAATTTTAGTAATATGTAAAAGATAATACTTGATAGATGGTCAGTTACAAAATGTGTTAAGATGCTATGTATACCTTTAGAAATCCATTTTTTAAATTGAATCAATGTGTTGTGTTTTTAAGCACTTTTCTATTTGACTTTTATGAAAACATGTTTTTGCTTTTAGCAAAATAGCTTCTATGTATCCTGTGTACATAGAAGCCGTATCATTCTCTCAGCCGATTCCGTCAGTTCGGCTGAGAGCAGGTCCTCTGTGTTTCTAACACACAGGATCCACCTAATATCGATCACATCTAACTTTATAACTTAGATGTGATCGATATTAGCTGGATCTTGTGCGTCAGAGACACGCAGGACTAGATGTGATCAATATTAGGTGGATCCTGTGTGTCAGAGGCACATATGACCCGCTCTCAGCCGAGCCGTCAGTTCAGCTGAACTGACAGAATCAGCTGAAAGAGAACGATATAGCTTCTATGTATACAAGATACATGGAAGCTGTATTGTAAAAAGTAAAAACAAATATTAATACAAGTCAATTAGAAAAGTCCTTAAAAACACAAAAAACATTGATTTAATAAACAAAAAAAATTCCGTTCAGGGGTGTACATAGCTTTTAACCAGCTTATGAGTTTATTTGTGTCAGTAAAAACACAACCACCTTTCTTTCTTTACCAATCTAGCACTTTGCCATATACTCACCACTCTAGATTGTGTCTCTTTTAATATGAGATCCTCTTTCTCTCTTTCTAAATCAGACACATTTTTCTGACATTCCTTGAGTGGTGCACAAAGCCGAGTGTACTCTACAATGGCAACAACAAATGCCACCAAAGATGCTGCATCCTCTGAGCTGTATCGGGCTGTTGCTAAAGTGATTCCTCTTCCCTTTGCATCTTTAGTTTTGTTATAATCAATGTGTGAATATTTTTTAGCTGGAGTTATGGATTGTGGAGTTGCATCTGAAAAAGTTAAGAAAGTGCAATTTGAGGTAACAGTCTTGAATATTAGTAACCTGATTTAGGTAGCACTGTATTGTAACTTCTTTTTAGACAAAATGCTAAAGTGAAATGTTTTGAGAGGGGATGTTTAGGATGTTGAACCCCAGCAGTATAAAGGACATGCAGGTGGGTTAATGGCCTAAATCATGTGACAGAATACTTTTATTTTTTTTTAAGACAAGTTTTTATTGGAGCTCAAAAGGTATATTGTAAATTACAACATAAGAGTCCAAAGTCCTCTGCATAATGACATAACGAATGTTAATTACAAACGTAAATCATAGAAAACACTGCATCATACATCATGTAATACCAGTATTACACAAAAAGTGCAAGTATTGAAAAATCTGTATCCCTAGAAAACCCCAATTTAACTCCCGTTATTCGTCTGACAAGTTCCTTTTAACATTTGTGTGAGAACATTATATCTTAAGCTATTTGGTGTTACGTGTCCCATTATTATGTCAAATACAGCAAGAATATCCATGAATATAAGACACAGGAGGTAAGAATTATTTGTTTCAGTGAAACGTATTTGGTACCATATATATTGACTGCTTCCAATGTGTGAAGCAAAGATGATGCTATTAGCTGTCCAAGGCAATTAACTTTTATGGGTGAAATCACTATTAGTTTATAATATATTCCCTTGTGGGCATTTTGGTACATGATGTCCTGTACTTTTTTTGTGTCTTTTTGTGCCATTTTTTAGTAACTTTAGCTTTGAAGTAAATAAGTCTAAAGGCTGGAGCTAAAATTAGGGCTCTGACAAATCCGATTCAGTGTGGCTCAGCAGAGGAAATGGGGTCACATGATCGATTAATCAGCTGCTATATCCTGTATTCTAAGGGGATGGGACAAGGGTAGAAACGCTAAAGAATATACTTTGTAAGGGATTTTGTCAAGATACATAGATAAAAATAAGAACCACTACTTTAGGTGGATTTCCAATGAATGTGAACAATTTGTATCATTTGTGACAAAAAGTTAGAATGCATTTTAACCCCTTAAGGACACAGCCTGTTTTGGCCTTGTGGACACCGCCGATTTTTGCAAATCTGACGTGTTAATTTATGTGGTGATAACTTTGGAATGCTTTTACCTATCCAAGCGATTCTGAGATTGTTTTCTCGTGACTTTATGATAGTGAAAAAATGTGGTCATTAAATTCAATATTTATTTGTAAAAAAAAAAAACACCAAAATTTTGAGAAAATTTGCAAAAATCAGCATTTTTCTAAATTTGAATGTATCAGCTTGTAAAACAGTTAGTAATACCACACAAAATAGTTACTAGTTAACATTTCCCATATGTCTACTTTATGTTTGCATCATTTTTTGAATGTCCTTTTATTTTTCTAGGACGTTACAAGGCTTAGAACCTTAGCTGCAATTTCTCACATTTTCAAGAAAAAATAACCCCATTTTAAAAAATGCACCCCTCAAAGTATTCAAAACAGCATTTAGAAAGTTTCTTAACCCTTTAGGCGTTTCACAGGAATTAAAGCAAAGTAGAGTTAAAATTTACAAATTTCATTTTTTTTTTAACGAAATTAATTTGTAATACAGTTTTTTTCTGTAGCACAGAAGGTTTTTACCAGAGAAACGCAACTCAATATTTATTGCCCAGATTCTGCAGTTTTTAAAAATATCCCACATGTGGCCCTAGTGTGCTAATGGACTGAAACACAGGCCTCAGAAGCAAAGGAGCACCTAGTGGATTTTGGGGCCTCTATTTTATTAGAATATATTTTAGGCACCATGTCAGGTTTGAAGAGGTCTTGTGGTGCCAAAACAGTGGAAACCCCCCAAAAGCGACCCCATTTTGGAAACAACACCCCTCAAGGAATTTTTCTAGGGGTATAGTTGACATTTTGAGCCCACAGATTTTTTGCTAAATTTATTGGAATTAGTCTGTGAAAGTGAAAATCTACTTTTTTTCTGAAAAAACATAGAATGTTTTAGTTTTTACAAGGAATAAAGGAGAAAAAGCACCCCAACATTTGTAAAGCAATTTCTCCCGATTACAAACTGCTGTTTGAAACAACAGCAGGGCTCAGAAGGGAACGAGCGCCATTTGGATTTTGGAGCGCAGATTTTGCTGGAATGTTTTTTGAGAGCCATGTCACATTTGCAGAGCTCCTGAGGTGCCAGTACAGGGTTAGCCCCCAAAAGTTTTGGAAACTACACCCCCGAAAGTATATATCTAGTGGAGTAGTGAGTATTTCGAGCCCAAGTTTTTTGTAGGATATGATGCAAAGTCCATGTGAAGAATTGAAATCAGATTTTTTCTTACAAATTTCCTACAAAGTACAATAAACTGAATAATTGCACTCAAACATTGATTATGCCTGTTCTTCTATGTTTATAAATACCCCCATCTGCTGCTCGATCAAATGGTGGGCCCCAAAAGGAACACCCTGCGGCTTTCAGGACACAATTTTATCTAAATTATAGGCCCTATTCCACGCCTTTAGGGGATTTCAGCTGGCAGAATGATGTAACACTTCCAGAATTGTCTCCATTTTCAAAATTAAACCCCCTAAAGTATTCATCTAGGGGGTGTAGTGCGCATTTTGAGCCCACATTTTGGTCCAGAACTTATGCAAAGCTGGTGTGAAAAATTGTAATTTGATTTTTTTTTCACAAGTGTAATTTTAAGGGTATTTTTTATAAGGGTATATTTTTGAAGGAATGCATCCCAATATTTATTGCACAGTTTCTTCTGTGTTCAGTAATATCTCTACTTTGGCCATAGTCTTCTGCCTAGCCACACGACAGGGCCCGAAAATATACATCATCCCCAAAACTATATCTAGGGATGTAGTGATAAAAGTTATTAAAGCAAAAAATAATGGGGATTAGGTGTAAAAAAAATGGAAATGTGCCATTCTGGTACAGCATACATAAATGGCATGTATTCTCACAATTTATTCCTTTACTCTGTTACTCCTATGTTTAGAAATATGCTGCGTTTCTGGGCGATCAAACAATAGAGGAGCGCCAATTTTTACTGGTAAGAAAAGGCTTGTCCTTAACCTCTTAATGCCAAAGGACGGATATATCCGTCCTGTGCAGCTGCTAGTTCGCGCAGGAGGACGGATACATCCGTCCTCTAATCGCGTGGGCACTGCCAGTGTACACACATGATCAGTGGCAGGAGCACGGCTGTTATACACAGCCTGGCTCCTGCCGCAACTGCCGGAATCTAAGCGCGCTCCGATTCCGTCAGTTTAACCCATTAAATGCCGCTGTCAATAGCAACAGCGACATCTAATGTGTTTGACAGAGGGAGGGAGCTCCCTCTGTCACCCCATCAGTGCCCCCGCAAAGAAATTGCGGGGCGCTGTTGGGTTTCCATGACAGCCGGGGGCCTAACAAAGGAGGCATGGCCTAATAGATTGCCTGTCAGTTTTACACTGACAGGCAAGACTGCTTTGATATACTAAGTATACCAAAGCATCATATATGCGATCAGCAGATCGCATAGTGAAGTCCCCTGGTGGGACTAAAAATAAATAAATAAAGCAGTTAAATAAAGTTTGTGAAAAAAATAAATAATTATAGTCAAAATAAAACGACTTTTTTTTCCCAAAAAGTGGTTTTATTTAGTAAAAGTGTCAAAACAAATAACACATACACATAAATGGTATCCCCGCGATCGTAACGACTTGAACAATAAAATGAACACATTAATTAAACCGCCAGATGAATGGCGTCCAAAAAAAACAACGGCAAAATAAGTCTATGTACCCCAAAATAGTACTAATGGAAACTACACCTTGGCCCGCAAAAATCAAGCCCACATACGGCCACATTGACGGAAACATAAAAAAGTTACGGCTCTTGGAATGCGGCAATGCAAAAACAAGTAATTTTTTTTCTAAAAGGGTTTTTATTGTGCAAACGTAGGAAAACATATAAAACCTTTACATATTTGATATCCCCGTAATCGTGCCGACCCATAGAATAAAGTTAACATGTTATTTACGCTGCATAGTAAACGGCGTAAATTTATAACGTGAAAATCAATGACGAAATAGCGTCTTATTTTCAATTCCCTCCTAAAATAAGGTTAATAAAAGTTAATCGATATATTATAATGGTACAATTGCAAAATACAACTCGTCCCGCAAAAAACACATGTCGACGGAATAAAAAAAAAGTTACAACACTTGGAATGCAACTGTGAAAAAACAAAAAATAATCCTTGGTCATTAACGCGCAAAATGGCCTGATCATTAAGGGGTTAACAGTGACTTTTTGCCTGTTGTTACTGCATGACCATATAATGCCAACAAAGCTGTTGACCATCAAACATAGTCCTGGTTTGATATATAGTAAATTAGCAAGCAAGGAAATATTGTCCTGTAGTGAAGGGCAATCTATCTAAAAATTGGAGGAAAAAAATCAATACAACAGCGTTGAAATTAAAGCGTGTTCACAGGATGAAAGAACAATTGCAGGGAAATATATTCATCATCTTTTTTCAAAGGGACTGGTTGTACAACGCCTCTTTAGCACCATCAATCACTATATGAGAGACAGACGTGACAAGTGACGTTGGCACACCATAACAGGTCCCTTCCCGGCAAGGTAGGAACTGAAATGCGCACAAAACAACCTGTCACCTGCAGAATATTTAAGGGGCAGTGTCCAACTCCGTATATATGGATAGTAAAAGATCACCAGTGCCCAAAGTATTGTCAACTTTACTAGAAGTTTTGACGGTTTTAAGAGGTCAGTGAAGAAACAGAATAAAACCATCTAGAGTCCATACTGTATTTATCGTGAACAGCTTGATACCCTCCAAACAAAAAAACAAAAAGCAAGAAGCCCATATCACCAGTTATGAGAATAAATATAACAGCTGAACATGGCAGAATATGGTCATAATAACAGGTAAAAACAAGCAAAAATATTATAACCTCAGTTTATGAAAATATATGATAATTATTCACTTCTGAAGGTATTAAAGAGGCTCTGTCACCAGATTTTCAAACCCCTATCTCGTACTGCAGCAGATCGGCGCTGCAATGTAGATAACAGTAACGTTTTGTTTTTTCAAAAACAAGCATTTTTGGCCAAGTTATGACCATTTTTATATTTATGCAAATGAGCCTTTCTTAAGTACAACTGGGCGTGTTTAAAGTTATGTCCAAGTGGGCGTGTATTGTGTGTGTACATCTGGGCGTTTTTACTTCTTTTACTAGCTGGGCGTTGTGAATAGACGTGTATGATGCTGACGAATCAGCATCATCCACTTCTCTTCGTTAACACCCAGCTTCTGGCAGTGCACAGACACACAGCGTGTTCTCGAGAGATCACGCTGTGACGTCACTCCCTGCCCCAGGTCCTGCATCGTGTCGGATGAGCGAGGACACATCGGCACCAGGCGACAGAGGCTACAGTTGATTCTGCAGCAGCATCGGCGTTTGCAGGTAAGTATCTACATCGACTTACCTGCAAACGCTGATGCTGCTGCAGAATCAACTGTAGCCTCTGTCGCCTGGTGCCGATGTGTCCTCGCTCATCCGACACGATGCAGGACCTGGGGCAGGAAGTGACATCACAGCGTGATCTCTCGAGAACACGCTGTGCGTCTGTGCACTGCCAGAAGCTAGGTGGTAACGAAGAGAAGTGGATGATGCTGATTCGTCAGCATCATACACTCCCATTCACAACGCCCAGCTAGTAAAACAAGTAAAAACGCCCAGATGTACACACACAATACACGCCCACTTGGACATAACTTTAAACACACCCAGTTGTACTTATAAAAAGGCTCATTTGCATAAATATAAAAATGGTCATAACTTGGCCAAAAATGCTCGTTTTTGAAAAAAAAAAACGTTACTGTAATCTACATTGAGCGCCGATCTGCTGCAATATGAGATAGGGGTTTGAAAATCTGGTGACAGAGCCTCTTTAATCTAGGGGTTTAATAAGAATTTGTAAAGCACAAGGGGGTGGCAGAAATATATGAGGTTGTAGAGAGTAACAATTGTTATTTTTTTCAGATGTGTTGTCAGAGATCATTAGCCTGTATATTGCTTGCAAAAACATTATTAATTTATATCAGTATATTCCACAAAGAACTCGAATGTAACAAAATGGAGTCTGTATCAGGAACACGCCTATGGAGACACTGCCCTGGAATGCAAGAGGAATGCAGATGAATTTACAGCTGAATAGAGCCAATAGGGCTTAAGCACGTCCCACATCTCTAGGGAGGAGATCTGTAGGTTCTTTGTTCAATAAAGTTTAATCTTACTTCCTGCTTCACTGAGGGAGGATGTGTACCAACTTGTCTGCCTGGTATATTTCTTCCATGCATGAGGTGGTTATTCGGTGTGAAATAACAGGGAAAAGGAAGTTTACCCTGACAGTGTCAGTTAATTACATTTTTTTGCAGTTGGTAACAATAGAGAAACACGCCTGTTCCGCTTTTTTCTGTAGTACAGAAACATTGCATATGTTTTATTCATCTAGGGGTATAATGAGAATTTTTAGTTTTGTTTAGTTATTTTGTGTTCAGTTTGTAATGGGGCAATAAAGCAAGTGGCATAAGGATAAATTAATCAAATTAAAAGGGGCAAAAGTGGCCGTGAATAAATGTGAAAGATTGAATAAATTAACAAAATTAATAATCTAAAGAGGAGTGGAAGGTTTTAAAGCAATCTTTTATACAAAGGCCAGGTTTGGAGGGGCATGTGTCGCATTGATAGCGAGAATCTTTACGGATTCCTCGTTTGTAGCGCACACACCATTTTTTTTGCGCCCGTAACTTTTTTTGGTGTGGGAGGCACAATGTTGCCCTCGAACTACTCTTGAGGCTTCACTGGCTGATGTTGAAGGTTCTCCTTCCTCCTCACTGCCTTCAAAAATTAATTTTTGGATTATGTTTTCCTGGTATTCTAGGTAATTTTCACGATGGCCAGCAGATCTGTACAAAATGTACGAGTTGTACATCGCTACCTGGACAAGATGCATGACAATTTTTTTTTACCCGGTCCTGGATTTCCTCATAGTATCATAGGGCTTAATCATCTGGTCGGCAAGATCGACCCCCCCCCATATATTTATTATACGCCTGTATACAAACAGGCTTTGGGGTCTCAGCAGATCTGCCTCGCACAGGGACAAGAGTGCTTGCGTCATTGTGTATTGTGCTGAGCATATGGACGTGGTTCTTGTCCCTATATTTTAAGAAGAGCACCCCATCACTGCACATTCCCCTGCTCTCGCCAATTTGTAGCCTTTGGCCTAAGAGTGTGTTTGGGAGGCCTCTTTGATTTTTCCGTACTGTTCCACAGGATACGTTTTTCTTTACAGTCAAGCATTTAAAAAGTGGAACACTGGTGTAAAAATTGTCTAGGTACAAGTGGTAGCCGTGGTCTAGCAGGGGGTGCAAGAGATCCCAGACAATTTTACCACTTGTACCTAGGACAGGAGGGCAGTCTGCGGGCTAAATCTTTGTGTCTTTGCCCTCATAAATCCTGAATGTGTATGTGTAGCCAGTTTCAGACTCACATAATTTGTCAATTTTGATGCCGTATCTGGCTCATTAATTGGGGAGGTACTGTTTGAATTTTAGCCGGCCCTTAAAATGAACGAGTGATTCATCAATTGTGATCTCTTTTCCAGGGGTGTATATTTCACTAAATTTGTTAGTAAAATGTGTGATCACAGGCCGGATTTTATAAAGGCGGTCAGAATTGGGGTCACTTGGGGGTGGACAATGCAGATTATAGTTATAGTGCAGAAATTTTATTATTGCGTCCAACCTTTCCCTGAACATAGTATTGCGGTACATGGGTGTATGGTGCAACACGCGTCTGTTGACCAATATGATCTCACTCAGGGTTTTTTTGTGATGCCCATATTTAACAGCAACCCCCAGAATTTATGCATTTCCACTGCATTAACAGGATGCCACTTTTTTGGCTTGGCATAAAATGACTGCGGATTAGCGCAATAAATTGCTCCGCATATAAGTTAGTTTGCATAACAATAAAATGAACAAACTCATTTGAAAAAAAAAAGAGTTTAAAAAAACGTATATCATCAAGACCCGCTGTGTCTACGTGAATCCATGAAGTAGCATTAGAATTCTGGAACTTGGGGGGTATAATTAACGGGGGAACCCAGAAATGTTCGCTATTATCAGGGAAGACTTGATGGCAGCCCACTTCGTGACTCTGAGGGATTTCCTCATCATCGCTGGAAGATGAGGAAAGAATAAATTCAGATCCGTCACTAGCTGATTCAGTATCAGAGCAAAGCATTTCGTATGCCTCTTCAGCATGATCGCTTAGCCATACTGCATATATATATATATATATATATATATATATATATATACATGCACAAAACTATAAAACTGGTACAGCAAAGTGTGTGTGTATCTCTCTATAGTAAAATTAATATGTTACAATAAATTGTATTGTAACAGTGAACTACATAATTTGAAACAAATTTTTTTTAACTTTTTTTAAATATATATATTATTTTTAATTTTTTTTTATAAAACCTCCCTAACTATTCCTAGCCAACTATCCCTATTTACCTATATAATTATATCTAACTAATCCCTAATAATCTAAACCTGTATGTTATCCCTAAATTCAGTAAAATTTCTATCTCTCTCTCTATCCTCTCTCTATTCTATTTCTGTCTCTCTCTCTCTCTATTAGGGCATGTGCACACACACTAATTACGTCCGTAATTGACGGACGTATTTTGGCCGCAAGTACCGGACCGAACACACTGCAGGGAGCCGGGCTCCTAGCATCATAGTTATATACGACGCTAGGAGTCCCTGCCTCGCTGCAGGACAACTGTCCCGTACTGTAATCATGTTTTCAGTACGGGACAGTAGTTCCACGGAGAGGCAGGGACTCCTAGCATCGTACATAAGTATGATGCTAGGAGCCCGGCTCCCTGCACTGTGTTCGGTCCACTACTTGCGGCCGAAATACGTCCGTCAATTCCGGATGTAATTAGTGTGTGTGCACATACCCTTATTATTTTTTTTAAAAAGAGAAGCTCCCGCAAGCTTCTGTTGGATGCAGAAGCAGGGAGCAGGTGTACTGAGCAGCAGTGGAGGGTTTAATGTGAGGTTATTATTGCGGGATCCGACAGGTGAATTCACACTGTCGCTGGGCATGTCTGATCTCTTCACTTTCACTCTCGGACTAAAGAGATTAGACGCTGACAGCCCAGTTACTGTTGTCATGCGCTGTGATTGGTCAGTCACAGAAGACTGACCCATCACAGCGATCGCCGACAGGGGACCGCTATGATTGGTCCCCTGCCGTGTTACTGTGCCGATCAACTGTCATACACAGTTGACGGCACAGTTCTGTCACCCTGTCTTTTGACAGGGTGACAGATATTAACCAGGACGCACCGGTACATCCCGATGCCTTAAAGCACTTCAATACAGGATGTAGTGGTGCGTCCTGGTGCGGTAAGGGGTTAACCAGATTTTCAATATTTTTGTTGTTGTAATTAATGAATAATAAATAAAAACATGAAATAAATATGATCGGTCCTTTCTAAGCTGCATAAAAACTACTAGTGTTTAATTTATTTTGTTGTATATTTTGTTAACTATTATATATCATATAATTACCATGTATATTTTTATTGTAATCAAAGCTTCGGTTCTTTTGTAAAAGTAAACATATAAAGCTATTGAGAAAAGAATTATAAATGTATCCAATTAGTACTACAGATGTAGCCGTCTTTACATTGACTTTTAACGCATTAAATTAACAATGGCTAGATCTCTTATCTTGACATTTTACAATGACTTTTCAATGGCTTTTGTTGTGTGATATCACACTGCAGCAAGTTATCAGAATCAAGTTAAAGATGGCTACATCTGTACCTCAAGTCTTCATCAATCACTCTCTAAATTAGGCCGCATGCACACAAACGTGCTTTTGCGGCCGCAATCCACGGGAGAATTGCGGCCCCATTCATTCCTATGGGGCCATGCACACGACCATGGTTTCCACGGTCCGCCCCTGGCTGACCCGAAAATCACGGCCGTGCACATGGCTACAGTCGTGTGCATGAGGCCTTACTCTTTTTGTTTATCAATGGACACAACTTTTTTTAAACAACTTATGCTAATCTAATAGTATACTTGATATAGATCCACTTTGTAATTTACTTAGGGTCCTTTTACAACGGCCAAATTTGGCCATAACAACAAGCGCAGATCAACGAGACAGCTCGTTGCCTCATTGATCGGCCACGTTTGCTCCTTTCACAAGGAGCAATGTATGGGGACGAGCGCTCGTTACTCTGTTCACTCGTTCCCATACATTTCAATCATGTCGGCAGCTTGTCTCTCACGCCAACAATAATATTTTTGTTTATATGAATGCTCGTTTGCCCGAACATTGGCCTGTGTAAAAGGGCCTTTACTTTAAAAATGTTGTTGTTTTATCCATGCAAACTCTGCCACTAGGTGATGCACTTCCTATAAGGGGAGGAGGAATTAGGTAGAGATAGACATGGACACTCTGCCTTTACAAGTCTATAGAGGGGGGAGCAGACGCACAGTAAGGCCTAGTACACACAGAATCTGCATTTGTTGCCCGCGGTCATTGAATGTAATGCAAGGACTGCAGACAAAAAACAGTGCAAAAAGCACTCAGAGACAAAAAACACATATTTTTTCTGCCTCCCATTGTTTTTAATGGGAGGTCAGAGGCGGAAACCGCTGAAAGAACGATGCTGCAATTTTTTCCTGTGAGCGGCCAAAAGTAACCCGGGAAAAGAACAGACTCTGCCTCCCATTGAAATTAATGGGGGGTGATTTAGGCCTTCTTTTAGTGTTGATTCCAACGCAGCTTCTGCATCAAAATCAACGCCAAAAAACTCTGTGTGAAATGACCCTTACGGCCTGTTCACACAGTTTTTTGGTGCTGATTTTGACGTGGAAACCACGTTGGACTCAGCGGAAACGCCTGAAAATTCCTCTGTGTGAACTAGGCCTTAGAAAGACACATGCAGCTTCCTGCCAAGTGTTAATGTCTCACCCCAGAGCTGGATCCTCAGCTACAATTCTTATTACTGCTGTATGTTCTCCTCCATGCTGCTACAGCTTCAATCTACTAGTCCTTCTCAATGAATTAGAATATCATCAAAAAGTTTATTTATTTCAGTAATTAAATTAAAAAAGTGAAACTCCAATATTATATAGATTCATTACACACAGGGTGATCTATTTCCAGCATTTTTTTTTCTTTTAATGTTGAGTATAGCTAACTGTTAATGAAAACCCAAAATAGAGTCTCTCAGAAAATTAGAATATTAAATAAGCCAAATGTCAAAAAAAAAATGTAATACCGAAATGTTGGCCTGCTCAAAAGTATGTACAGTATATGCACTCAATACTTGGTCGGGCTCCTTTTGCATGAATTACTGCATCAATGCGGCGTGGCATGGAGGCGATCAGCCTGTGGCACTGCTGAGGTGTTATGGAAGCATTGTTGGGTTTGGTGTCTCTCATTTTCCTCTTGACAATACCCCATAAATTCTCTATGGGGTTTAGGTCAGGCAAGTTTGCTGGCCAATCAAGCACAGCTGTTAAGGATCTGCCAGGCACAGCTTCTGTATCTACGCCCATAGGTAATCAGTCTGCACCTGCTTCTATGTCTGTGAGACTGACTCCATCTTCCACCACTCAGGATGGCAGGCTTAGGAGTGGGAGAGCCTATCACAGCCTGGCCAGACAGAGCTTGCTCCCGCCCTCTGTCTATTTATACCTGCCTTTCCTGTTCCTCCTTGCTTGTGATTCTTCTCGCTTGGTTTCCTGGCCCTGCTGCAGCTTCTTGATCTATTTGACCCTGCTTCATATTGACCCTGGCTTACTGACTACTCTCCTGCTCTGAGTTTGGCACCTCGTACACTCCTGGTTTGACTCGGCTTGTTCACTACTCTCCTGCTCTGCGTTTGGTACCTCGTACACTCCTGGTTTGACTCGGCTCGTTCACTACTCTTGTTGCTCACGGTGTTGCCATGGGCAACTGCCCCTTTTCCCTTGCTTCTGTGTACCCTTGTCTGTTTGTCTGTCGTGCACTTATTGAGCGTAGGGACCGTCGCCCAGTTGTACCCCGTCGCCTAGGGCGGGTCGTTGCAAGTAGGCAGGGACTGAGTGGCGGGTAGATTAGGGCTCACTTGTCTGTTTCCTTACCCCCTTCATTACAACAGCGATACTGTGGTTATTAAACCAGGTATTGGTACTTTTGGCAGTGTGGGCAGGTGCCAAGTCCTGCTGGAAAATGAAATCAGCATCTCCATAAAGCTTGTCAGCAGAGGGAAGCATAAAGTGCTCTATAATTTCCTGGTAGATGGCTGCGATAACTCTGGACTTGATATAACACAGTGGACCAACAGCAGATGACATGGCTGTTTTCTTCCTATCTCTCTGACCGATCGTTCACTGTGTCATTTCCTGATTCTACTTCTACTTGGGGTTATTTTTTACTCAGATCTTTCCTTTGCTTCACACATTCAATCACTTACACGCTCCTGTCACTTTCACCTCAAAAACATCTCCAGAATCCTCCCTTTTCTTACTGTGGAAACAGCCAAAACTCTCATTATTGCTATGATACACTTGCGTCTTAACTACTGTAACTCATTACTAATCGGTCTTCCACTCTCTAAAATCTCCCCTCTCCAATCCTTCCTTAAGTCAGCAGCCAGGCTCATCTTTCTGACCAACCGCTACACCAATGCCTCTACCCTGGGCCAGCCACTACACTGGTTGCCCATTCCCTTCAGAATTAAATTCAAACTTATTACCCTCACCCACAAAGCTCTCCACAGTGCTGCACCTCCTTACATCTCCTCCCTCATCTCTGTCTACCACCCTACTCGCGCTTTACATTCTGCCAACGACCTTAGATTAACATCCACCACAATCAAACCTTCCACTCCCGTCTCCAAGATTTTTTTCATGCTGCACCAGTTCTCTGGAATGAACTACCCCAGACAATCAGATTAATTCCCAACATTCATAGTTTTAAAGTGCCCTGAAAACACATATTTTTAGACAGGCCTATAACATTCCCTAATCGAACAACTTTCCCCGGCCCCCCTTTTACATCAGTTATGAGAACTTGACCCCCTCATTCACCAGTATCCCCCACACTCCTTGCACCCTAATTCACTTGAGGTCTGTCATACACAGATACTGGCTGGTGACTGGCTCATGCAGCTTTATATGAACTACCCCATATGTATAAAAGATGGCTGGACTACTGTACTTAACAAGCATTTTTTTACATTTTGTGTCTCCCTTATTTCCTCATAGATTGTAAACTCTTGCGAGCAGGGTCCTCATTCCTCTTGTTTGTATTGTAAATTCATTTTGTCAATATGTAATGTCTGATATTGTCTGTACAATGTATGCCCTGAATTGTAAAGTGCCGCAGAATATGTTGGCGCTATATAAATAAAGATTATTATTATTATCATCCGATAAATGATTCATTTAGGAGAAATCTTACAACAGCAATGTCTTTGCCTGTAAAGCAATGATGACTCCACGTGTTTCCTTGGAGGTAACCATGATTAACAGAAGAAAACAATAATTTCAAGCACTATCTCCCGTTTAAAGCAACAAGTCTGCTCTTATAACTCAATCAGAATGACAGTGATATCAGCTACCATGTCCTCATTAAGGCCTAATTCACACGACTGTGTTCGGTCCGTGATATACGGTCCGCATGTTGGCAGTATTTCCCAGACCGAACACAGTGCATAGAAGAAGAAAAAGGAGAGGAGGGGATACACTTTGATTGTGTTACAGAGATGCCCTAAAACGCAATCGACACCTATACAAGGACAATTGTCTATCTATGATGTAGGGCATAATTACTAGTACACAGGCTAATGTACTTGCATATATTTATGTATATTATTATGTAAAAATATAAATAATTTAAAAAAATCTGATTATAGGATTAAAATATGTGAACAAAAATTAAGTCATAATAACTGCAAAAAAAGTATGCAAACACAATATTTTTACATTTAATACATTTTATGACATACTGTACATTATGGTAACAAAGCACCAAATAAATACACTATACAGTATTTCATATTCAATACACATCTGCATTTCCCTCAAAATATAAATTAATTTTAATGAATCACTAACCTATATTCACCTAAATAATTGCATTACGCTAACAAAACACCAAATAATATACACTATACAGTATTTCTTATTCAATACACATCTGCATTTCCCTCAAAATCTAAATTTATTTTAATGAATCACTAACCCATATGCACCTAAATAATTGCACCAAAAGCAAACAGTTATGTCACAATAAAATAAAGTAGTAAAGTTACGAGAATGCTAAGAGAAAAAAAAAAGGAGAATAATTTTAGACCTTAAAGGCTATGAAAACTTTTGATGTAATTTTTTTTTCATGTATTGTATGTGTTTTGGTATACTAAAAATTTTATTTTGTTTGAGCGCTGCAGCTTCTATGTATCCACTATACATAGAAGCAGGATGAAGCATCTGTAAGCTGAATCCGTCAGTCAGTTTGATGGACGGATGTCTCAGATGACAATTGCTCATGTGTGCCTCTGACACACAAAAGCCCTCCATTTGTGGTCCATATGATGGAACTGTTGCTAGGAGATGCTTGGAAAAACCCTCCACAGCATATGGTGCTCAGTGTGGCCTACTTCCTGGGACCTGTGAATACACCTCAGAATAGCTGCTGTCCAGTCTGCGGACAATTTTGGAAGCACCATGACACAATGTCTATGCGCAACGCATTATCGTGATGGTGAAGAACCAGCCAGAATTGTGGGTTTGTAGGGCATGTTCATAACCCAAAAGTCACCAGAAACCAAAGCTAGCCAAGCAGAAGAATCTAACAGAGCTCCCTATACCATGAAAGCAAAAGAAAACGGTGCAGGAGTGATCATGGGTGTCTTCCTATGGGTGTCTCCAGTGGGTTAAGACAAAATAGTGACAATTTCCTACGTCTGTTTTTTTTTTGCGGACCGTAAAATACGGGTGATATATGGTCAGAATACGGCTGTAAATTAAGAACGTACAGAATGGATGCAGAAGCAGGGAGGAAGCCATACGGACCTAAATAAGGGCACTAGAATCCGCATTTTGCGAAACGGTGTGTGAGTTGTAACACTCTTTTCCAAAATTATAACATGATTTAATATTAATTATACTTACAAGGAGCAGCGTTTTCCAACAAGGAACCTTCACCAGTAACACCGTGAGACCCCTCTCTAGCTTTGCCAAGGTAGGCCTCAACATCTTTCAAGGTCTGGTCTGGAAGTCCATTTTCAAGTTTAGCAATCCTAGTTTTAGAAATATGAACACTCTAAACAAGAAGTATGTCCACAGAAGCAATATTTGCATCAGATAGCCTAATTCTATGACTATGTAACTCACCATATTGCAAGGTTTTATGCTACAACAGACAAATCCATTTAATGCCAGGATCACACACATCAGATTTAATGCAGCAGTTTTTGGTGCAGTTTTTGGATCAGTTTTTTGAGACACATACAGGATTGGACATCAAAGAAATGAAAATGCATCAGTCTTTTCTTTATACCCTTCCTTCCTTTTGGATCCACTTCTGCCCTTGGCTCAAAAAACTGATCCAAAAACTACATGAAAATTGCGTGTGTGATCCTGGACTAAGGAGAGTATGAAGCAAATAAAAGACTGATATGTAGAGAAAGGGGTATTTACTTCACTCAGATTGCATAAATATTTTTAAAATAAGTAACCTTCACATTCCTAGTATCCACCCAATGTTCACAGGAGGGGTAATTTACAAATATGGCGTTTTTAGACTATCGCACACACTTCACTTACAAAATTCTTACTATGGTCCACTGCAAGATATAAAAATATTGAAACTTCTGTGAAAAACAGCATATTTATTTGCATTAAACAGACTGCAAATAAAAAAAGAACACTGTAGAAGAGTTAAATGCCATATGCCAGCTGTTCATATGGAACTGGTAATACATGCCATAAACACTTACTCATGTATAATTTCAACAAACTTGCTGGTTTCTCCAAGTTGATATTGTATGTTCTTCCATCTTGTTCGGTCAACCTTGTCAGTAGGATCTCTCATACCTAATTTTATGTTTATATAGAAATCATTTTCTCTTATTACATATGCATGATTTGGCATTATACAGAAGTCATAACTAAAATTATTTATAATAAAGTTTAATACATATTAGACTGGAAGGAGAATTTATGGTGGTATGACTGACTCTCTGATAAAGTTCTACATGCATATTAACCCCTTCAGAACTGAGCCTGTTTTGGCCTTGTGGATGCAGCCAATTTTTTTCAAATCTGACAAGTGTCACTTTATGTGGTAATAACTTGGGAATGCTTTCACCTATCCAAGCGATTCTGAGATTGTTTTCTCGTGACATATTGTACTGTATGTTAGTGCAAAAATGTGATCAATAAATTCAGTATTTGTTTGTGAAAATTACCAAACTTTAGAGAAAATTTGCAAAAATTAGCATTTTTCTAAATTTAAATGTATCTGCTTGTAAGACAAATAGTAATACCACACACAATAGTTACTAGTTAACATTTCCCATATGTCTACTTTACGTTTGCATCATTTTATCAACATCCTTTTATTTTTCTAGGACGTTATAAGGCTTAGAACTTTAGCAACAATTTCTCACATTTTCAAGAAAATTTCCAAAACCTATTTTTATAGGTTCCAGTTCAGTTCTGAAGTGGCTTTGAGGGCCTTATATATTAGAAACCCCCATAAGTCACCCAATTTTAAAAACTGCACCCCTCAAAGTATTCAATAGAGCATTTAGAAAGTTTCTTAACCCTTTAGGTGTTTCACAGGAATTAAAGCAATGTAGAGGGGAAATTTACAAATTAATTTTTTTGGCGGAAAATCCATTTAATCAATTTTTTACTGTAAAACAAAAGGTTTTACCAGAGACGCAAATCAATATTTATTGCCCAGATACTGCAGTTTTTAGAAATATCCCACATGTGGCCCTAGTGTGGTAATGGACTGAAGCACAGACCTCAGAAGCAGCGGAGCACCTAGAGCAGGGGTCTCAAGCACGCGGCCCCTGAGTCTGTCATCTGCGGCCCGCGGGACACAGAGCCGCTAGTATCGGCTCTGCTCTGGTACTCTGTGAAATCCCTTCCATCACTGTCCATGAATGGACACGCGATGTCAGGGTCTTACCCAGAGCGGAGTCCCAAGCAGAGCGCTATCATAGGCTCTGCTCCGGGACTCTGTGGAATCCCCTGACATCGCTGTCCATGAGTGGACAGTTTTGTCAGGGTCTTCCCCAGAGCGGCGTCTCGGGCAGAGCGCTAGCATAGGCTTTGCTCTGGGACTCTGGAATCCCCTGACATCGCTGTCCACATATGGACAGCGATGTCTAGGGCTTCCCCAGAACTGTACAGTGATGTCAGGAGCACAGCTGGAGTCCCAGTAGGAGTGCTAATAGAACTCTGCCCGGGATTCCAGCTCTGGGGTTGCCCTTGACATCTCTGTCCATATATGAAAAGTGATGTCAGGAGCAGAGCTGGAATCCAAGGAAGGGTGCTAGAAGCGGCTCTGCTCCGGGACTCCAGCTCTGGGCAAGCCCCTGACATCACTGTCCATATATGGACACTGATGTCAGTTGCTATATTAGTGCTCTGTTCTGGGACACCGGCTCTGGGGTTGTCCCTGACATCACATTCCGGTCCAGGAGGATCTCCTGACATCACTGTGTATGAACATTGACATCAGGGGCTCCTCCAGTAGAGGAATCCCTGGCCAAAGCGTCGGCAATGCTCTGGCTGGGGATTCCATTCCTAGAGGAAGCCCCAATGGAGCTATCTACTGGGAGTGTCTGTGGTACTATCTACAAAGGGTGTGTGTGACATTATCTACAGAGGGCACTGTGGCAGCATCTACAGAGGGCACTGTGGCAGCATCTACAAAGGGCACTGTGGCAGCATCTACAGAGGGCACTGTGGCAGAATCTACAGAGGGTACTGTGGCAGCATCTACAGAGGGCACTGTGGCAGCATCTACAGAGGGCACTGTGGCAGCATCTACAGAGGGCACTGTGGCAGCATCTACAGAGGGCACTGTGGCAGCATCTACAGAGGGCACGGTGGCATTATCTACAGAGGGCACGGTGGCATTATCTACAGAGGGCACGGTGGCATTATCTACAGAGGGCACTGTGGCAGCATCTACAGAGGGCACCGTGGCAGCATCTACAGAGGGCACTGTGACAGTATCTACAGAGGGCACTGTGGCATTATCTACAGAGGGCACTGTGACAGTATCTACAGAGGGCACTGTGGCAGTATCTACAGAGGGCACTGTGGCAGTATCTATAGAGGGCTCTGTGGCACGATCTAAAAAGGGGCTGCCTAATTTTGACGTTTGTGTGTCTGCCAAACGCTGCCAACTGAGCTGCTGGACTGCATTTAGCGACACTTAAACTGTAAAAGTGAATTGTTGAAATAAGCACAAGGAGAAATATCTCAAATTGCCGGTAAGTTTAAACCTAGCGCTATTATTACAGTAATGTAGTATTATAGTAATATTGTAATATAGTGTTATAGTAGTTCAAATAACCAATCAATTAACAATAATTTTGTAATGTATCAAATTTGAAAGTAATGCGGTCTGTCAACTTCACATTTTTTCATTATGTGGCCCACTTACCCGGTCGAGTTTGAGACCCCTGACCTAGAGGTTTTCGGGCCTCCTTTTTATTAGAATATATTTTAGGCACCATGTCAGGTTTGAAGAGGACTTGTAGTGCCAAAACAGTGGAAACACCCCCAAAAAGACACCATTTGGCAAACTACACCCCTCAAGGAATTCATCAAGGGGTATAGTGAGCATTTTAACCCCACAGGTTTTTTGCTGAATTTAGTGGAATTAGTCCGTAAAAATGAAAATCTATTTTTTTTCCAATAAAACGTAAAAAATTATACATTTTTAAAAGGAGTAAAGAAGAAAAAGCACCCCAAGATTTGTAAAGCAATTTCTCCTGATTACGTCAATACCCCATATGTGGTAATAAACAGCTGTTTGGACACACAGCGGGGTTCAGAAGGGAAGGAGCGCTATTTGGCCTTTGGAGCTCAAGTTTACTCAATTGGTTTTCAGGTGTCATGTCGCATTTGCAAAGCCCCTGAGGGACCAAAACAGTGGACACCCCCCAGAAGTGACCCCATTTGGGAAACTACAGCCCTAAAAATAATTTGTCTAGGGGTATAGTGAGCATTTTGATCCCATAATTTTTTTGCTGAATTTAGTGTAATTAGGCCGTCAAAACTTCTAGATTTTTTTATTCTTTTTTTTTTTACGGCGTTCACCGTGCGCTATAAATGACATATTTAATTTATTCTGTGGGTCGATGCGATTACGGCAATACCATATGTATATAGGTTTTTTATGTTTTACAGTGTTTGCACGATAAAATCACGGTTTTAGAAAAATGATTTCGTTTTTGTGTCGCCATATTCTAAGAGCCACAACTTTTTTATTTTTCTATCAGGAAAGCTGTGTGAGGGCTTGTTTTTTGCGGAAACTGTAGTTTTTATTGGTAAAATTTTTGGGTACATGCGACTTTTTAAACCCTATTTATGCAATTATTTGGGAGCTGAAGTGACTAAAAATAGCGATTCCTGTATAATTTTTTTATTATTTTTTTTTATGGCGGTCACCGTGCAGGATAAAAGACACTATATTTTTATAGTTCAGGCTGTTACAGACACGGCGATACCAATTATGCATAGTTTATTTATTTTTTTCATTTTTTTCTAATAATAAAGGACTTTATAAGAGAAAAGGGCGATTTTAAAATTTTATTATTTTGACATTTTACTTTTGCAAATTTTTTTGTCACTTTTTGAACTTTTTTTTTTAGTCCCACTAGGGACTTGAAGATCCAATTGTTGGATCGTTCTTATAATACCCTCAACTGACCCTGAGGCATATTAGGACTGGAAGCCTTTGCAACAATCGGACCCCGCAATCGCGTAGCAGGGTGCCGATTTTGCTATAACAACTTAAATGCGGCGGTCGCTATTGACTGCCGCATTTAAGGGGTTAATCGGTTCAGATCACCGCTGTGATCCGACCCGATGTTTTCCCCCAGTACTAAGGCTGCTAGTAGCAGCCTGTACTGGAAGATGCCGGGCTGCGGGGACCGCCTGTGTGCTCTGTTAGGAGCTCACGTAGATTAACGGACTGCAGGCACAAGGATCAGTGCTGCAGCCCGTTAATCTATTTGGGGTGGTCGGGAAGGGGTTAACCTGCAACAAATGGGAACAATTGGAATAAATCAGCGGGTATACCTGTGAACAATCTGGGGCAATTCCTGGCACTTACAAGTTTTAAGAGAAGATAATAGATTTTGCTAAACAAAATATCATTCCCCTGGTAGATAAAGTGAGGAGTATAATAAAAATCGGGAAGAAATTACTTTACAGGTTCTGTAGACCTTTGAAAACAATTTATTTCTATTTTTTTAAATAAAAAAGTATATCGGTGTGATTTGTGCAACTTTCTAGCTACTTTCTATTAAGAATTATTTTGACTTTTTCAGATACAGCTGCTTTGTATACTCTATACAGAGCAGCTGTAACTTGTGCTGAGACCTGAATCTGTCAGGTCAGCGGCACTGACGGTTCAGTGACAGCGGATCTTGCGTGTCTCTGATGTGATTGAGAACAGCTCGATCCTGCCTGCTATCACTGAACCCCTCAGTGCCGCTGACCTTACGGTACGGGTCTCAGCGCAAAATACAGCTGCTCTATATACGGAATACAAAGCAGCTCTATCTCAAAAATTACAAATAATTTTTAATAAAAAGTAATTAGAAAGCTGCACCAATCACACTGATACACACACACACACACACACACACACACACACTCACACACACAAACACACACACACACGCACACACATACAGTGAAGGAAATAAGTATTTGATCCCTTGCTGATTTTGTACGTTTGCCCACTGTCAAAGACATGAACAGTCTAGAATTTTTAGGCTAGGTTAATTTTACCAGTGAGAGATAGATTATATATTTTTTTAAAAACAGAAAATCACATAGTCAAAATTATATATATTTATTTGCATTGTGCACAGTATTTGATCCCCTACCAACTATTAAGAGTTCAGCCTCCTCCAGACCAGTTACACGCTCCAAATCAACTTGGTGCCTGCATTAAAGACAGCTGTCTTACATGGTCACCTGTATAAAAGACTCCTGTCCACAGACTCAATTAATCAGTCTGACTCTAACCTCTACAACATGGGCAAGACCAAAGAGCATTCTAAGGATGTTAGGGACAAGATCATAGACCTGCACAAGGCTGGAATGGGCTACAAAACCATAAGTAAGACGCTGGGTGAGAAGGAGACAACTGTTGGTGCAATAGTAAGAAAATGGAAGACATACAAAATGACTGTCAATCGACATCGATCTGGGGCTCCATGCAAAATCTCACCTCGTGGGGTATCCTTGATCCGGAGGAAGGTGAGAGCTCAGCCGAAAACTACATGGGGGGAACTTGTTAAAGAGGCTCTGTCACCAGATTATAAGTGCCCTATCTCCTACATAATCTGATTGGTGCTGTAATGTAGAGAACAGCAGTGGTTTTTATTTTGAAAAACGATCATTTTTGAGCAAGTTATGAGCTAATTTGGATTTATGCTAATGAGTTTCTCAATGGACAACTGGGCGTGTTTTTACTTTTTACCAACTGGGTGTTGTACAGAGGAGTGTATGAGGCTGACCAATCAGTGACCAATCAGCCTCATACACTTCTCATTGTTCCAGCCCATTGTTACAGCGTGATTGTGCAGTGAAAGAAGCTGGGCACAGGACTACTTCACCGCATCAATGGGAGAATGGATGGAGCCATGTACCGTCAAATCCTGAGTGACAACCTCCTTCCCTCCACCAGGACATTAAAAATGGCTCGTGGCTGGGTCTTCCAGCACGACAATTACCCGAAAAATACCGCCAAGGCAACAAAGGAGTGGCTCAAAAAGAAGCACATTAAGGTCATGGAGTGGCCTAGCCAGTCTCCAGACCTTAATCCCATCGAAAATTTATGGAGAGAGCTGAAGATCCGAGTTGCCAAGCGACAGCCTCGAAATCTTAATGATTTACAGATGATCTGCAAAGAGGAGTGGGCCAAAATTCCATCTAACATGTGTGCAAACCTCATCATCAACTACAAAAAACGTCTGACTGCTGTGCTTGCCAACAAGGGTTTTGCCACCAAGTATTAAGTCTTGTTTGCCAAAGGGATCAAATACTTATTTCTCTGTGCAAAATGCAAATAAATATATATAATTTTGACAATGTGATTTTCCGTTTTTTTTTTTATATACAATCTATCTCTCACTGGTAAAATTAACCTAGCCTAAAAATTCTAGACTGTTCATGTCTTTGACAGTGGGCAAGCTTACAAAATCAGCAAGGGATCAAATACTTATTTCCTTCACTGTATATATATATACACACACACAGCTCCAGTGGTGGGTGCAACTCCTCCTAGGCTCAGGCTACGAACCCTCAAATAGATAGCAAACAAAAGAATTGAGACGCGCACTTAAAAGTAGTGGATGAAAAAAGTGGTGAAAAAATGTAGTGCTAGACCAGAGAGTTCAATCATTAAAAAAATACAACTTTATTGCATGATACAAAATTGTTTAACAAATATCATAGCATATCAGCTATAATATATGGTGGGGTAAAATAGATTACCAGTAAATAGAAAAAGATTACAAATGTACAATATGACTTGGTCAAGGTATTGCGTCTTCTAGTTGTTTGAGATGGGTTCCCTCTGAATCAAATTGAAACATTGATTATGATGCATAGAGTTTGGTTGTTGGTCAAAAGATTTTGGAAAGAGGAAGGGGGTCTTAACTTTACCCCAATTTGGGGTAATTTACATCTTGAAGTACTAAATAAAGTTGAAAATTATAAATACTGGGAGAAACGTTGTATAAACAATCTTGCCAAATAATGAAGAACAGTGGTATAACAGATTTTGATACGCTGGATAGAAAATTCAATCTTGGTGCAAATTTGTAAATTTGTGCACTGCCAAATAGTACATGCTCAGAAAAGCTGAATACTGGAGACAGAGTTATTAGAGAAATCCCTAGCTTCATGGGATTAATTATAAACACAACTTTATTTAAAGGGTTGACCTCCAAGTTCTATAAATTAATCCTTAAGCAAAAGATTAGAGGGAACCCTCTGAAATTGATGAAAGCCAGGGAGAAAAGTATGGGCCCCATTGATCTAAATATCTGGTCTTTGACCCTCAAATGGATCCCCAAGATTTCCTTTCGCCTAGCCCATAGAATGTCTCAATATTTTATTTCTCTTAGATTACGTAATTCCCATTATAAATTGGCTAAATTCTATATAGAAAATATTTACTGTTTCCCAAATGTGGGTTTAAAGATGCAGATGATTTACACCTCCTTTGGGAATGTTCTAGGATTCAGAGTTTTTGGAAGGCAATAGTAGACAGTATCACTAAGGTATATCAGATAAAGTTACTATTTGATCCATCATTCTACATCCTTGGAGCATTTCCTCTGTCTCTGGTGTGTAGGAAAATTGTTGCACTATGCAAGAATATGTATTTTAAAAATTGGGTAACAGAGTGATATGGATAAAATATGTTAACAAATTTTAATGGAAAAATATTGGTGTACAGAAAGTAAAGTAACATCTTTGAATTTACATCAATATGGGATCATTGGTGTAAGGAGATATGAACAGCAGGGAATTGGAGATATTGGCAGGTTGTTGAAAGGAAGAGGGGAGATTGCATCTGTGGTTTTTTATTTCAGGGGAGGTGGTAAGGGGTAAAATATTTAAGGGGATTCCTATGTAACAGGTACTTTTATAGTGGTAATGTTTGGTGATGTGAGGGAATAATCTTTCTATTACATAAAAAAAAAAAAATACAATAAATGTACACAGTGTTTCTCACCTCTCTTTGATGCAGTTGATTTGCCTACAGGAGAGGGCTGAATTTTCTTGCTAGCTTTACCTTCTCACTTCTCATTTAAAGGAGTAGAAGATTTTTGAAGTTCATTAAGGTTTTCCGTTTTTGAGACACAACTGATCATGACCAATGCCATTTCCAAAATCTAAAGAAATCAGAATATTCAAATATTAACGTAAGGCCTTATTCAGATGAGCGTGTCCATTTTGCATCCGCAAAAAAAAAAGAAGCGTATTTCAGTTCCGTGTGTAATCAGTGTGCTTTCCGCATGGCATCAGTTTTGCCCATCCGTGTTTCTGCACTTCCTGTTTTTCTTCCCTCATGTTTTCTTCAGCAAATGATGCGTGAAAAACAGACAGCACATGGATGTCATCTGTGTGCTGTCCGTGTTTTTCACCCACCCATAGACTTCAATGAGACGTGGTCTGCAAAAACTAACCAAAATAGGACATGCAGTGAGTTTCACGCAACGGACACTCGCTGCGTGAAAAAACATGCATGTGTGAATAGCCCCATTGATTTGCATGGGCTAGTGCGATGTCAGTAATTTAAATGGACAGCACACGGACGTAAAATACGGTTGTCTGAATTAGGCCTAAATGAAATACAACCTGAACTTCTGTGTACTGTGTTATATAATTGTTAGGAATATCTAGAAACTGACTGCTGTAAATAAAAATAAATAAATAAAATAATTGAAAATATTTTATTTCTTGCTTATTTTTACAGTCTTACCTGAGCAACCAAGTATGGGGGATTTTGGCATCGGACAAGTCTTTCAACACATGGTTTGTCTACTTTACTACACCAGTGCATCACCTACATGAGGTAAATAATAAGGGAGAAACAAGGGAGCATTGTAATGATGTTTACAACATACATGTGTGCAGCATCACATCAGCAGCCGTATGCAATGTTTACACATTGGTTTTGTGCAAGTTTGGGGTACACGTTGGGATATGCTTCCGACTTATACCCCATGAAATGTTAAATACTTTTGTGTCAAAAAAGACAAAAGTATAATAGGTATGATACCTTTACCTTATACCCCGAAAGTGTCCATATGGTATAATGGGCAAACCATGCCAAAAAGATTGATGTTTTAACATATTTAGGCACCTTTTTTTACTGTATTGAAAATTCTCGGTAGAATTAAAAATCACTAGAAAATTAAAGTGCTTGAATTATTATATTACAAAATTTTTCTTTAAGGGTATGTTCACACGCAGTAGCAAAATACGTCTTGAATTACGAAGCTGTTTTCACCTGAAAACAGCTCCTGATTTTCAGAAGTTTTTTTAACAACTCGCGTTTTTTGCAGCGTATTTTACGGATGTTATTGGAGCTGTTTTTCAATGGAGTCAATGAAAAACGGCTCCAAAAACGTCCCAAGAAGTGACATGCACTTCTTTACGCGCCGTATTTTGACAGCGCCGCGTAAAATGACACCTCGTGGGAACAGAACATCGTAAAACCCATTGGAAGCAATAGGCAGATGTTTGTAGGCGTAATGGATCCGTTTTTTCAGGCGTAATTCGAGGCGTTAAACGCCCGAATTACATCTGAAAACAGTGCGTGTGAACATACCCTAAAAGTGACAACAGGAAATGGCCGCTATTACAGCTCCTTTAAGGGTTGTTACCGATTTTGTTTTCAGACTCATGGAAGGATAACTCTACGTGGTTATGCTTTGACACGCTGCTTATCCCTCTGCTCTTTAGCAGATTTGGGAAGGAATAATGCTCAAATCACTTTTATTTATTAGAATATGTTTAGATCACATTTTGAGTTCGCATTTAGTCGTATACGTTAAAAGCATACGATATAAATGTAGACAACAGTATGCCATTCGAATGCTTTGTCTGTGTTTTTTTACGTGTACATTAAAACGTAGAGGCATCCTTTTGCATCAGTTTGCGTATCCGTTTAACGTATACATTAAAACATTTTTTTCTTCTACGAAGGAGTTAAAAACATGTTGTTTAATGTATGTAAAATGTAAACTAAATGACTATGTAAATATTATTATGTGGGGAAAAAAAGTATATGTCGACTTGAGTTGATGACTCGATGGAGGTTTACCTCATTCTTTATGGATCTTTGGTTTTTCCTGAGTTCTTCTAGTTCATCAGCTGCTTTCTCTGTCTTTTGTAGGATATCATGCAGATATGACTTTTTACTTGATTCTTTCATGCGATAAAATGCTTCATCATATTCGTCACAAACATCTAGGATAGAAATGGGAGTATATCTAGGTTATAATGGTTGCAACTCAAAGTGACTAAACACAGATACTTGATATATTATATTAGCATTTTATGTGCAGTAATAACACCAGGACTAGCTGTATAGATAGATGTATCCTGCTTTATAGTTTACACTTTATAAAAAAATATAATAAATCGCTAGGTTTTACCATCCTTATCTGCCAAATTTCTATATAGCTTCCATTATCTCTACCTTCTAAGCCCAGGGTCATTGTTAATAATAATGATAATAATAAAACATTATTCTTTCTAGCTTCCACCGAAGACGTTCTCTGAGCCCTAAATGTGTTTAAAATCAAGTCCCTTACCATCTTTTAATAAGTTATAGTTTTCTTCAAAATTGTCGGATTCATTTTCATTTTGTGAAAGGAAAATTTGCAGTGTCTCATCTCCAATACCTGATAGAAATTAAATTATAAAGTACATGTGAAAGGATGCTCATGTCAAACAATGCATTTTGGCAAAAGGATATATACTGTATGTATGTATATATTATATATATATATATATATATATATATATATATATATATATATATATATATATATATATATATATATATATATATATATATACAGTGAAGGAAATGAGTATTTGATCCCTTGCTGATTTTGCAAGTTTGCCCACTGTCAAAGACTTGAACAGTCTAGAATTTTTAGGCTAGGTTAATTTTACCAGTGAGTGATAGATTATATTTTAAAAAAAGAAAAGAAAATCACATTGTCAAAATTATACATATTTATTTGCATGGTGCACAGAGAAATAAGTATTTGATCCCCTACCAACCATTAAGAGTTCAGCCTCCTCCAGACCAGTTACACGCTCCAAATCAACTTGGTGCCTGCATTAAAGACAGCTGTCTTACATGGTCACCTGTATAAAAGACTCCTGTCCACAGACTCAATTAATCAGTCTGACTCTAACCTCTACAACATGAGCAAGACCAAAGAGCTTTCTAAGGATGTCAGGGACAAGATCATAGACCTGCACAAGGCTGGAATGGGCTACAAAACCATAAGTAAGACGCTGGGTGAGAAGGAGACAACTGTTGGTGCAATAGTAAGAAAATGGAAGACATACAATATGACTGTCAATCGACATCGATCTGGGGCTCCATGCAAAATCTCACCTCGTGGGGTATCCTTGACCCTGAGGAAGGTGAGAGCTCAGCTGAAAACTACACGGGGGGAACTTGTTAATGATCTCAAGGCAGCTGGGACCACAGTCACCAAGAAAACCATTGGTAACACATTACGCCGTAATGGATTAAAATCCTGCAGTGCCCGCAAGGTCCCCCTGCTCAAGAAGGCACATGTACAGGCCCGTCTGAAGTTTACAAATGAACATCTGGATGATTCTGAGAGTGATTGGGAGAAGGTGCTGTGGTCAGATGAGACTAAAATTGAGCTCTTTGGCATTAACTCAACTCGCCGTGTTTGGAGGAAGAGAAATGCTGCCTATGACCCAAACAACACCGTCCCCACTCTCAAGTATGGAGGTGGAAACATTATGTTTTGGGGGTGTTTCTCTGCTAAAGGCACAGGACTACTTCACCGCATAAATGGGAGAATGGATGGAGCCATGTACCGTCAAATCCTGAGTGACAACCTCCTTCCCTCCACCAGGACATTAAAAATGGCTTGTGGCTGGGTCTTCCAGCACGACAATGACCCGAAACATACAGCCAAGACAACAAAGGAGTGGCTCAAAAAGAAGCACATTAAGGTCATGGAGTGGCCTAGCCAGTCTCCAGACCTTAATCCCATCGAAAACTTATGGAGGGAGCTGAAGATCCGAGTTGCCAAGCGACAGCCTCGAAATCTTAATGATTTACAGATGATCTGCAAAGAGGAGTGGGCCAAAATTCCATCTAACATGTTTGCAAACCTCATCATCAACTACAAAAAAACGTCTGACTGCTGTGCTTGCCAACAAGGGTTTTCCCACCAAGTATTAAGTCTTGTTTGCCAAAGGGATCAAATACTTATTTCTCTGTGCACAATGCAAATAAATATATATAATTTTGACTATGTGATTTTCAATTTTTTATTCATATATATATATATATATATATATATATATATATATATATATATATATTCTCAATAACTAGGAACACTATGCTAAAGGTGGCCGTACACATGAAATAATTGTTGGTCAAACACTATTACTCCAGACTCCCATCATAAACATGCACGCTGGCACCACACGATCCTTCTTTCTCCTGACACCTGTCGTCAGTGAAGAGTTGGGAGGACCAAAAACACATTATATTGTAGGCCTATTTTACAGAAATTGCCGGCTTCGGATGATTTTTATCTAATGTGTATGGGCACCTTTACATGAATAACACAAACTGCCGCAACTATAAATAATCAGTAAACAGCAACTATGAGAAACAAATTATGTTTGGGTTTAGGTTGATAATGATGATTTTGAAAGAAAAATAAAAGAAAACCCATTTTTTGCCCTGTAAGGGTATGTGCACACACAAACTAAAAAACTTCTGAAAATACAGAGCTGTTTTCAAGGGAAAACAGCTCCTTATTTTCAGACGTTTTTTTAAGCCACTCGTGTTTTTCGCTGCGTTTTTGGAGCTGTTTTTCTATGGAGTCTATGGAAAAATAGCTCCAAAAATGGCTAAAGAAGTGACATGCACTTCTTTTTCGCGTCCGTTTTTTTCACACGGCCATTTTTCAAAACGACCGCGTAAAAAAATGGCCCGTCGCAACAGAACGCCATTTCTCCCATTGAAATCAATGGGCAGATGTTTGGAGGCGTTCTGCTTCCGATTTTTCAGCCGTTTTCGGCCCGAAAAACGGCCAAAAATAAGCCGTGTGAACATACCCTTAATGTCTGAAATGACTAATATTTGATTGCTTTTGCATTAACTCTGTTCACGCTACTTCAATGGCTTCTGTTCTTAACAGAGTTATAACCAGTATGACTGATCCGTTTTTAAACAAATCCCAAGAAATCCCGATGGGTCTTTTTGACTTATAATGAGGGCCTTCTGGTTCTGGTGCTTTTGACGGCAAGGCTAGTGCTGCAGAATACTCTATCTAATCTTGTTGTCAAAAACAATGATATGGAAAAAATGCCAATGCACACAGAGAATAATGTTTGTCTGCAATGCTCCCTTGACTTTGGTTACAGCATGTACGTTAGAGTAAAGCTTTTGGAATGTAAAACCTATATTATAAAATTTGATAAATAACAGTTTCCTAACACTATATTATTGTTTGAAATTATTCTTTTATAAGAGCGAGGGATTCAATAAGGCTGGGTTCACACGAGCACATTAACGTCCGTAATGGACGGACGTATTTCGGCCGGAAGTCCCGGACCGAACTCAGTGCAGGGAGCCGGGCTCCTAGCATCATAGTTATGTACAATGCTAGGAGTCCCTGCCTCTCTGCAGGACAACTGTCCCGTACTGTAATCATGTTTTCAGTACGGGACAGTAGTTCCACGGAGAGGCAGGGACTCCTAGCCTCGTACATAACTACGATGCTAGGAGTCCGGCTCCCTGCACTAAGTTCGGTCCGGGACTTCCGGCCGAAATACGTCCGTCCATTATGGACGTTAATGTGCTCGTGTGAACCCAGCCTTATAACAGCCCTGCAGGTTAATGTCAGATCATTCCAACTTCAAAGAAAAACAGCATTCCAGGCATTTTGAATTTCTACTGAGAGACTCCAAGAACCAATCAGCTTTGTATGTAGACATTCTCATATTTTATTATAGACTTTCAACTAACGTCTGGCTGCAGTGTTTTAGCCACATAAACACATGCAGCGAAACATTTAAAAAAAAAACGTGGCTAAACATTGTGTGAATCTGGCATAAGGGTGTCATTTATCCTTTAAATAGTGCCATTTTTATAGCAGGCAAGGAGAAGGGAATACCAGAAAAGGACTTTTTTTTGGCATACCTTCCAACAATATGGCAGGACATTTTAAACCTTTCCACCTTGGAAAGCCTTAAAAAAACTGCCTAAAAAATGCCCCCGTTTGTATCTGCATAAGCCTAGTCTCTTTACGGCTCCACTTGTAAAAAAATGGGACTGGTATGTGTTGGTCACATTGTAAATGAGTCTTTATTATGAAGGTAGTCAGGCTATGGAGCTATGATATATTTTTCTACTACCAGGAAGACAAAACATCTATTTCAGGTTTTATGTGTGTCTTCCTCTGGATCAACACAGACATCATAACAGCCTGAACATGCTGGATGTCTTTTTAAAAAGAAGCTATAAGGGTATGTGCACACGAGAAGTGCCTTTTACATCTGAAATTACAGACTGTTTTCAGGAGAAAACAGCTCCGTCATTTCAGACGTAATTGCTCCTCCTCGCATTATGCGAGGCGTCTTTGACGGGCGTACATTTGAGCTGTTCTTCATTGAATTCAATGAAAAACAGCTCAAATTACGTCCAAAGAAGTGTCCTGCACTTCTTTGACGAGGCAGTCATTTTACGCGTCGTCGTTTGACAGCTGTCAAACGACGACGCGTAAACTACAGGTCGTCGGCACAGTATGTCGGCAAATCCATTCGAATGAATGGGCAGATGTTTGCCGACGTATTGGAGCTGTATTTTCAGGCGTAAATCGAGGCATAATACGCCTCGTTTATGCCTGGAAAAAGGTCGTGTGAACCCAGTCTTAGAGTAGAACAGAAAAAACCCTGAAAAACCTTACCTAATACTGCTTTTAGTTGCTCCAACATGGAAGTCTTTGTAATAAGTTTATCTAAAATATCTGAAACTATGATTTCTGCTTCCTTGAATTTTTCTTCTAGATCACCAATGCTTTCTTGAGTACCCTTTGCATCCATTCTGGTATTAGCAAGTGTCTCAAGTACATGCCTGTTGACAGAAAATAAATCCACAAGTTTTATAGACAAGTGCAGCATTATTCAAAAGATCGATTTTCTAATTGCATATGGATGATCATCTATAAGAAAGCCTTCTTACCTGTTTTACCATAGGATTTCTTGTTTCTCATCAGTATGGACATAATCGAGGTTGGCTGACAACTATCTTTCCTGACTCCCCCATTAATATGTCTATTTGGTTCAGCCAAATGGGCATGTTATTTCAGTAGGGGAGAAGGATAAGCAGCTACCAGACACCTTTTGGTAATATTTACAGGGTTGCCAACCTCCTCAGCAATATTTTTTTGACAACTGAACCAAAAATTTCAACAGACATATACCACTACATACTGATTTTTATGACAGTCCAAAAATTTACAAACGGTTGACAATGCAGACTGTTTATCTCTCAAGGAAACAAAGAAATTAATAGGTTCAAATCCAACTGTCCCATGCTTGTTCCTCTGGAAATACACACACACACAAAAAAGTTGTACTATGCTCCATTGAACTCTATATGTACGGAATACAGTATCTTTGTACAAACGGAGTCGAAAGGAGCCTGTACGACAGTGCACAGAGGCTGTATGGCTCTGTACTAAAGAGCCGTACAGGCTCCATGTACTACTGTACATGGCTCCATATACTACTGTACAGGCTCCATGTACTACTGTACAGGCACAATATACTACTGTACAGGCTCCATGTACTACTGTACAGGCACCATATACTACTGTACAGGCTCCATGTACTACTGTACAGGCACCATATACTACTGTACAGGCTCCATGTACTACTGTACAGGCACCATATACTACTGTACAGGCTCCATGTACTACTGTAGAGGCACAATATACTACTGTACAGGCTCCATGTACTACTGTACAGGCACCATATACTACTGTACAGGCTCCATATACTACTGTACAGGCTCCATATACTACTGTACAGGCACAATATACTACTGTACAGGCTCCATGTACTACTGTACAGGCACCATATACTACTGTACAGGCACCATATACTACTGTACAGGCTACATGTACAGGCCGCAGAGAGGGAGATGAGTGGCTATTCGATACTGCATCTGTATTGATACTTGATACAACAGAATCAGATACAAATCCAATGTGTGTAATCTATTTTCCTTGGACCTGCGCAACAATAGATTTTATACCCTGTGCAAGTCACTTTTTTGGCCTAAGTTTAGTGTATAAACTCCGGACGTATATGTTAAACATAGGCTGTGACGAATGCTTAACAGTGGCACTGATAGACTATTATGGCATCCGTTTAACGTATGTCATGAGCTTTTCGTGACGTATATGTTTAACGGATGCCATAACAGCCTATAGTGACGGATGCATCCGTCACAGGCATCTGTCACTCATAGGCTATTATGGCCTATCAACGGATAAATCATAAAAAGCTTTTGAAAAATTAATAACGTATATATTCAACGGATGCCTGTGAAGTGTGCCATACAGTAGCATAAGTCACCCATATATATTTTTTAAGGGATCCCATTGTATGGAATAGCATAGTCTATTACACGATTCCATACCTCAAAAACAGGGTATACCGACCTATACCAACGAGACGGAGGACAAAAGGATGCGCTTTAGGCCTCCATCGGGCTAATGAGCACGTTTAGCGTGTACATCATAAGCTTTCCTGGCGTACGTGCTAAATGTAGAGCAAAAACGTGATGTAAACAAGGCCTGAGGCTTCATGCGCAGGAACGTAAAAACGCCCGTAATTACGAGCCGTAATTACGGGCCGTAATTACGGGCCCATAGACTTCTATTGGCCACGGGTACCTTCCCGTATGCTTACGGGAAGGTGCCCGTTCCCTTGAAAAATATGGAACATGTCCTATTTCAGGCCGGGTGGCTATGTGTGTGTGCCCGTAATTACGGGAGCATTGCTAGGCAACGTCAGGGGATAGTCACTGTCCAGGGTGCTGAAAGAGTTAACTGATCGGCAGTAACTCTTTCAGCACCCGGGACAGTGACTACTGCTGGAGTTAATAGTATTAAAAGTTAACTTACCTGCTTCTTCCTGCAGTCCGGCCTCCCGGGATGACGTTTCATCCAATGTGACCGCTGCAGCCAATCACAGGCCAATCACAGGCTGCAGCGGTCACATGGACTGCCGCGTCATCCAGGGAGGTCGGACTGGATGTCAAAAGAGGGACGCGTCACCAAGACAACAGTACGTATGAACTTCTTTGACTTTCAATCGCTGCGGAAACTCTGCCCGAAAGGGCTGCCCCTTCTCTCCACCACTGACAGAGAGAAGGGGCTGCCAATTAGTGCAGACAAAACGGGTCCGTAAATACGGTGTGGAATACCGGTGACACCGGAGGCGTATTTACGGGCACGGGTCCGTAAATACTGGTGGAATACGGGTCGAATATGTGTGACAAAGGACCCGTATTTACACCAGTATTTACGGGAGGAAAAAAATAAGTTTGTGTGCATGAGGCCTCAGACTGCTGGTGAATTCTGCTGAAATTAATGAGATCCACAGACAAAATTCTAATATCTTCAGGTCAGTTTAGTTTATTTCACATAGTGGGAATTAATGCAATGAACTTATTTGCAAGCCCTTACTTGGTTACTGAAAATCTCTTCTCAGTGTAAGAATTCAGACATGGTTTTAAGGACACCACCAGAGAAAATGTTATTATACAATCAATACTTAATCAATACTTACTTCAGACGGTTATTTGTGTTGTGTTGTTCTCCCATTTTCTTTAGGAAGATACTTTTAAAGTTATGCAAGAACATTTGTAACGTGCTGGGACCAACAAAAACGTTGTCCGTCATTGCTGCTTCCTTTGAAAGTCGAAGCTTGAGTTTTTCCTGCGTGATGACAGTTTATATACATATTAATACATAAATAACAGTTCTGATGTACAGATGTAGCCAAGTTTATCTTGACTGAACTTGCTGCAGCGTGATATCACCCAACAAAACCCATTGAAAAGTATTTGAGAAAGTTAAGTTAAAGTTTCTTTACACTGTGTATTTAATGTATTAAAAGTCAAGATAGAGTGCTACATCTGTAGTACAAACTCATATTCTTTTTGGTTGTTGCTAGTGAAACATTAAGCAAATGTTAAGGGGAGGGGGGGGGTCAGGAACCAAAGCGGTTATTTATATGACAGAAATGTTTTAAGGGGGTAAATGAAATACATTATAGAATTTCACTTTCAATCAGTAATGCATATAGTAGACCAAACAAAGTATAATCTTGCTAATGTGTTCCATTCCGCATGAGCAGGTGGCCTTGTACATTACCCCCAAAGAGCAGCAATTGATGAAGACAGATATTATAAAGTGATAGCCAAACTTAGATACTTGTTAGTCTCTGCTTATTTTGCAGAGTGCCCGAGAAACCCACAACATATGCTGTCTAGAATAGCGTATCATCTCAACAGACTGCTGGAGCAATGGGCGTCTTGGACTAGAACTGGACAGTAAAAACCTAGAGCGTCTACTTTGCATGTTTTAATATATTGACCATATATAATACATGCCTCACTAGGCTGAAGATACTTTTTAATATCCTACCTGTGACTTTTGCTTCAACATGTATTTTTTTTCATGACAACTATTCTTGTATCTACCCTGTGCTCAGAGGTTTTGTATTTTATTCTTAGATTTTGTCTGAACAAATCCCACGACTTGTCCTAGAACTGCTGCTGCCGGGGCAGAGTCCTGAATCCTGAATACAGCACTCAGGTATTGATCTATCTTTCATTCATTTACTTTTCCTGCATATTACTCATATACATCCCAGACTATCTGGTCAGAAAACAGATGGCACTGTTGTGTATGACTGAACCCATTCCTTTAGGTCACATAGGCAGAGAGATACATGACAGGCAGTCATAGTTATCATGAATACTCTTAGTCTTTTGACACCAAGAATTTCACCAAACAGTCACATAATCTTACTCTTGGATACAGTGCCATACATAGAAGATACGGGTCCTCATAGCAAAGATCAAACTGGGCCCTCCATTATGGTGCCCTAATTTAGAGCTACTGAGGACAGACGGGCGTGATTAAGCGCCAATCCCAGGGATTATGTATTATTTTGTCTATGTATATTATACTGGTCATATGTTCTTCTTAAAGAGAACCTATCCGCTCTCCTGACATGTAAATCATTGTATTTCCCATAAAATTATAATGCTCTAGCATCTTTATTCTAAGCACTCTGCATTTTTCCATCCCTCTATTATTCCTCTTGGAAATGTTTTTTTTTTTAAATATATTTTATTTTCTTTCCTTAAAGAGGCTCTGTCACCAGATTCTCAAATCCCTATCTCCTATTGCATGTGATCGGCGCTGCAATGTAAAGAACAGTAAAGTTTTTTGTTTTTTTTAAACTTTCATTTTTGGCCAAGTTATGAGCTATTTTATATATATGCAAATGAGCTTTGAAATGGACAACTGGGCGTGTTTTTATTCGTATGTCCAACTGGGCGTGTAATGTGTTTTTACTCACAGAAAAGATTCAGAAGTGTCAGGATTCTGAATACACATGACGTCCAGGCTGGGGGTCATGTGTATTCATTATCAGGACACTTGTGTATGTGGCTGCACATCGTTCTAGTAAGAACGTGATGCTGCTTGTAAATGAATGGAGAGGAGTGCATGATGCTGATTGGTCACTGATTCGTCAGCATCATACACTTCTCTCCACAACGCCCAGTTAGTAAAACAAGTAAACACGCCCAGTTAAAAACACAATACGCCCAGTTGGACATACGAATAAAAACACGCTCAGTTGTCCATTTCAAAGCTCATTTGCATATATATAAAATAGCTCATAATTTGGCTAAAAATTAACGTTTTAAAAAAAAACAAAAAACGTTACTGTTCTCTACATTGCAGCGCCGATCACATGCAATAGGAGATAGGGATTTGAGAATCTGGTGACAGAGCCTCTTTAACAAAAAAATCTATTATAATACAAATATTGAGATACACAGAAAGAAACAAAAACATTTTCCCCATCCCACCCAGAGAGAAGAGAAAGAAAAGACAATTTGTCCAAAATTTTCCACTTTACCCTTCTCTCCATCATACCTTCCATATAACCCATCAAGTATTTGCTTCAACATATGATGCAGAGTACTCCTCTGCAACAGAAACCTCAGAGAGAGATAACGACTGACAAAATACCTCCGTATAGTCCACTATAGTCCACTACAGAATCAATAGTGTTAGCCCATACTTAGATACTTGTTATTCCTCGAATGGGCACACCCGCAGGAGGCTATGCCCTATGATCGTGACGCTGTAAAATGAGGTTATCCATGGGTTCCGGAAGGGAAGCCGGTCCTTGAATCTAACTGACCACGTGCAAGGCTCCAATAATGAGTCTGGGTTCACACGACCTATTTTCAGCCGTAAACGAGGCGTATTATGCCTCGTTTTACGCCTGAAAATAGGGCTACAATACATCGGCAAACATCTGCCCATTCATTTGAATGGGTTTGCCGACGTATTGTGCAGACGACCTGTAATTAACGTGTCGTCGTTTGACAGCTGTCAAACGACGACGCGTAAATTGACTGCCTCAGCAAAGAAGTGCAGGGCACTTCTTTGCAACGTAGTTTGAGCCGTTCTTCATTGAACTCAATGAAGAGCAGCTCAAGATATACGAGCGTCACAGACGCCTCGTATATTACGAGGAGGAGCATTTACGGCTGAAACAACGCAGCTGTTTTCTTCTGAAAACAGTCTGTAATTTCAGCCGTACATGACAGCTAGCGTGTGCACATACACTGATAGTGCCATACACACATCACAGCCCCTGGCTACCGGGAGACAGGCTCCTGGTTAAAATTGCTTATTGCCATCCCCTGGATTAGCTGATGAATACAGCTACATGGCTTGTAGACAACACGTCGGCACAAATCTGTAGGGGTAACTGTATAGGGCTCATTTAAGTAAACAGTTTTCTAGTGGCGTTGCCTCTATAGGGGCGGTCACCCTGCATGGTCAGGCAGCTTAGGGACCTGAGCTTATGATAGGGCTCAATAGGGAACTATTGATGTCTCCCTCGAGCTGTGACACAAGACGATCTGCAAGAACTGGTAAGATTGTTCCATTTTTGTTGCTTCAACATGATGTTTAAATACTGACATTATAGCTATTATTTATCCTGGGTGGGCAATTCCCCCCTTCATATAGGGATATATTTGCAAATGATGTTTAAATACTGACATTGTAGCTATCGCCTTTTTTTTAAAAGTGGCCAACCCTTTCCCCCCCCCACAAACACACACACTTATAAACTTGCACTTATTATTATTTTTTTATGGCTATAGTTTGTTTGGTCTATGACATACATTACCAATTGAATTACATTTTATATAGCATTTCATTTACCCCTCTGATACATTTCTGTTGACATTTGGAGAATTCTTGGGGGACTGTACTGCAATAGCCCCATAACTGTTTGTTTCTTATTTATATGGCAGCATTAAGAAGTGAGAGGAACACAACCAGCAAGGTGTTTCGCTCTTTCAACTGCCCCTGTTGTTTTAATCAACATAGTGCTATTAGTACTCTTTCTAAGTGATTCTTAGAAATGCCAGAATTCAGTGGTATCGTATCCTACCTCAGCTCCAGTGATCCCATGATTATAGTGATGAAAAGTTACTGGCTCTAAGAATATCAAATGTGTGACTACAGGGACATTTTCACTTAAAATTGGGGCTGCAATGGCAGCTTCAAATACAGAGGAAAACTGAAACGTTTAAGTCATTATAATCCACGCTATATGTTTATTCTGACAAATAAATAAAGTAAAAATTAACATATGGACCAATTGTATCCATGGCCCTGGCACTACCGTAAATTTGTCTAGAGTGTAGATGTTATATATTAACATAAAGCTAAGCACATTAGCAAACAGATTTTGAGATTAAACATTTAAAGTTTTAAAATTTTTAACAGTGCTGGATTTTCTCCTTTTTTTTTAATAAAACGGGTACAAAAATAAAATACATAAAATATATAAAAATATATTTCAAAATATTTTTGTTTTATTACCCTCCCTCTATTAGCCAAAGAAGAGAGCAACTCTTTGTAGGACTCATAGTCAATCTATTACAAGGTTGTCCATCTATTTGAATGAGTGCAATGCAATACAACATTTCTTCTGTAGCGGTCGTGGCAAAAGTATGTGGCCATGTTTCAACTGCCAGACCCATGGCGTCCAGCTGATTGCCAGCAGATCCTTGTTTAGAGAATCCATATATCTGTTTTATGATCTATACCTGAGTAATATCTTTGCAGTATGGAAACTGGGCAAAATCCACATCTCTTAGGGCACAGGTACTCTTGGACAATATGCTGGGATTACTGTTTCCTGTCCATGGAACCTGGTTATTTTGATGGAGCATATAACTATGAATCAAGGTAATAGCCCTTGCTACATTTTCCCTGAAAACACAATGGAAAATAAGAATTAGAGAGGTAAACATGATTTTCTCTTTTAGGCTTTATTTCCGATCATTAAAAATGTATTTCCATTGAAACAGAAACTGTTCCATACAAAGGTATATGAATAATACAGAACATGTTCCATGGACACTGATCTATTTACAACAACACATGAACAGCAGTCCTACCGTGATTCCTCTGTGTGGGCTTCCATAATCCTGTGTTGCATTATGTAGTGTTTAGCTTCCAAGTTAATAACATCTTGTGACCAGCTGTCAATCCAGATTACTTGGCAACCAGTTAAGAATCCAGGATATTTTCTGTAGTAGAAATATATGTATATAAGTACAGGCCTATTAAAAGTGTAAAAGTAAAAAACTTGATACGGTTCCTCTTTCCCATTCAGACATTGGTGTATGCGCACATTATCTGGTGACTTAATTAATTTAGTTATTTGTTTTAAGTCCCTAAAACATCACGGAATACAATTATAAATAAATCTGTAATAAATCCTCCCTGTATTGTCCATTGTTTGAGACATATTTTGTTGACTTGCTTTGGGACAATACTATATTTGATGGCCAAGTATTCTGTAGTATACCACCCTAACTAAGCTACAGTATAGAAAACAACATAAGGTTTATCTATTAAAGAGCATTTCAATTCCAAGATAAAAAAAAAGAACACAAATTATTGGCTTTTCCTCTTCTGACAAGTTGTTAAAAATTCTATTCAGCTGTTAGTCATATTTTTTCTTGGAAAGCTGGATGACGGACAATAATGCGGATGCCATGGGCATTGTGGTGCAGCTTATATTTCTGAATGAATAGTTATTTATCTAGTGACCAAATAAATCCCCAGGCTCATATTAGTGCATAAATAAGACATGCGATGTAAGACAAATGACTGACAACTTCTATGGAAGCTGCAGTAAAATAAACCGACCACCTGCCTAATATTTTGTAGACCCCCCTCATGATGCCAAAAAAGCTCTGACACGTGAAGGCATGGACTCCACAAAACTTCTGAAGGTGTCCTGTGGTATTTGGTACCAAGAGAAAGTGAAGTCTCCATAGATCAGACTTGTTCTTTCAATATTGCCATAAAGATCTGTACTTGATCTGGAACAATGTTTAGACAATGGTATGTGTCAAACTGACATCCACATAAACGCAGCAAACTTTGATGCACTGTGTGTTCTGACATCTTTCTATCATAGAATGCATTAACTCTTTTAGCAATTTGTGCTACAGTAGCTCTTCTGTGTGATTGGCACAGACAGGCTAGCCTTTGCTTCCCAAACGAATCAATGAGCCTTGGGCGCATATAGCCCTGTTGCCGGGTTATCGGTTGTCCTTCCTTTGACCACTTTTGTTAGGTATTAACCATTGCATACTGGGAACACACTACAAGACCTGCCAGTCATCTAGCCATCACAATTTAGCCTTTGTCAAAGTCGCTCAGATCCTTATGCTTACCTATTTGTCTTGCTTTCAACAAATCAACTTCAAGGACTGACTATTCACTTGCTGCCTAAAATATTCCAACCCGGAAGCCATTGTAACAAGATAATCAATGTTTTTCACTTTAATGTTATGGCGGAATGGTGTATATCTGTTTACTAGCTTTTTGTTCAGAAGAAATAATTTTATAGGTGAATAGAATGTTTAACAACTTGACCAGAACATCTCAATGATTCATGTTTACTGGTGCATTTTTTTTTTATTTTAGGAGGGATTGCTCTATAAAATAATCAAGCCAGTTTATCTAATTTGAGTAATAATTCACAAAACATCTAAACCATGATCGAGGTCAGACTGGTCCACAGGAAGACCAGAGAATCATCCTGTGGGCTCAGGTTCTGTCACGATAGTGAGACCCAGTCACAACAGCTTAAAAAATTCAGCTGAAAACTACTAAATCCGAACCTGTAAAGGATATCTTATATAATTTATAATGGGCTTATTTCACAAATATAAAAAAATATAAGAAACAGCTTCGGTATAACTTGATAAGCATCTACCAAGGGACGTCAGTGCCCTGTCGGGCGAGAACAACAGTCACAAAATATAGAATGTCCTGGAGCTCCATTTCTCTATGGCATAAGTAATAAGAGTAATTGCACCTCAACATTAGATGCTGGCTTCTATCACAGTAGACTTTTTAGACTTGTCTTTTCTTGGGTGTAATATGAGTTCTCTTGTGCGCTCTCCCTCTGACCAGACACTATGGGAGCTGCTGTGTGGACAAACTTCGACAGAAATGTGATGCCGTCTCCACCAACGTCTTATTTCCCTGTCACATAATCTCCTCAGTGCAGTTTTTGGACATATACCTGTATTGATTTAAGGAAAACTAGCACAGCACTGCGTAGAGCCTTACAGTACAAAAAGATGCACACTTTAATGACTATTTATGCTGTTATCCTGAAAGTTTTAAAGGACAATTTATCTTGTAAGTAATCAGTTAAAAACAGCATTCAATGAGATACCCGACCAGTTTCAACAATCTGGCTTCCTTAGGGGTCACTAACACGAAATGTTCAATGACCAGTGGCGTAATTACCACTGTAGCAGCCATACGGGCCCATACGGGCCCATGCCGCCCGCCGGAGGCTCCGCTAGCAGCTGCTATGGCTGCTACAGCGTGATGCCACTGAACACTACGGCAGAGCAGGGGAGGTATCTCCCCGCTCTGTTATTCAAGGGGTTGTTCCTACAAAACACATGTATCCCCTATCCACAGGATGTGGTATACATGTGTGATCGCTAGCACCACCAGCGATAAGGAGAACGGGGGACCGATAGTCCCACAAAGTTCTCCATGAGAAACCTCGGACTTCCGGGGTCCGTGTCGGCCGCTCCGTAGAAATGAATGGAGCACTGGTCGCGATTGTGCGCATGCATGACCAGCGCTCCTTTCATTTTTATTGAAGTGCCGGACGCAGACCCCAGTAGTCCGAAGTTTCTCATTATCGCTGGGCGTCCCTAGGGGATACATGTCCTTTTGGGACAAACCATATGCTACATGCGTTGTTTTTTTTCTAGCGGGGGGGGGGGGGGGGGTTGGGGCTGTATGACGTTATCTACAAGGGGGGCTGTATGGTGCTATATGCAGGGGGCTGTATGGCGCTAAATACAGGGGGCTGTATGGTGCTATATACAGGGGGGCTGTATGCTGCTATATACAGGGGGGCTGTGTGGTGCTATATACAGGGGGGCTGTATGGCGCTATCTACAGGGAGGGGGCTGTATGGCGCTATCTACAGGGGAGGGGCTATATGGTGCTATATACAGTGAGGGGGTTGTATGGCGCTATCTACAGGGAGGGGGCTGTATGGCGCTATCTACAGGGGGGCTATATGATGCTATCCACAAGGGGGGCTGTATGGCCCTTTCTACAGGGAGGGCGCTGTATGGCGCTATCTACAGAGCGGCTGCATGGAGCTTTATACAGGGAGGGGGCTGTATGGCGCTATCTACAGGGGGCGCGGTGTGGTGGAATCTACAGGGAGGCACTATCTACAACGGGGGGGGGGGGGGGTTGTGTGGCACCCAGGGGTGGGGGCCCAGTCAAAATATTTCTATGGGGCCCAGTCCTTCCTAGTTACGCCCCTCTCAATGACCATTAGAATCACAAAAACGTCTGAAGAAACCCCTCCCACCTTTCAAGTCTAATGTTCACCAGGTTGCGAATATATTAAATAAATATTGAAGACATCTATAAAAGACAATAAAATGTACACATCATTCTCTAATGAAGCATTTTAAGTCCAACTCTACATTTAAACCATTGGGTGAAAGGGTATTCATTTATTTAATTATATAATTTTTTTGTCTCCAGTTGCGACAGTTTGTTTTTAAATTCTATCTTCATCTCTCCATTTACTTTTTGGTGCAGCCAACCCCATATACTTTAAACCCCTCGGATCTTTGTGATAGCAACTCCAAAAATGAAAAAAATTTGTCTTCTTTGTCGTAGGGGCACTCCAGTAAATAAACAACATGAATAGTGTCACAAGTAATAAAGTCTCTAATTTGCATTGCACTATTATAGCCATTACTTGTAAAGTGTGTTTGTTTTTCATATTAATAGTTCTACATGTATTACATTTTCTGCAAGGAAAAAAAAGCCCATCATGCACACACCCCCTTGCTTTTTTCTTTAATAGTTTTTAACTAAGGCCTGATTCACATGACTTTTGTGCCCCACATTTATCGTGGATGTAGAGAAAGCTCCCGATGTAAACAATAAACGTGTCCATAGGGCTCTATTAGCCTGATGAAGGCAAAAAGCGTCCTTTTGGCCTCCGTCGGGCTTGCATACGTCGGTATACCTCTTTTTTGCAGGATGGATTAACGCAGTACACACTATGCTATTTCATCCTGAGAACTGGTTATTTAACATGGGAGCCTATGTTTGACGGATGCCACTGTATGGCATCCGTCAGTGGTATATCTAAAACGTATATCTCGAGGATCTTCCCCAGAGCCGGAGTCCCCGGGAAGGGCATTAAGTAGTATGGACATATGGACAGTGATGCCATATATGGACAGTGATGCCAGGAGCTTTTAACAACGGAGTCCCCGGACAGAGAATCGTAACCACTCTGGCTGGGAATTTTTGGCCTGGGGAAGCCCCTGATGTTACTGTCCATATTTAAACAGTGATGTAAGGGGATTGCAACTACCGAGTCCCCGACTGCAGCATCAGTAGCACTCTGGCCTGGTACTCCGGGACTGGATGCCCCTGACGTCAGTGACTTCCCTGGAGTCGAATCACTGGCCTGAGCATTGCCAACGCTCTGGCTGTGGATTCTTGCATTACAAAGCCCCTAACGTTACTGTCCATATATGTACAGTGATGTCAGGAGCTAATCAGGACCGGAATTCCCGGCCGGAGCGTTGTCGACGCTCTGGCTGGGGATTCACTGTCCATATATGGACAGAGACAACAGGGGCTCTTCCAGGAGCGCAATCCCCGGCCAGGGATTTGCCGATGTGGTGGCCAGGGATTCTGGAATTACAAAGCCCCTCAAGAGCTTTCCCAAGACAGGAGTCTCCGGCCAGAGCGCTTGCGATGCACTGGCCGGGGACTCATTGTTAATAGTCCTTGACATCGCTGTCCATATATGGACAGTGATGTCAGGAGCTTTCCACAGCACAGCACTTCAAGTGGCCTATTCAGTGGGATACGTCTCTACCTTCTGTCAAAGGTATTTGTCGGGACTACTCCTGCTTATACCTCCAATGGAAGGTTTAAAACGCAGTATGAATCAAGCCTAATCTATCCCTTACAGTTATGGCTCATCTAAAGAAAATTTGTGGTTTTCCTGACAATATAGTCCCTAGCATCTGTTCATTTTATAGCATGTGCCAGTGTCTTGCAATAATTTTTTAAATTCCTTTATAATCCCTATAAAGCCCATTGGTTTTAATTGTGGCCTGTCTAGTCATCTGCCCCTCTTTATCCAATGACTGACCTAAAAACTCTTTAGGGTAATTTCCTTCCTCCATTCTAGTGTTAAGTAAATCCTCTTGTTTTTCAAAATCAATATCTAAAGTACAATTTCTTTTAATAGGAATAAGTTGATGTATGGGGACAAGATTCAACCGCGGGGCAAAATGACAGCTACTTCTTTCAATAAAGCTATTTTTGTCCATATCCCAAAAGTAAGTTCTAGTGGCCACATTATTATTTTCCCTGAAAGTCATAAGGTCTAAAAGATTAATCATATGCACAAGTGAGGTATACCTGTAGCCCCGACAGCCGCGGGCCTTACCCACTCTAGCGGCCGTCAGCTTGTTGATCCTCATTGCCAGCGTCTCCCTACTCAGGGATGCTGGCGTGCTCTGCTTTCTCCTCCTCCCCCGGCCTGTGCCCGTGGGGTGAACGTGCGCCCACATCCCAGGTCTTAAAGAGCCAGTGCGCGTACCAAGTATATTGCCCCCAGCCTATCCCTGCATACCCTGGACTACTTAAGGAACTCTGCCCACTTTCCCAGTGCCTGAACAATGTTGTTACTAACCCGGTGTTAGTCTACGAATGTTCCGTATCCTGTTTCCTGAATCCTGTGTCCGTGACTAGTTCTGTAATCTGAAAATTGTGTAAGTGACATATCTGCATCCTAAATTCAGTGTCCATGACCATTACTGTATCTGTGTCCAGTCCTATATCCTAAATCCAGTGCCCGTGACCAGCCTGCTTCCAGTAATCCGGCACCAGCCTGCTTCCAGTAATCCGGCACCATCCTGCTTCCATTAATGCAGCACCAGCCTGCTTCCAGTAATCCGGCACCAGCCTGCTTCCACTACCTGAAATCTGACTAAGTCCAGCTGCCACCAAGGTACCATCTGCCAGAGACTGTCTTATACCTGCCTGGCCAGCAACTACTCCGTTACGGCGGAGTAGCCCTGTGGGTCCACAGCTCCACTGGATGTTACAATACCCCACAATTATTAAGATTCAGTCTATAGACAAACAAATCTACTGATTCCTGGTCCTCTTTCCAGAGGAACAGGCAGTCATCTATTACCACCACCATTTTATAAAATGTTCTGGTTATTTTTTATATATATATTGCTCATCCCACATAATCGTTAATATACTGTATATTACCATAACTGAGGGTGAATTTTGCCCCCATTGCTGTATCCATGGTCTGAAGTTAAAAACCTTCATCCCACCAGGAGAAATTGTGTTCTAGTACATATTTGTAACATCTGATGATAAAATCAAGGATAATCTAGAATATCTTTATCTTAACTTAAAATTGTTATAAGGAATAATTGAACATAACTGCGATTCATCTACAACGTAAAAAAAAATATTGTCCGGCCACTCTACTTTCCGAAGCTTGGTCAGCAAATTAGAGGACTCCCTGACATAGAAAGGTATAGATGGAATATACTTCCGCAAAAAATGATCAATGTAAGCCCCCAGATTGGCGTTCAATGAGCCAATGGCCGATATAATTAGACAAGGGGACTGGGGTTGTTTGTGTCCTTATGAACCTTGGGTAAAAATTAATAACTGGGGGATGGGGATGCTTATTATATACATTATAAACAAATTCATTTTTGCTTAGAATCCATACCTTCTTCCCTTCTCCCAGCAGCTCTTTTACTTCACTTTGATACTTATTTGTTGGATCACTCTTTAGTTTATCTGGTAGAAGCCAGCATTTAATGGTGAGTTGCAATTATTTTTATTACTTGTACCAAAGAGAAACGGAGCTCCAGGAAATTCTATATTTTATTTCACAAATAACCTGTAGGCGTCTACTAATGCATGTGTGTGGGCAATATACAAGTAAAAAATAGAGCCCCTAATCTAAGGTTCTGCTCACATATGCTTTTTAGTTTCCGTTTATAACAAAAACCAGGATGCATTACGTGGCAGATACCAATAGTGCCCGATGGACCACATAGACCATCGAGTAATTGCATTTACAAACAGCGATTTGTGGATCTTACGGCTGAGATTTTTTGCATACCTAGAAATCTGCAATTGCAGTTTTGAATATAAAAAGTGGTCTCCCATGAGTATTTACATATGGAGATGATTGTAAGTGAAAAATCTATTTAAATTGTACGCATTATCGAAGTGTGTCAAAGCATCTCAATGCATATGTTGTCAATTGGTTTGTGTTTCTAAAAAAGTCTAGGACTCAACGTGGGTCTCAATTAAGACTGGCATCAGTCTTAATAAGAAACAAGCTGGAGTGAGATGCGACAAAGTTATTAAATTATAACTTTGTTGTATCTTTGGCTGCCGTGCACCATTGAATAAAAGCGACACCAGACAGAAGTTGGCGTAGATTTCCGTTATAATTTGTGTCAGCTTCTGGCGTAATTGATAGTAAACACAGTAGGCCGCAGGTGTCTATGCCCCTTCCGCTGAGCTCTGCCCAATTTTTAAAAGTGGCGAGAGTGGTAGAAATGGCTTACAGACTCTTAGGTGCTTTGCGACTTTTCCATGCCAGAATACTGGCGTAGAATCATTGTTAAATTCCCCCCATAGTTTCAATTTATAATCTTCTTGATGCTCTTACAATCATGTACTTTAATTAAGGATACTGGAAATTCAAATATTCTGATAAACTAAATTCCTCCTTTACCTCATTTAGATGTTTTAATCTGCCCATTTATCATCAAGTGAAAAACCTTAGAAACTCACCTACTCACATGAAAAACAAAAGCCGTTTTCGTTAAGGCTTTACTATTCTCAATTTCTATAACCTTAGATATTATATGACAGGTAGGTAAGAAAGATCTTTTTAAACATCGAACTTGATTCAAGGATCACCAACGGTTCTATGTTAAAAGGGTATTCCCATTTCTGACCCGAATCTATTTCTAAAATGGGGCCCCCTAACTTCCATCCTACACTCTGCCGCTGCGCTCTGGCCACTGTCTGACAAGGTCGCCGGATTTTCCGGAAACAGCCTAGAAAGTTTTGCTGCACTGTTTCTAGAACACCCATAGAAGTGAATGGAAGTTACGGAAAAAGCAAAGCACAACAAGCTACGTTGTTTCTGGAACTCGGGAGCTACAGAAACAGCATATTTCAATGTACGCAGAAGGTAGGACAGGGGCCAGTGCATAGATATAGGTGCGGGTCCCAGAGGTGGGATCTATCAGACATTCCTATAATATCCTGTAGATATGCCATTAATGTCTGAGATGGGAATACCCCGTTAAGTATATCATTTAAAATATATATATATATAACTTTGTCAATCTTTTAAAAAGTGCAAATTGCATTAGCAGAAAATAAATCCTCAGATTTAGGAGAGTTAAATCTTTTTTTCACAGGCGGGTTTAAAAACACTTTTGTACAAACTCTTTTCAATTCCCAAATTAAATTGTTAAATAGCTCTCATATTTTTTTTTTAAATTACCCATGTATTAGGCTTACCCTGATGCGGTCTTCAGAAGTTCATCATATGGAGAAATACAAACTATTATTCGCAGATATGATTTCACTTGAGAAATGAAGTACTTGGCTGGGTCATAACCAAGATGTGGATGTTTCCTGCGTAGAGCTGGTCCTAGAACCTAGGTATACAGGTAGATGTAATGATATATGTAACAAGTATGTCTGTCATTTGGAGACTAGTAAAGCCATCTGTATTAAGTGGCTCATTATGAAAGCTCCCAGTGGTGGAATTTATAATTGTCAATAAAGGTAAACGAACCTAGATTAAAAAGTCAGTGGAGAAGGAAGACAGAATTGTCATAATCAATCATGATTTTGTTTCCTCCACTTATGTGTAGAGTTCTTCAATCCATTACCCAATGACGTCAATGATGAAAACAAACCTACAGGAATCATCCATTGAAATAATTGGGATCTGTCAATGGGTCAGTTTTGCTTTGTGTGTGTAGCAAACACTAGTGTGGATAGAGCTATGTTTAATTAAAGGGGTATTCCCAAGAGGTCACATATGAATCAGTGTGTCCTAACAGTAAAAGCATTATTCTTTCAAATTACAATCAATTATTACCAATGCACCATTTCAGAGCACTCAACCTCCTAAAAACTGAAATCTCTAGTGGTTATATCTTGTTGCTACTGGACACGTCCTCTAGTAGTTCTTGACTTGACGGTTGAACATGCGCCATTCCTTCTCCTCCTATGTAAATCGCTAGCTCGCCCTGTGCAGCCAGTCCTTGCATGCGCAGTATGGTCGTCCTGACTGCACAGGCACGGCTTGACTGCATAACAGCTACAGCCGAGCATGCACAGGAAAATGCCCACAAGAACCACCAATGAAAACATTAAAAAAAAATAAAAGCAAGGAAAGGGAGGTTCATAAAAAGAGCAGATGCACAGTAAGATTCAAACAGCAGCAAATGCAATCATGTGGTAGGACTAAATGAGCTGCCTATTCGGCTCAATGAAGAAATCAGCATAAACGGGAGGTAAAAACGAAAGTAAATGGATAGTAAAGCACAAAGTGAGTTGATTTGGGCATGGGCAGTTTCTTTTGAGACTTTCCATCCCCTTTAAGTCCAGTAAAAACATTGGTTCATAGCAGGACTGATTGAGGTACTTTGGTATCAGCGTTCCAATCAGGGTTCCAATTAAATAAGATCCAACAATGAATCCTTCGGGGCAAGGCTTAGCCAAGCAACGGGGTTTAACATTATTTTTCTCCTATTGCAGAGGGATCAGACAGTAGGGGCGGTTCCTCCTGTAGTCAATTGATTTACAGCCAGACACAGGATTATGAGGAGGTGGGGGATATAGCTGATCTCCTGGAACACCAGAGATCTATATATATTTCACCATTTTGTTTGCAATATAAGACAGAGTAGTATAATAGGAAAGGAGAGGAGGAGATGCTATGTTCACACGGGGTCTTTTGCCGAGTTTTTTGACGCGGAAACCGCGTCGCAAAACTCGGCAGAAACGGCCCGAGAACGCCTCCCATTGATTTCAATGGGAGGCGTCGGCGTCTTTTTCCCGCGAGCAGTAAAACTGTCTCGCGGGAAAAAGAAGCGACATGCCCTATCTTCGGGCGCTTCCGCCTCCGACCTCCCATTGACTTCAATGGGAGGCAGGAGAAAGCGTGTTTTATGCCCGCGGCGCTCAATGGCCGCGGGCGAAAAACGGCGCGATAATTGCTGTTCACACTGAGTATTTTGGGGGAGGAATATCTGCCTCAAAATTCCGTTTGGAACTTTGAGGCAGATATTCCTCCCCCAAAATACTCCGTGTGAACATAGCCTTAGGGTGAAACTTTTTTGTTTTGTATTTTCCATGTTTAATGTTTCTATAAATTGACATTGTCTAAAATAAATATTATTATAACTAGATTTTTTTTTGTCTGGCAGATTTGGTAATACTCTAATTCAAATTATGTAGACTTTAGCTGTCAATGACAGTTTAATAGTTACTGTTGCAACTATCAGAGCAACATTGTTCTTTTCTTAGTATTCCGAAGAACCAGAATAAAAGCTAGTAATGCCAAATAATATCACATGCCAAATACAGGAGGCCAATAACAGACTATTTGCAAAGGTAATTATGATATCAAGATTAAAATAGGTGACAATTTCCCCAAAAGTCTGACTGCCGCATCCAGGTGGGGAATCAGTGGCAAGGATTACAGAAATACCTGCGCTAGCAGACTTTAACGGTTTCTGTAACTCCCATAGAAGTTTGCATAATCCCGGCCAACTTGCCACTAATTCCCTGCCTGGATCGCTTTACAAGTCGGGAACGGGTTCGGGGGACTAAAGATAGGTGCGGATATCTTATGGGAATACGACTTTCATTTCTTCTGCAAAGTCGTTGCAGGGGAAATTAATGTTTCGCTGCTGCCTCCCATGGCAATAGCACCTGATTGCTAGGGGTCATTGCACAGGGTCCCCCATGGATTAGCTGATTGTTAGAGGTCCTGTCCAATAGAAAGTGTTCACTTAGAAAAAAACTAAAATGTTATATTAAAAATTATAATCACACCGGACCATACTTTATTAAGTTACAGCTATAATATCAGCTAATGTCTTGCCTAGTGCCTACCTGCAGAAGATCATTCATCTCTTCAGTTGTGAACAATGATGAGTATTCTCCACAGATCAGCAGGCTGTTAATAGCATTGAGACAGCCATCAGTAGCCAGTTCTTCTGCCTGTCAGTTATTGGATGTACATGTCATTAGTGCAGTACAGGACAAGAGATGTTATATACTGAACACGACACAGAAATGCAGGGTGTAGTTGAGCTAGGTAACCATTTCATAGACCTTTTAGTTAGAATTATTTTGTAATAAGAGATTTATGTAGCAAAGTGCTTTATGGTAGGTCTATGGTTGATGTCTAATTGCATCTTAAACTTATTGTCCATCCTTAAACTCTAAATAGATCAAGACTAAGCACATTCATTTCTTATAGTATCTTAATAGCGGTTGGCGCTCCATTTTTCTGATACATAGCTCCAAATTCAATTTATTGACAGAGTTAAAGACGCACTCCAGTTTGACTGCCTTCATTATCATACAATTAAGCAAATTGCGTTCTTTAATTGTTTCTCTTGACAGAATCTATGAAAGGGCAGCTTTAATATGTAGACAGTTATTTTTTCACTTAACTCTTTTTTTTGTTAGAAGTCTGATATTAAGAATCAGTCCTATTGCACTTTGTGCTTATGGCTAGCTGACTTCATATATATGCAAAAATGATTAGTCATTCAAAAAATATTCAGCACCTACAAATTTAATCTGGATTTTTATTACGGATTGTAATTTAAGAAGTGTTTGAAACACAGATCAGGAGCACCCTCTGCTGCCTGAATTATAAATTGTACAATGCTGCTACTGACTTTACTGCCAACAGCTGTTGGTATTTCTACATGTTCCAGTAAACAGAATAAAATATAAAACTAAACACGTTTTGCTCATGGGTTTACTATTACTAAAATTAATTAGCCAGGTTTGCATCTCAAGTATAGAAAAACATTGTATTGGAGCTGCAGTACTGGTTGTCATCCAGAAAAGAACGGACATGACTCACAAACCCCTAAATAAAAATGATACCAATTTGACATAACAGAAAAACTAAATTGTTATGACTTTAAACTGGATTAAGAGGTCACGGTCAAAAGGCAAAAATTGCAAGACTGTGCAATTGTGCTGCGATTTTCTAATTCCGTCAATTCAGTTGAAATTATACCAAAATAGATTATGCTTATTTCGTTAGCAGTTGTCATCTGTCCTTAGAAATAAAATTTCTATTTGTCTCATCCGGCAACAATCTCACATACTCCATAGGGGGAAACAGGGATCAGACATATTGTATTTCCCCATGACAAATGGCACCAGGACTGTCTGTTGGCTGCTTATTCATCTCTCACGATAGAAATAATGTACCTATTCAGCCTTCGATCAGTAAAGTTTATGGTGGATTTTAGGGAAATACTGTAGCTGTAGGAGGAAAGCAGCAGTCGAGTAATCTCCCCATTGTTGAGAGGCTGCCTGCTGCTATGATCTATTACTACTTTTCCCACACATCTCCAGTTCTGAGACCTCCTGAAACATTTACGCACATATTTGTTATACATATTAGCTACTATTTTTTATAAGGCACTTTGAGCATAATAGATTGATTTTGCCATGTAGCCATTTCAATGAAGATTATTAGACTGCTCTAGAGTTAAGCATGATCCAACTGCTAATCCATAAAAGCTGGACAGGATGTTCCATCTCATATTGAGACCAAGCAAATCTCTGGTATGTTGTTATGGTTCATTCATATTTACAATTTATTTAAAAGGGTCTTGGATGCCTTTCTTGAAAAAAATCTTGCACAGCCAACCAGAACCCTACAGTGAAGGAAATAAGTATTTGATCCATTGCTGATTTTGTAAGTTTGCCCACTGTCAAAGACATGAACAGTCTAGAATTTTTAGGCTAGGTTAATTTTACCAGTGAGAGATAGATTATATAAAAAAAAAAAAAAAAGAAAATTACATTGTCACAATTATATATATTTATTTGCATTGTGCACAGAGAAATAAGTATTTGATCCCTTTGGCAAACAAGACTTAATACTTGGTGGCAAAACCCTTGTTGGCAAGCACAGCAGTCAGACGTTTTTTTGTAGTTGATGATCATCTGTAAATCATTAAGATTTCGAGGCTGTCGCTTGGCAACTCGGATCTTCAGCTCCCTCCATAAGTTTTCGATGGGATTAAGGTCTGGAGACTGGCTAGGCCACTCCATGACCTTAATGTGCTTCTATTTGAGCCACTCCTTTGTTGCCTTGGCTGAATGTTTCGGGTCATTGTCATGCTGGAAGACCCAGCCACGAGCCATTTTTAATGTCCTGGTGGAGGGAAGGAGGTTGTCACTCAGGATTTGACGGTACATGGCTCCATCCATTCTCCCATTGATGCGGTGAAGTAGTCCTGTGCCCTTAGCAGAGAAACACACCCAAAACATAATGTTTCCACCTCCATGCTTGACAGTGGGGACGGTGTTCTTTTGGGTCATAGGCAGCATTTCTCTTCCTCCAAACACGGCGAGTTGAGTTAATGCCAAAGAGCTCAATTTTAGTCTCATCTGACCACAGCACCTTCTCCCAATCACTCTCAGAATCATCCAGATGTTCATTTTCAAACTTCAGATGGGCCTGTACATGTGCCTTCTTGAGCAGGGGGACCTTGCTAGCACTGCAGGATTTTAATCCATTACGGCATAATGTGTTACCAATGGTTTTCTTGGTGACTGTGGTCCCAGCTGCCTTGAGATCATTAACAAGTTCCCCCCGTGTAGTTTTCGGCTGAGCTCTCACCTTCCTCCGGATCAAGGATACCCCACGAGGTGAGATTTTGCATGGAGCCCCAGATCGATGTCGATTGACAGTCATTTTGTATGTCTTCCATTTTCTTACTATTGCACCAACAGTTGTCTCCTTCTCACCCAGCGTCTTACTTATGGTTTTGTAGCCCATTCCAGCCTTGTGCAGGTCTATGATCTTGTCCCTGACATCCTTAGAAAGCTCTTTGGTCTTGCCCATGTTGTAGAGGTTAGAGTCAGACTGATTAATTGAGTCTGTGGACAGGAGTCTTTTATACAGGTGACCATTTTAGACAGCTGTCTGCAGGCACCAAGTTGATTTGGAGCGTGTAACTGGTCTGGAGGAGGCTGAACTCTTAATGGTTGGTAGGGGATCAAATACTTATTTCTCTGTGCACAATGCAAATAAATATATATAATTTTGACTATGTGATTTTCTTTTTTTTTTAAATTTTTATATAATCTATCTCTCACTGGTAAAATTAACCTAACCTAAAAGTTCTAGACTGTTCATGTCTTTGACAGTGGGCAAACTTACAAAATCAGCAAGGGCTCAAATACTTATTTCCTTCACTGTATTCGGTATTGACAAGGAGCAACAACTCCGATAGTGCTGTTTACAACTGGGTGTCCCTGGTTTGGCGGATAAAGACGACTTTTTTCTCCATTTGTAGTAACAGGAGACCAAAAAATAAAAATAAAAAATACAACTTTTCTCAAACATATATTAGAAAAAAATAAAAATGATCCTCTAATTTAGTGATGAAAGCTCTGGCTCTTTATGAAAGAGAGACGACTTCTAGTAAAAGTCTTACTAATTTTTGACTGCTCTATGACACTTCTGAGCTGGGAGGGAAGACACTGAGTGTGCAGCATGTTTAAAGTGAAGTTCTCTGCTGCCATATTACTTCATGATGAATATTATATTAGCAGCAAAGTAAGATAATTATCCTGTGTATTATGTAGCAACAGCAGGAGGAGGAGGAGTAGAAGCAGCATCAGCAGTAAATCCTGTCACAGCTTTCTCTTCAGTGTGTGACTGCTGCTGGTTCTGTGTGCATGTAGTGGGAGACTCAGATTAACCCTTTACAAGCAGCTGCTTCCGCTTCTAATAGATTAATCCTTTAAAAGCAGCTGTCTCCTTCAGCTGTCTCCTTTTCCTCTAACAGATTAACCCTCTACAAGCAGCTGTCTTCTCTTACTGGGCTGCAAAATCCACAGGGAAATTTTATTACATGGCTGATAAACGAACAATATTCTGTATGAAGTAAAGTGCAGGCTGCTGGCTGGAGGTAAGAAAATGTTTTGCCCGATTTGTATTTCGCTGATTTTTCTCTCATTACGTTGCATTGACAAATTATTTCACCAGGTTTGAGATTTTAGGGGTTTTAGGGGAACTGATTCTCCCATTATATTTTATGGATCAGCAAATAGACAAAGTAGGAAGACAAGTGAACTAATTAGCTGACCTCAAAACGCAGCCAGATCAGAAAAGAAGGCTCTACTTTGCTATTCAGATTCTGTATAGAATCCTATCCTACCCTCACAGTTGGTGCCTCCCAGAGAAGAAGATAAAATCATGAGATTTGGACTTCACTATTCTGAAGTTAAAACTGTGTAATGTAATACTAAGAAAAATCCTCAGTTCTGCAGGTTACAATAGAGAGATAGTTTCCGTCCATCTGGAGATCAATTTATATAGGTACAGAGAATCAAAACAGAATATCCTTTACCCTTACACAATGGTTTGTGTAAAAAATAGTTTTTCTAACCTTACAATGTATCATTTAAACAATAACAATTTGAACTATGTACAGTTTTGTTCTGTAATGATATTATTGTATATGTATATAAATATATATATTTATATATATATATATATATACATATATATATATATATATATATATATATATATATATATACATATATATATATATATATATACATATATATATATATATATATATATATATATATACACACGCATATCTGAGTCAAAGGTTATGAAGGTTGCTATAAACATGAAATAGAATATTAATCATAACACTGCAAACTATATTTAACCTTCTGGATATAAAGCATTTTGATCAATGTATAAAGAATTTTGGGGCTGTGCTTAGTAAAATAAGCAATATGTTTCTAATTAGAATGCCTCTTTCATGATGCTTAATAGGTTTCAAACATGGCTGAGTAATTGATGGTTTAGATGCAGCAAACATTAACATTAAAATGTGATACAATGACTTTTTGTTTGGACAGAGATTAATTTGCTCTGTATTTATGACTAATAGCCTAATAGCAGACACGAATTGGCCTTTTATCTGCACTGTAATCATACCATAATTGCACATAGCAGACTCTGATAAATACTATAGCAACAGAGCACACTCATTTCTATAAACAAATCAGACTATTGTTCAGCTCAAAGAGTCACAGCGGCTAAAGAGGATAATTAAGATAATTAAGGATAACTATGATTAACTCCTTAACATCAGCACACAATTTTTCAACTGAATGGATGAAATACAAAATGCTTTCGTGTTTTGTTATAACCAAGTTTCTCACTGATTAAAACAGGATTCATAACTATATGAATATTTTTGAACATGCATGATCATTGATTGTCAATCAAAACTTGAAAACAAGTTCAAATGTAAGTAAAAAATGAATACAGTGCTTATAGATTCTCATGTAAAGTACCTTTGTACCTTCAATGCTCAGCTGTGTGTGCTGCAGACCTCTCATTCTTCTTAAGGCTGTGTTCACACGACCTATTTTCAGACGTAAACGAGGCGTATTATGCCTCGATTTACGTCTGAAAATATGGCTACAATACGTCGACAAACATCTGCCCATTCATTTGAATGGGTTTGCCGACGTACTGTGCCGACGACCTGTCATTTACGCGTTGTCGTTTGACAGCTGTCAAACGACGACGCGTAAATTGACTGCCTCGGCAAAGAAGTGCAGGACACTTCTTTGCAACGTAATTTGAGCCGTTCTTCATTGAATTCAATGAAGAGCAGCTCAAGATTACGGGCGTCAAAGACGCCTCGCATAAATGCGAGGAGGAGCTTTTACGTCTGAAACAACGCAGCTGTTTTCTCCTGAAAACAGTCTGTCTTTTCAGACGTAAAAGACAGTTCTCGTGTGCATATACCCTAATTCACTAACAGGAAGTTTTTTTTTAATCATTGTCTGCCATGTTACAGATGCAGCATAGCTGCAGCCTGGTCAAGTCACTTTCTCTACAAGCCTGCTAACTTTCATTACACGTTCCACTCTTCCCTCTCCCCTGTTAGTACACTTCTACACAATGCTTGAAGAGGCTACTGTAATCATGGCCGGCTTTAGATACGCTCGACCAGTGCGGTCGCACAGGGCGCCAACTGCCACACTGCAAGAGGGGCGCCAGCGGGTGTGTGTATCCCTACGCCGTTGCAACTACCAGCGGGTCAGGAGCCACTCGCTAACTGCACCCAGGGCCGGCCTTAGGCAGTTGCCTTTCCGCCCGGGTGCTTCTTCACTTAGTGGCCGTCGCTACCTCTGTAGCAGCCATAGCGGCTGCTAACGGCGACACCCGGCATGAGGGCGGTGGTGCCACTAGCAGCCGCTGCGGCTGCGGTAGCGGTAGCAACGGCACTATAGCAGAGCAGGTTGGTATCTCCCTTCTCTGCTATCTACTAGCGCCACTGTAGCTTCCTGAAAAAGCGGAATCCCCAATGTGGCCGGGGATTCCGCTCCTGGAGCGCTGCTTGATGTCTCTTATATACATAGTTACATAGTTAGTACGGCTGAAAAAAGACACATGTCCATCAAGTTCAACCAAGGGAAGGGAAAAGGGAAGGAAAAATTTCTACATATATGGACAGTGACATCAGGGGAAACTCCTGAAGCGGAATCCCCGGTCACAGCGTTGCAAACGCTATGACCGGGGATTCCACTCCAGGAGAAGCCAATGATGTCATGGACACAGACGACAAGAGCTTCTCCTGGAGTGGAATCGACGGTCACAGCGTCGACAACGCTGTGGACGGGGATTCCACTTCAGGAGTTTCCCCTGATGTCACTGTCCATATATGGACAGAGACATAAAAGAAAGTGCTCCAGGAGCGGAATTCCCGGCCTCACAGGAATTCCGCTCCTTCAGGGAGCTACAGTGGCGCTAGCTATACTGGAAGGGGGGAGGGGTTTGCTATCTACAAGGGGACTGTGGGCTGTGTGGCACTACCTACAAAAAAGGACAACTGTGCAGGAGCACACAAAATACCCAGCTTTCCCGGCTATCAAATAAATGTGTGGAAAAGAATCCTCTAGACTAAATAAAAGTTATATCTTAGTTTATTTCCACACATTTATTTGATAGCTGGGAAAGCTGGGTATTTTGAGTGCTTCTGCCCCGTTGTCCTTTTTTGAATGTCTATTGCCCGCCAGGGTCATTTCGTAGTCCTTGCACTACCTACAAGGGGGCTGTGGGCAGTGTGGCACTACCAACCAGGGGCCTGTGGGCTGTGTGGCACTACCAACCAGGGGGCTGTGGGCTGTGTGGCACTACCAACCAGGGGGCTGTGGGCTGTGTGGCACTACCAACCAGGGGGCTGTGGGCTGTGTGGCACTACCAACCAGGGGGCTGTGGGCTGTGGGGCACTACCAACCAGGGGGCTGTGGGGCACTACCAACCAGGGGGCTGTGGGCTGTGTGGCACTCTCTACCAGGGGTCTGTGCGGCACTCCCTACCAGGGTGCTGTGCGGAACTCCCTACAGGGGGCTGTGTGGCGCACTCTACAGGGGGCTGAGTGGCGCTCTTTACAGGGGGCTGTGGGGCTGTGTGGCGCTACCTACAAGGGGGCTGTGTGGCGCTACCTACAAGGGGGCTGTCTGGCGCTATCTACAAGGGGGCTGTCTGGCGCTACCTACAAGGGGGCTGTCTGACGCTACCTACAAGGGGGCTGTCTGGCGCTACCTACAAGGGGGCTGTGTGGTGCTACCTACAAGGGGCTGTGTGGCGCTACCCACAAGGGGGCTGTGTGGCGCTACCCACAAGGGGCTGTGTGGCGCTACCTACAAGGGGTTGTGTGGGGCAATCTACAGGGGGAATTTGTGAGTGGTGGGCTGATGGTCATTTTACTGTGAGTGGTGGGCTGATGGTCATTTTACTGTGAGTGGGGGGCTGATGGTCATTTTACTGTTAGTGGGGAGCTGATGGACTTCAAGTGGTTTCCGCCTCTGACCTCCAATTGAAATGAATAGGAGGCAGAAAATACTTGCGGCACTCGTTTGGAGTTTTTTTTCCTGCGTCTTTTGCATTCGCTTCAACAGCTTAAGAAAAAAAACAAAAAAAAGGTCAAACAAGGCTGTCAGTTGCTGAAGGAATTTTTAGGCAGATTTGTTTGCCTTACAAAAAACGTATGTGAACATACCCTACGAGTGTAGTGCTTGTTCTTAGCCGTTTTCTGTCTTTCTCAAAACAATTTTTGGTAGCGGGGCCCTGAGGAAATTTTATTTTTCCAGTGCTGCCTCGAGTCCGAAAAGGTTGGGAAACTCTGTACTAGGCTACAGGATACCGTCATGGAGCAGCTCAGTTCGTCATGGGAACGGGGCCTAGGTGAGTACAATTTTTGTTTTTGTTTGGGGGCACTGTCTACAAAGGGGAGGTGGGGGACTGTATGGCACTGTCTACAAGGGGGAGGTGTGGGGCGGGGGGGCTGTATGGCATGATCTACAAAAAGGAGGTGGGTGATTATGGCACTGTCTACTGGGAGGCTACATGGCAAAATCTACAGGGGGGCACTATACTGTGTGGGGGCCACTAAGCGGACATTATACTGTGTAGGGGTACTACAGGTGGCATAATACTGTGGGCACAATTAGAGGACAAAATACTGTGTCATTGAAGGGGTTGTAATATATTTTATTATTAAATATTATTATTATACTGTATGGGAGCACTAAAGGGGCATTATAATTTTTTTTATGGGGCTTTTTTTTTTTTATGATGGTGTGGGGCGCCGAAAGATCATTTCGCACAGGGCGCCATCTATCCTAGGGCCGGCCCTGACTGTAATCACAGGACTTCATTAACTAACAAGTACCCTCTACAGACACAAAGACAACTTGTAATGCCATGTTTCGTTAATATATTGTTCTTATTAATAATAATAATAATAATAATAATATTATTTTACAGTGCCATTCCAGCGCCTAAAAATGTATGGCCTATCCTCAGGATAGGCCATCAATATCTGATAGGTCGGGGTCCGACTCCCGGGACCCCCGCCGATCAGCTGTTTTGCACTTGCTCACTGTGAATCGTCGACACGGAGGTAGGGGCGATTCACAGGTATTGTAGCCTTCTCCCATTCACTTCAATGGGAGAAAAGGCTGCAATACCTGTGAATTGCCGCTAAATGAGTGTCGAAGATTCACAGTGAGCAAGAATAAATGAAGGGGAAGCAGCGCTCGTACGAGCGCTACGCCTCCTTCAAAATAGCCGGGAGTCAGCCCCCGACTGATCAGCTATTGATGGCCTATCCTCAGGGTAGGCCATCAATTTTTAGGGGCTGGAAAACCCCTTTAATTCCACATATGAAATACAGAAGGGTTTAAGTACATAACATGAAACAATAAATTCAAGTTCTTTTAGAGGGAACACGTTTATGCTGCCCTCTTTAAAGGCAGCTTGAAGAAGTGACACAGTGGTTTTAGCACGGTGTCTGCCATATGATCCTGTTGTGTACTTTTCGTGAAATGTATACTTTATTAGTTCCAGTGCACACATTGCACTGTAAGCTAAGAGTCCTCAATATTTATGAGCTATGGGTATTCCCCGCCCAACTGCCACGGATTGACAGCTTTCTCCCTGTGCATAGGGAAAAAGCTGTTAACCAGTGGGAGTGGGCGGATGAGGGTTCATGAATACAGAGGACTCCTAAGACAACTAGTAAAGTACAAATTTCACAAAAAGTTCACCACAGTTTCTATCGCTAGAAACGTCTAAAGTTGTTCAGCGGTAAGCAAGTGGTTAATTAATAATTACAGATAATATTAGTAAGAAAGTGTTTTTTTATTGTTTATAGTTGGTTAGCTAAGAAAATATTTGTCTTCAACCCCACTAAATTAGATTAGTAATTTGCAGGTAATATAATTTGGACATTGTAAACTTACAGTGCAGAGAATGGCTGTTGGCTTTCCTTCAACTGCTGAGATCTGAATAGCGGATTTCAGACTGTTCATAAAGCTGTTGTTTCCAGATATATCCAATGCATGCAGGGGTATGTCAGCAACGTAGAGAGCCAGTTTAACTAGGGTGGACAGGTGGGATCCCACGCAGCCTACTAATAACGCATTACCACTGTAAAGACAATGATATTAATTTCTAAGAAGAAGGATCACAAACTTTTGCTATGCACCATGGTTTATAAAATATACAGTAAAGAATACACATCTCAGATGTCTGTCTAGTGATAGTAAAATATAAAAAAAATTTAAAGCACATTAATATGAACAGTAATATTACTGTAAACAGACCTGCTATTACTAGATTAAAGTGGATCTGTCAGGCCATATTTAAGGGCAGAGTATTACAACTACAGATCTGTACCCATAATAGCCAATTTATTGTGCAGTTTGGCTAATAGGAGCGCTGAAAGAATACAGCGGATTTAAAGTGTTGATTCAAACCATTTATAGTTAAAAGTTTATATCTAATTCACATACAAATTAGCAACTCTGCAAGGCAGTGGTTTCCAACCACGGTGCCGCGACACTCCGCTCATTCACAGCCATAAAAAAATAAATATGCTTCTGCTTGTAGCAGACGTGACACAAGCACGTCTGCTACAAGTTCCCCCCGACGCTTACTTCTTCAACCTATGCTTGTAGCAGACGTGACGCACACATGTCTGCTAGAAAGTACCTCCACCACTTCCCGCCAGAAGAGCCTGACGGAGAGGAGCCATTAACGCTGCGGTCCTGGACTGCGTACGTATTAGTTTTTTCTCCAGCGGCGTCATAGTGTGCTTACTGCTGGAGAAGGGATTAACTTCTGTCTGTGATGGTCACTTTACTGGGGGGGGGGGGGGGGGGGGGGGGGGGAGGGGAGGGGTCCTATGGTCATTTTGCTGTGAGTGGGGGGCTGATGGTCATTATACTGTGAGTGGAGGGCTGATGTTTATTTTACGGTGAATGGGGGGCTGATGGTAATTTTACTGTGAGTGGGGGATGATGGTCTTCGAGCGATTTCCGCTTATGACCTCCCATTGAAATCAATAGGAGGCAGAAAAAACCTGAAAAAAAGTTTGCTTGTGGTCTCCGCATTAGCTTCAAAGGCTTAAAAAAAATGCGGGCGAAAAATACAGGATAAAAACGCGACAAAAAAAACATCAAACAACACTGTCAATTCAAAATCTGCCTCAAAATTGCAGACTTTTTCTCCCTTACAAAAAACGCAGTGTGAACATACTCTAAGGCTGGATTCATACGAGCGTGTGCGTTTTGTGCCTGCAAAAAATGCGGCGTTTTGCGCGAGCAAAAGGCATTTAACAGCTCTGTGTGTCATTACCATATGATGCGCGGCTGCGTGATTTTCGTGCAGCCGCCATCATTATGACACTCTGTTTGTATGTTTGTAAACAGAAAAGCACGTGGTGCTTTTATATTTTCATTCATACTTTTTACTGCTGTTGCGCGAATTCCGCGCGTCACACGGAAGTGCTTCCGTGTGCTGCGCGTGATTTTCACGCACCCATTGACTTCAATGGGTGCGTGATGTGCGAACAACGCACGAATATAGGATATGTCGTGAGTTTTACGCAGCGGACACACACTGCGTTAAACTCACGGACAGTCTGCACGGCTCCATAGACTAATATAGGTCCGTGCGAGGCACGTGAAAATCACGCGCATTGCACGGACGTATATCACGTTCGCCTGAATAAGCCCTAAGAGTGTAGTGCTTGTTTTTAGCCGTTTTTTGTAAACAATTTTTGGAAGGGGTGCCCTGGGGAACATTTTTTTCCAGGGGTGCCTCGAGCTTGAAAAGGTTGGGAAACTCTGCTGTAAAGCATTGTTTTAATTATATTGTACCGTTATTATGTTGTGGCATGTTTTATAGCCCATTGTAATCTGCAAGGGTATTCTCTATTCTGGAGGTTTTCTGAGATCAAATCTTCCAGTATTTGCTTGCTCAGTTTCTCTATATACTTGGGGGTATATCATTTTTACTCTAGGCATTGTGAAGTAATCTGATGTAGAAAAAAAACAAAGTATCCCACAATGCAGTGCAGCAGAACGTTGCATTATGGGAGCTCAGATTTTATGGGTGTGTTTGTTGATTTGTTCTCTAGTAAATGCTCTTGGCAGCAACCATGTCATTATACCTAGTACTGATGTAAAGAGTTATACATAGAGCGCCTTGCAAAAGTATTCACCGCCTTGGTGTTTTTCCTGTTTTGTTGCATTACAACCTGGAATTAAAATGGACTCTGGGGGGGTTTGTACCATTTGATTTACACAACATGTCTACTACTTTGAAGGTGCAAAATATAATTTTTCTGTGACACAAATAATAATTACAACAAAAAACAGAGATCTTTAAAGTACATAAGTCTTCAGGCCCGGGAAGTCAATAATTTCTGGAGCCACCTTTTACTGCAATTACAGATGCAAGTCTCTTGGGGTTTGTCTCTATTATCTCAGCACATCTAGACACTGGGATTTTTGACCATTCTTCCAGACAAAACTGCTCCAACTGATTCAAGTTGCAATGCTATACAACAGTTTTCAAGTCACGCCACAGATTTTAATTTAGATTAAGGTCTGGGCTTTGACTAGGACATTCCAAGACATTTAAAGTGTAGCTAAACGTTCGGCAAACTTCTGACATGTCATAGTGACATGTCAGAAGTTTGGATTGGTGGGGGTCCGAGCACTGAGACCCTCACCAATCGCTAGAATGAAGCAGCTGAAGCGCTCGTGTGAGCGTTCTGCTGCTTCGTTTCTGTTCTGATCTTTCCGGAAATGAATGTATCGGTGTACGGACTCAATAGAAAGTCTATGAGCCCGTACTCCGATACATCGGCTTTACGGAAAAAGCCGAACAGAAACGAAGCAGCAGAACGTTCACATGAGTGCTTCAGCTGCTTCATTCTAGCGATTGGTGGGGGTCTCCGTGCTCGGACCCCGACCGATCCAAACTTCTGACATGTCACTATGACATGTCAGAGGTTTGTCAAACGTTTAGCTACACTTTAAATGTTTCCCCCTTAAACCCCTCCAATGTAGCTTTAGCAGCATGTTTACGGTCATTGTCCTGCTGGAAGGTGAACCTCTGTCCCAGTCTCAAATCTCTGGTAGACTGAAACAGGTTTCCCTATAGAATTGCCCTGTATTTACTGCCATCCATATTTCCTTCAATCCTGACGAGATTTTCAGTCCCTGCCAATTAAAAGCATGCCCACAGCATTATGCTGTCACCACTACAATGCTTCACTGTGGGAATGGTGATGGGAATTGTTGGGTTTGCGCTACACATAGCGTTTCCCATGATGGCCAAAAAGTTTAGTTTCATCTAACAAGTGAACCTTCTTCCATGTGTTTGGGGAGGCTGCCACATGCTGGTTGGCAAAATCAGAATGTGATTTCTTATGTTTTTTGTGCCACTCTTCCATAATGCCCCATTCTGTCAATTGTACAATTTATAGTGGTCCTATGAACAGATATTTCCATTTCTGCTGTGGATCTTTGGAGTTCCTTCAGTGTTATCGTTGGTATCTTTGTTGAATCTCTGATTAATACCCTGCTTGCTTTATCCGTGAGTTTTGGTGGGAGCCCACAGTTATTGGGTGTGACTTGATATATATAAGGTCATCCTCGGAAGCAGGACTTGCCCACTGCCGCTTGTATTGCATCCAGTGGCGGATCATCATTAGGGCTCCCGAGGTGCCCATGGCCGCCCGAACCCCCTCATGCCCGGTGGCGTCGCTAGCACCGGAGGGAGCCCCGATGCCAGGGCCGCACCTGTCAACCTGTCATGAGGCGAGGTGAGCTTCTGTCCTACTTAGCAGCCGTGGTCTGTGCTGAAACTCGACCCTCCAGCCCCCCTTCCCTGCTCTACACATCTCTCCTCCTGCTTCTAGCAGTCGGGACATGGGGGAGGGGAGACTGTCTGCGGGCTCTGTGTTGGGCTGTGAGCAGGAGAAACGCTGTGTGAAGACTCCCACCACATCAACCTGCTGAACGCCCTTCACAAATATCCTACATAAAAGGTAAGTGCATGCGTGTTTACAATGTGTACTATATATATATATATATATATATATATATCTGCAGCAATTCCGCAGAAACTAGCAAAAATTCTGCTGCAGAAATAAAGCACCATTTCCTGCATTTTTGCTGCAGTACATGGTGCGTATTTTGCTGCGTTTTTATCAATGTTGGGAGATGGTGAGATCTCCTCTGAAAAAAGGCAGCAATTCTGTCCACTTTCCGTAGCAGGAGTTGACATGCTGCAGTACAAGAAATACGCACCGCAGGACAAAATGTCTATTCGGACATTTTATGCAACGTCTGGATGAGATTTGGTAAATCTCACTCACTTTGCCACTACTGTATTCTGCGTATTTTCCGGGCGGAAAATACTCACCAATTCCGTTAAGTGTGGACAAGCCCAGATACAGTAGCAGCAGAGTAGATTAGATGTGAACAATTCTCATCCACATGCTGCGTAAACTATAAAGGGAAAAAAAGCTCAGAAATTTACCTGCGGTGCGTTATTTTATTACGCAGCATGTCAATTGTATTTGCGTAAACGCTGCTCATTTGTTTCGGGTTTTCCCCATTTAATTCAATGGGGTGGTAAAAGCCGCAACAAATAACAGATGTTATGTAAAAACGCAATTTAGAAAAAATAAAAATCTTATACTTGCCCAGAATTCAGTTTCTTCGTCCGGGCCGGCCTCCTGGGATGATGTTTCACCCCATGTGACCGCTGCAGCCAATCACAGACTGCAGCAGTCATATGGGATAAAATGTCATCCCAGGGCTGCACTGTAGCGACGCTGTGTAGCACTATATGCAAGGGGGGGGAGCGCTGTGTTGCACTATATACAAGGGGGAGCGCTGTGTGGCACTATATACAAGGGGGGAGCGCTGTGTGGCACTATATATAAGGAAGGGAGCGCTGTGTGGCTCCATATATAAGGAAGGGAGCGCTGTGTGGCACTATATACAAGGGGGAGTGTTGTGTGGCTCTATCTATAGGGGGCTGTGTGATGTTATCTATAGGGGGCTGTGTGACGCTCTCTACAGGGGGTTGTGTGTGTGGCGCTCTCTACAGGGGGTTGTGTGTGTGGCGCTATCTACAGGTGTGTGTGTGTGTGTGTGGCGCTATCTACAGGGGGGTGTGTGGCGCTATCTACAGGGGGTGTGTGTGGCGCTGTCTACATGGGGGGTTGGCGCTATCTACAGGCGGCACTTTGTATGTGGTGCTTTACTTTACAGTGTGTGACACAATTATATTCAGGGGCGCAGTGCATGGTGATATTATATTTAAGGACTGCAGAAATGGGTCATGGCCAGGAGAAGTCGGCATGAGCTCTGGACCGGAAGGAGAAGAAAAGAGGAAAAAAAACTAATAGCATCTGAGACGTCATCACCTGTGAGTCACTGGATTTGTAGAGAATCTGTCCCCTCTCCTGACATGTTTATTATAGGAAATCCTTGTATTCCACACAACGTCTTTCTGAAGTCCAGCACTGATAGGAAAATTGGTGTTACCAATCCCCTTGTCAGGAGGATGTGTCCCTGCACAGTGTGATACTGTCAGTATGTAGGGACACAGCCCTGTGAAAGGGGAATCGTAACACCCATTAGTTAATGCTTGTGCAAAAAGGTAGTGTTAGCAATAGTTACTGTGCGGCAGGGTGGCGGTGGAGAAGGGGGGCCCAAGTTTGGGTAACAGCCCAGGGCCCATGGTCTTCTTAATCCGCCACTGATTGCATCCCAATATAACGCCTTTGACATTTTCCCTGACGAACTGGGAGTATCTGGTGAAACTCGTATGAGACACGGTGTTTAATGATAGGGATGCTTTAAAGAGGCTCTGTCACCAGATTTTGCAACCCCTATCTGCTATTGCAGCAGATAGGCGCTGCAATGTAGATTACAGTAACGTTTTTATTTTTAAAAAACTAGCATTTTTGGCCAAGTTATGACCATTTTTGTAGTTATGCAAATGAGGCTTGCAAAAGTCCAAGTGGGTGTGTTTAAAAGTAAAAGTACAAGTGGGCGTGTATTATGTGCGTACATCGGGGCGTTTTTTAATACTTTTACTAGCTGGGCGCTCTGATGAGAAGTATCATCCACTTCTCTTCAGAACGCCCAGCTTCTGGCAGTGCAGACAGCGTGTTCTCGAGAGATCACGCTGTGACGTCACTCACAGGTCCTGCATCGTGTAAGACAAGCGAGGACACCGGCACCAGAGGCTACAGTTGATTCTGCAGCAGCATCAGCGTTTGCAGGTAAGTAGCTACATCGACTTACCTGCTAACGCCGATGCTGCTGCAGAATCATCTGTAGCCTCTGGTGCCGGTGTCCTCGCTCGTCTGACACGATGCAGGACCTGTGAGTGATGACACAGCGTGATCTCTCGAGAACACGCTGTGTCTGCACTGCCAGAAGCTGGGCGTTCTGAAGAGAAGTGGATGATACTTCTCATCAGAGCGCCCAGCTAGTAAAAGTATTAAAAACGCCCCGATGTACGCACATAATACACGCCCAGTTAGACTTTTACTTTTAAACACACCCACTTGGACTTTTGCAAGCCTCATTTGCATAACTACAAAAATGGTCATAACTTGGCCAAAAATGCTCGTTTTTTAAAAATAAAAACGTTACTGTAATCTACATTGCAGCGCCTATCTGCTGCAATAGCAGATAGGGGTTGCAAAATCTGGTGACAGAGCCTCTTTAGGGGTGAGGGTTAGGTTACTGATTGGAATCAGGGGTCTCCCTTTTTCAAAGCAGCAGCCCCGCTATACATACCACTGCTAGGAGCAATGTGAAGTATAGTGTAGATCAAACCACTGAATGATCATACTATACCATGATACTGTCCCATGACATTGTCCTATCCTGTCCGATGTTGTTAAGAGGTTACTACTAGTGACCTTATATACCAATTATCTTCATTTTTCTATTATTTAGCTTGCTGTTTTAGCAGATTAAATACTAAGTTATAAATACGTACCCCTCTTTATGAAAATACAATTTATGGCATTGGGTACTACAACAGGCGCCCAGTCCAGATCAAAATACGGAGATTAATCTGATTATTTAGGGGTTTGTTTATTTAACAAAAATAAAAGGTGTGAATACATATGCGCTCACAACTTGTTTTTTTTTTTTTTTTTTATAATTTTCTATCATTGAACTAACAGTTTGGACTATTTAGTCAGGTCCATTACAAAAAAAAATCTTATTTAAAATCCATTTTAATTCCAGGCTGTAATGCAAAAAAATAGAAAAAACACCAAGGGGGTGAATACTTTCATAAGGCACTCTGTGGTTTTAATAAATGCCACACTTAACTTTGTAATAAAAATTTATTACAAAATTTCTTACTTATGATTGATTATAATAGATGAAGTCAGAGATTTATTCTTAATCATTTTAAAATAATCAAGGAAGAATAATTAGCACAGAAAACATCACAAAATATTGTACATGGGATAGACTTTCACTAAATATTGTAGCTTTACTCACCCATTCTCACTACACAAGACTCTGTGTATGCGGATAACTTGAATTACAACGTTCTCTGATAATTCAATATGCAGTTTTTGGTGTCCAAGCTCCTCATTGTAATGCTGTACAATGGTCCCCAAGAAGCTTTGTACATCATCAAGTTTTTCAAGTGATTGCAGCAAGACCTAAGCAACCATAATAAGTATAGGTTTACTGTCAATAAGGAAAAGAATATACAGTGTAATACAACATGCTGCATGGAGTTACCTTGACGTCTTTGTTATCTGTACTGACCTGATGAGAAAACTTAATTTCCAAAGGAAATGATGTATATATTTTTTGAAGTGCAGATGTTGTTATGTCTGGAAAATACTGGTGATAGACAGAATAATTAATAATAACTTACATTAATAAATATACAAATTACTTTTATTTAACTTTTATTGAATCATAATAGTTATTTCAAATAAACCAACATATATTTTTTTAACGTAGTTACATAAGTTGAAAAAAGACACAGGTCCAATATGTTTAACCTTTCTGTAAAGGATCTGCCAGGCACAGCTTCAGGGTTAAAGAGGCTCTGTCACCAGATTTTGCAACCCCTATCTGCTATTGCAGCAGATAGGCGCTGCAATGTAGATTACAGTAACGTTTTTATTTTTAAAAAACGAGCATTTTTGGCCAAGTTATGGCCATTTTTGTATTTATGCAAATGAGGCTTGCAAAAGTACAACTGGGCGTGTTGAAAAGTAAAAGTACAACTGGGCGTGTATTATGTGCGTACATCGGGGCGTTTTTAATACTTTTAGTAGCTGGGCGTTCTGATGAGAAGTATCATCCACTTCTCTTCACAACGCCCAGCTTCTGGCAGTGCAGATCTGTGACGTCACTCACAGGTCCTGCATCGTGTCGGACACATCGGCACCAGAGGCTACAGTTGATTCTGCAGCAGCATCAGCGTTTGCAGGTAAGTAGCTACATCGACTTACCTGCTAACGCCGATGCTGCTGCAGAATCATCTGTAGCCTCTGGTGCCGATGTGTCCTCGCTCGTCTGACACGATGCAGGACCTGTGAGTGACGTCACAGCGTGATCTGGCAGAAGCTGGGCGTTCTGAAGAGAAGTGGATGATACTTCTCGTCAGAGCGCCCAGCTAGTAAAAGTATTAAAAACGCCCCGATGTACGCACATAATACACGCCCACTTGGACTTTTACTTTTAAACACACCCACTTGGACTTTTGCAAGCCTCATTTGCATAACTACAAAAATGGTCATAACTTGGCCAAAAATGCTCGTTTTTTAAAAATAAAATCGTTACTGTAATCTACATTGCAGCGCCTATCTGCTGCAATAGCAGATAGGGGTTGCAAAATCTGGTGACAGAGCCTCTTTAACTTCCTTAGGTAATCAGTCTTCACCTGAGTCTATCTCTCTGAGACTGACTCCAGCTTCCACCACTCAGGCTGGCAGGCTTAGGAGTGGGAGAGCCTATCGCAGCCTGGCCAGACTCAGCTAGCTCCCGCCCTCTGTCTATTTATACCTGCCTTTCCTTTTCCTCCTTGCTTGTGATTCTTTCCGTGTGGTTTCCTGGCCCAGCTACAGCTCCTAACAATTTGATCCTGCTCCATTCTGACCCTGGCTTTCTGACTACTCTTCTGCTCTGCGTTTGGTACCTCGTGCTCTCCTGGTTTGACTTGGCTCGTTCACCACTCTGTTGCTCACGGCGTTGCCGTGGGCAACTTCCCCTTTCCCTTTGCTTTATATTCCCTTGTATGTTTTGTCTCATGCACTTACTGAGCGTAGGGACCGCCGCCCAGTTGTACCCCGTCGCCTAGGGCGGGTCGTTGCAAGTAGGCAGGGACAGAGTGGCGGGTAGATTAGGGCTCACTTGTCCGTTTCCCTACCCCTATCATTACATAATCACAAGCCCATATACCTAGTCTACACTGGTCCCTGACACTACTATGGACCCCCTTGAGACCCTGGCTCAGCAAATGCAGGGTCTCTCCCTACAGGTCCAGGCCCTGGCTCAGAAGGTCAACCAGCCTGAGGCTACCTTGGTGGTTCCCCTCACCTCAACTCCTGAACCCCAGCTCAAGTTGCCCGACCGGTTCTCAGGGGACCGGAGGGCTTTTCTCTCCTTTCGGGAGAGTTGCAGGCTTTACTTTCGCTTAAAGCCCCACTCCTCAGGTTCTGAGAGCCAGCGAGTGGGTATGGTCTCTGCTTCTACTGTGGGGATGACAAGCATCAAGTGAACAACTGTCCTAAGCGTAAGAATGCAGCCGGTGAACTTCCGCGCCTAAGTGATCATCGGGGAGGTCACTTGGGCGCACAGGTATTTCCCGTAAATATGAAACGTAATAAGATCTTGCTTCCCTTTCAGGTCTCTTTTGGTGGTAGGTCTGCTACCGGCAGCGCCTTCGTGGATTCAGGGTCCTCTGCTAATATCATGTCTGTGGAATTTGCTATGTCTCTTGCTATGCCTTTAATTGATTTGCCTAAACCTGTCCCGGTAGTGGGTATCGACTCCACTCCTCTTGCTAATGGTTATTTTACACAGCATACCCCTGTTTTTGAACTCCTTGTTGGCTCCATGCATTTGGAGCAGTGCTCTGTACTGGTGATGCAGGGATTATCGTCCGATTTGGTTTTAGGCCTTCCCTGGTTGCAGTTGCATAATCCCACGTTTGACTAGAATACTGGGGAGCTTACCAAATGGGGTAATGAATGTTTGATGTCATGTTTTTCTGTTAATTCTATTTCTCCCCCTGAGGAGGTGAACACGCTACCTGAGTTTGTTCGGGACTTCGCTGATGTTTTCTCTAAGGCGGCCTCCGAAGTGTTACCTCCTCATAGAGAATACGATTGTGCTATCGAATTGGTGTTAGGAGCTGTAGCTGGGCCAGGAAACCACACGGAAAGAATCACAAGCAAGGAGGAAAAGGAAAGGCAGGTATAAATAGACAGAGGGCGGGAGCTAGCGGAGTCTGGCCAGGCTGCGATAGGCTCTCCCACTCCTAAGCCTGCCAGCCTGAGTGGTGGAAGCTGGAGTCAGTCTCAGAGAGATAGACTCAGGTGAAGACTGATTACCTAAGGAAGTTAACCCTGAAGCTGTGCCTGGCAGATCCTTTACAGTACCCCCCCTTTTATGAGGGGCCACCGGACCCTTTCTAAGCGGACCTTCGTTTCCCCAGTAAACCAGTTTCTTTTTCAGTGGCAGGGGTATGATAAGGGACTCTCCTGTAGCTATAATCTTCTTCTGAATAACACGGCTATACGAAAATCATCTAATGAGTTGAGATGGGAGCGTGAGCTGGGAGAAGAGTTTTCCGAGGAGGAATGGGTGAAGGCGTCGGGGTGGATTCTACGTCATTCTAGATGTATTAATCATGTGGAACTCACACGGAAAATTCACCTCAGATGGTACTTGACGCCATCTAGATTTGCTCACTTTTTCGTTGGTTCATCTAATAGTTGTTGGAGAGGGTGTGGATCTATAGGATCGACTATACATATGTGGTGGTATTGCTCGATGATTAGAGGTTTGTGGAAAGAGGTGTACAAATTGATGAAAGAGATTACTGGGAAAGATATTCCTTACAAACCAGAATTGGCAGTTCTGGATATTGGGATGGGAGATATTTCCTATGAAGTACGAGTAGTGATACATCACATATTCATTGCCACTAGGCTGTCCATTGCCAAGTCCTGGAAGGCGAATATATCGCCCTCTATATCAGAAGTAATTAGTAGAATAAATACTACTTGCCATCATGAGTCTCTTTTATTGCAAACTCCTGCTAGTCATGCTAAATGTTTGAAAAATTGGAGGATATGGATAGACTCGCGATATTATACACAATGGTATAATGAATGATATGTATGCAAGTGAATTTATGATACAGGGTCAATACAACCCTCTTCTCCCACTCTTCACACACTGATAGCAACACCGCAGAAGAAATGCCTCCCGATCTGACCCCCTTAGACTTTTATCTTTGGTGTCATCTGAAGGCAATTGTCTATGCTGTGAAGATAAGAGATGTGCAGCAACTGAAACTACGGATACTGGAAGCCTGTGCTAACGGATACTGGAAGCCTGTGCTAGCATTTCTTCTGCGGTGTTGCTATCAGTGTGTGAAGAGTGGGAGAAGAGGTTTGCATTGACAATCCAACACAATGGGCAGCACTTTGAACACATTTTATAAGTGGTCAGAAACTTGTAAATAACTCATGAAAGAATAAAGTAATGTTAAAACCAAGCACACGATTGTTTTTCTTGTGAAATTCTCGATAAGTTTGATGTGTCACATGACCCTCTTCCCATTGAAAAAACTAAAGTTGGATACAAAATTGCCGACTTCAAAATGGCCGCCATGGTCAACACCCAGCTTGAAAAGTTTCCCCCCTCCCATATACTAATGTTCCACAAACAGGAAGTTAATATCACCAACCATTCCCATTTTATTTAGGTGTATCCATATAAATGGCCCACCCTGTATTTATATCATGCAGTGCACTTCCAAACTGAAGATACACTTTAACCCCATCCCGCTCCTTGATGTACTGTTTCGTCATGCTGACCGCATCGTTCGCGCTCAGTGACAGACTAGTACGTCATGGTAAAGTGCATTGCCATTTTCCCCTGGTGCTTCATCGAGCTGTGATGCTTGCTGTTTCCGACAGCAGGCTATCACAGCTCAGTTTGCAGGGACCAATCATGGTGGTCCCGCCTCTGTGATCGTTGCTATTGGTTAGTCAGTGACAACCGACCAATAGCAGCAATCGCATACATAATTTCCTGCTCTGACCTCAGATCCTACCGCACTCATTCCTCTGTTGGAGTCGTTGAGAGCGATTGTGTCGAGAGACAGTGTAGAGTAATGGAAAAAAAAACATATATAGTTTTTTGTTTTTTTTTGCTTTTCCCACCTACCTTCTATCCACTTCCCACTCATGTCCTTGTGTTCCCCTTGTCACCCACGTTTTTGGTCAGTGATCTCTATCACTAACCACTTTTGAGTTTTCAAGACCACATTTCTTGGTCCCTGGGAATTATTAATTAATTTAATTTTTCTTTATAAAATATAATACATTTTTATTTTAAAAAAAGTTAGTTTAGAAAGTTAGCAGCTAGTTCGTTTAGTATTAGGGTTAGTTAGCATCAGGGAACCATCAAAAAGCGTAGTTAGGTATAGCGCAAGGGAATTTAGCGTCAGGAATCAGTCACAATAGTTAGGTTTAGCGTCAGGAATCCGTCACTGTAGTTAGGGTTAGCGTCAGGAATCCGTCACTGTAGTTAGGGTTAGCGTTAGGGATCCGTCACTGTAGTTAGGTTTAGCGTCAGGGAAGTTCACATAAAATCAGTTGTTAGTGTCAGGGAATCGTTAGGTATAGCGTCAGGGAATTTAGTGTCAGGAATCAGTCACCGTATTTAGGTTTAGTGTTAGGGATCCATCACCGTAGTTAGGTTTAGTGTCAGGAAAGTTTGGAATAATCTAGTTAGATCTAGAGTCACGGAATCCTCGCCGTAGTTAGGTTTAATGTCAGGGAAGTTCACATAAAATCTAGTTAGGTTTAGTGTTAGGAACCCTCGCCCAAGTTAGGTTTAGTGTCAGGGAAGTCCACTAGTTCTATAAAAAAAAAAGGTTTTAGGTAGCAGTCTATTACTTCTAGTTAGGGAAGTATACTTTTATTTTGTTCTCTTCAAGTTTTCTTAATTTTTTTTTTTTTTTGCTGTATACAAAATACACGTGTCTAAGCACACAATTTACACGTGTCTATGCACATAAATAAAGCTGTCCCAAAGGTCATTTTCTGCCGAAAAGGCCTATGCGTTTCTTGCATCTGACAGACTCATCAGATGGCGAGACTCTTTTATTTGTCAAACTGCTCATCCAGTGATGAAGGGAAGGGACCCCCTAGGAGACGCCCCAGGAACTCCACCACAATTGAAACCCCTAAGAGAAGTGACCCCACAACAGTTGAAACCCCCTGAGCAAAGTGACCCCATTTGGACCACCACACCAGACAATTATGAGCCCCACATCCCAAGTACACGGCAGCCCAGGGATAAAATTTAATAAGGCAGGGCTCAGTGAGATGGACTTTTTCAAGTTCTTTTTCACAAATGAATTTATAGAGCTTGTTGTGTCCCAGACAAATTTATATGCCCAACAGTATATGACCAAGAACCCGCACATCATTTTATGCCCAATCCCACAGGTGGACTCCTGTAGATGCAGCAGAGTTGGGCAAGTTCTGGGGACTGCTCTTGGACATGGGGCTTCTGAAAAAGCCATCCATTAGGACCTACTGGAGTACAGACATGTTATACCACACCCCGATGTACCGCATGGCCATGTCCATGGCCATGTGCAGGATGCGTTATAAGGCAATACTTCGCCTCTTACATTATGCTGATAATGAGAAGCGCCCACCCCGAGATGACCCCAGTTTTGACCGTTAAACTGTATAAGCGGAGACCACTATTAGACCATTTCAGTGCCCAGTTTGCCCAAGCATACAACCCCGAAAAGTTTATTTCTATTGATGAGTCCCTGGTACATTTTAAAGGGAGGCTTCAATTCCGCCAGTACCTGCTGAGTAAGAGGGCAAGGTATGGCGTGAAAATGTATAAGCTGTGTGAGGGTGCATCAGGGCATACTTACAAATTTAGGCTATATGAAGGAAAGGACACCAGTATTCAGCCCCTAGAATGCCCCCCTTACTGGGAGTTAATGCAAAAATGGTGTCCATAGTCATGTGATGGATACAAAGGTGCATGCTGGGTGGTGTGGTGGGGTCTTATAAGGTCAAGGGGGAAAAGACCTGGGATGTATGTTAACCCCCCCCCCCGTAGGTATGTATGTGTGTATGTATGTGTGTGTGTATTGTGACAACTTGGGGGACAACTTAGCTCACAGGATCGCCATCTCCAGGGTGAGATGGTTGGCACACATAGAAAGTTCATTCCAACTCATTGAATAAGGGTTTAAACCAGCCACAGCTAGCTTTATTGTCTTCAACACATCAAGCAGTGTTACAACAAAAATCATACAAAATAAACCCTAGGCCGTCCAGCCTATAACTAAACATTAAGTGTCCCTCACTAAGAGACCCTGAGCCTTGTGCCCAGTACCTCAAAACCTTCACCTTACATGGTGGTGACTCTCACAGGCTAGCATGCCTGTCTTCCCCAGACTGAGAGCCGTGTGTGAGCAGCACATACCTCTGTCACGATGCGGGGTGTGGACCCACTGGGCCGTACCGCGTAGCGGGGATGGCAGCTGGCCAAACCGGAAGGTACACAGTTCAATGGTTCAGCGAGAGTACCTGAGGCAATCGTAGGCAGTGGCGAGGCGGACACGTCCAGAACCAGGCGGTGGGAAGTCGTTTGGTGAGGCGTAGCAGGGTAGCGTAGACTGTAGCACAGCACGGCAGGTAGCACAGCACGGCAATAGCACTAGGTAGCACGGAAACAGGATACGGGATACGGAATACAGGAGCAAGGTACACTGGGAGGCTGGAAGACACTAGGAGACCATAAGCAAGACGAACAACGGGAAAACTAACAACGCTCTGGCAAAGGGCAAGAGGGCAGAGCCCTTTTTATAGCCCAGGGCATCCTGGGCCAGATTGCAGTTTTTTGCAAAACGCGCGCACTGGCCCTTTAAGAACGTGCACGCGCGGGCGCGCGTACCCGCCGGAGACACTCGGAACCCGGAAGAGAGTGCCGGCGCCTGACTGGGGGACGACGCTGCAGGCAGGTAAGCTGTCCATGGCCACGGCCGTCGGGGTTAACGACCGATCGACGGGCCGTGGCCATAGACGTTACAGTATCCCCCCTCTTACGCCCCCTCTTCTTGGGACCAGAGCGAGAGAGAAACTTCCTCACAAGGACAGGGGCATCGATGTTCTCCTCTGGCTCCCAAGACCTCTCTTCTGAGCCGAACCCCCTCCAGTCCACCAAATAAAATGACCTTCCTCCCACCTTCTTGGTAGCCAGAATCTCCTTTACCTCGAAAGTCCCAGATGGGCCGCCAGGAACCACTGCGGGACTAGGAGTCCTGGAGTAGCGGTTCAGCACCACCGGTTTTAGCAGGGAGACGTGAAAGGAGTTAGGGATCCTGAGAGTGGGGGGGAGCCGCAGCTTGTAGGATACCGGGTTAATTTGTAGCAGGACTTCAAAGGGACCAAGGAACCTCGGGGCAAATTTGCATGACGGCACCTTCAGCCGGATATTCCTAGAAGACAGCCAGACTTTAGTCCCTGGAAGGAACTGCGGAGGAACCCGTCTTCTTGTATCTGCCTTTCTCTTCATGCGGTCCACCGCCAAGAGGATAGAAGATCGGGTCTGTTGCCATATCTGTAGAAAGTCCCTGAAGGTGGAGTCGGCTGCAGGCACCTGGGACATTGTAGAAACAGGAAGAGGTATACGAGGATGTTGGCCGTAGACGATGAAAAATGGACTGGATGTGGTCGACTTACTGGTGTGGTTGTTATAGGAGAACTCTGCCCACGGGAGCAACTGACCCAATCATCATGGCGCCTGGACACAAAGTGACGTAGGTAGTTCTCCATAATCTGGTTAACTCTCTCGACTTGCCCGTTGGACTGGGGATGATAGGCCGAAGAGAAGTCCAATTTCACACCGAGGAGCCCGCAGAGTGCTCTCCAAAACTTCGAGGTGAACTGGACACCTCTGTCCGAGACAATATGCAGGGGCAAGCCGTGCAGACGGAAGATGTGCTGTATGAAGAGGTCAGCCAACCACGTAGCAGACGGCAGAGCGGTCAACGGGATGAAGTGAGCCATCTTGGAAAATCGATCCACCACCACCCAGATCACACTGCAACTCGCAGAAGGAGGAAGATCCATGACGAAGTCCATAGCGACATGTTGCCACGGGGCAACGGGCACAGGCAGTGGTTGGAGCAAGCCCGCATGTCTGGAGTGAGCAACTTTATTTGCTGCGCAGACTGTGCACGAGGAGACAAAGTCCATGACATCTTTGGGCAGCGTGGGCCACCAGAACTGACGGGTGATTAAATCTTGGGTCTTATGAGCACCCGCGTGACCTGCCAGCTTAGAGTTGTGACCCCAGCGAAGAATTCTTCCTCGGTCAGCCAGACGCACAAAAGTCCTACCCGGAGGAATGTCTCTGACTTGCAGGGGATTCACAGAGAAGATACAGGATGGGTCAATGATATTCTGTGGAGATTCCATGGCGTCCTCGGTTTCGAAAGATCTAGACAAGGCATCGGCCCTCACATTCTTGTCGGCGCGACGGTAGTGGAGTTCGAACCGAAACCGAGCAAAGAACAACGACCACCTGGCTTGACGAGGATTCAACCGCTGGGCCGTCTGTATGTAGGTCAAATTCTTGTGATCCGTGAAGATCAGGATAGGGTGAACCGCGCCTTCCAGTAGGTGTCTCAACTCCTGCAGAGCCAGTTTGAAGGCCAGTAACTCCCGGTCCCCAATCGAGTAGTTACGCTCTGCGGGAGAAAACAGCTTGGAATAGTAACCACATACCACGGCCTTGCCTTTCGGTCTTTTCTGGAACAACAGTGCACCAGCACCCACCGAGGAGGCGTCCACCTCTAACGAAAACTGTAAGGACACGTCCGGATGGTGCAGAATGGAGGCAGATGTGAAGGCTTTCTTTAAGGATTAAAATGCGGCTTCAGCCTCCGGGGTCCACAACTTGGCATTCATACCTTTGTTAGTGAGGGTGGAGATAGGTGCTGTCAAAGATGAGAAGTTGGGGATGAAGAGTCGGTAGAAGTTGGCGAATCTTAGAAAGCGTTGGATGGCCCTTAAGCCTTGAGGGCGTGGCCACTCCAGGACGGCCTTTACCTTCTGGGGATCCATCTTGAGACCCTGATCTGAGATAATATAGCCCAGGAAGGATAGAGACTTCTTCTCGAACACACACTTCTCCAATTTGGCGTAAAGTCGATTCTCTCTTAGACGGAGCAACACCTGGCGGACATGACTTCGATGAGTTACTGGGTCTGGGGAAAAAATCAGAATGTCATCGAGATACACCACAACACAAACATACAGGAGATCACGAAAAATGTCATTGACAAATTCTTGGAATACTGCGGGAGCGTTACACAGGCCGAAGGGCATGACTAAGTATTCGTAATGCCCATCACGAGTATTAAAGGCAGTCTTCCACTCGTCACCTCGACGAATCCGGATCAGATTATAGGCCCCCCGCAGGTCCAGTTTAGAAAAAAAATTTGCCCCCCGTATGCGATCAAACAGTTCAGAAATTAAAGGCAGAGGATACCTGTTCTTCACCGTGATCTGGTTTGGACCTCGGTAGTCGATACAAGGTCATAATGATCCATCTTTCTTTTTAACAAAGAAGAACCCTGCTCCGGCCGGGGATGAAGATTTACGAATGAAACCCCTCTCTAGGTTCTCTTTGATGTAAGCCGACATGGACTGGGTCTCTGGCAAGGAGAGAGGATACACTCTACCACGAGGAGGAGAGGATTCCGGAACCAGGTCGATTGGGCAGTCATATGCCTGGTGTGGCGGCAAGGTCTCGGCCACCTTTTTATTGAAGACATCGCCGAACATAGAGAAACAGAGGGGCAAACCTGTCAACGACTGAAGAGGAGCGGGCTGTGGCGACTGGATGTGACTCAGACGCGGTCAAGACACTTCGGGCCCCACTGGAGAACCTCTCCAGAGTTCCAATCCAGGACGGGGGCATGCAGACTAAGCCAAGGCAACCCCAGCAGCACGGGGTTGACGGCCTTGGATAGGACGAACAGAGAGATGATCTCAGCATGAAGGGCTCCCACTTGGAGTTTCAACGGCTTGGTTATGGACACAACTGGGTCTGGTAATGGCAGTCCATCCACTGAGGCAACGATCAACGGCCTTTCAAGCGGGATAGTGGGCAACTGTAGGAGATCCACAAGATCCTGGCAGATGAAGTTGGCTGCAGAGCCGGAGTCCAGATAAGCGGAGACCTGATGAGACCTCTCGCAGGCAATAATGGTTACAGGAATAAATAGTTTGGAGGAGAGTTCTTGCTTTAATGTGTTGACGCCCAGGGTTGTCTCTCCAACCAAGCCTAGGCGCTGGGGTTTTTTGGCTTGTGAGGACACAGACGCACGACGTGGCCAGCGAGGCCGCAATATAAGCACAGTCCAGAGGTGCGCCTGCGCTGTTTCTCCTGGACCGATAATTTTAGTCGGTCAACTTGCATCGGAACCTCAGGCAAAGCGATAGAAGCAGGCAAGAGGGGTTGCTGAAAGTTGGGCGCCAGTCTAGGACGCCGGCGCTCCTGACGAACTTCATGGGATCTCTCCCTTAGCCTTATGTCAACCCGAGTGGCAAGCAGAATCAAGTCGTCCAACGCGGGAGGCAGGTCTCGAGCAGCCAGTTCGTCCTTGATCTCGGGCGCAGACCATGCCAATAGGATGCCACAAATGCCTCATTGTTCCAGGATAGCTCTCCTGCCAGAGTCCGGAACTGAATAGTATACTCGCCCACGGAGTATTCCTCTTGGCGAAGGTTGAAGATGGCGGTGGCGGCTGATGAGACTCGTCCTGGTTCCTCAAAAACGGTTCGGAAAATTCGTGCGAACTCCTGGAAGTCTCGGGTCTCGGGTCCCTGACGTTCCCAGATAGGGTTAGCCCATGCCAGGGCCTTGCCGGTCAAGAGGGAGATGATAAATGCGATCTTGGCTCCATCTGACGGAAATGCCCGAGAGTGCAGGGTAAAATGAATGTGGCATTGGTTCAGGAACCCCCGACAAGCACTGGCGTCTCCATCGAACCGAGAGGGCAATGGCAGCGAGAACCGAGGGTCCGTACAGGAACTGCCAGGAGGAGCAACAGGAGGGTCAGCTTGAGGAACTTGCACAGAAGCGGGAATGGAGGCAACTAGCATCCCTAGCTGCTGCGCCATAGAGTCCACGGCCACGAGGAGCTGGTCCTGCCTAGCTCGGAGATCCAGCAGATCCGCCTGCATGGCTTGGGAGGGTGACAAGCCTTTGAATTGGCCAGCGGGGTCCATGGCCAGAGCATACTGTCACGATGCGGGGTGTGGACCCACTGGGCCATACCGCGTAGCGGGGATGGCAGCTGGCCAAACCGGAAGGTACACAGTTCAATGGTTCAGCGAGAGTACCTGAGGCAATCGTAGGCAGTGGCGAGGCGGACACGTCCAGAACCAGGCGGTGGGAAGTCGTTTGGTGAGGCGTAGCAGGGTAGCGTAGACTGTAGCACAGCACGGCAGGTAGCACAGCACGGCAATAGCACTAGGTAGCACGGAAACAGGATACGGGATACGGAATACAGGAGCAAGGTACACTGGGAGGCTGGAAGACACTAGGAGACCATAAGCAAGACGAACAATGGGAAAACTAACAACGCTCTGGCAAAGGGCAAGAGGGCAGAGCCCTTTTTATAGCCCAGGGCATCCTGGGCCAGACTGCAGTTTTTTGCAAAACGCGCACACTGGCCCTTTAAGGACGTGCACGCGCGGGCGCGCGCACCCGCCGGAGACACTCGGAACCCGGAAGAGAGTGCCGGCGCCTGACTGGGGGACGACGCTGCAGGCAGGTAAGCTGTCCATGGCCACGGCCGTCGGGGTTAACGACCGATCGACGGGCCGTGGCCATAGACGTTACAACCTCAATTAAAGAGCCTTCTCAGGAGAAGACTAACTAGGCTCATCAGACAGCCCAAGACACGGACCGTCTGTATGGAGTGGAAGCCCGCCCTTCTCCTTCACACTCCAGCAAACCAGGCCCTATTCTGGGTTTTACACCCAAGCAACAGCAGAGGAAATCCTCACTGCTGTACATGTTCCCTGGTTGCTTAAAACCTGACACTTTCTGCACTGTCCAGTAGCTGCACTGCTACATATCCCCCCCCCCCCCTTTGATAAAAGCCGTAGGACTGATCACTTTACAACCTCCCTCCAGGGTCAAAGCTCCTACGTTGAGACATAATTACACTACACCCCTACAGTAACAGACATTGGCTCATAGTTTTCAGTAACAGTCATCTCACGAGATGTGGTATAGCTACACTTGTTGCCCTAAGCAACCTGCCTTGTGTCACATGCAACTTCCATGGCTAAAACACACACTGTATCAGTATCCATTGACCAAGCCTGGAAAACCACCTCTATGGCTCCCCTCACCTCCTGGGAAAGTGTGGGCACTACATGGGTCTCAATGTCTACATGAGAAAGACCTGAAGGGGGCAGAACTTCTAAGGGTAAAGCAGTAACCCTTCTCACACTATACATGGCAGTAGTGTCCTCATTGGTACTATTAACAGCCCCAACCTCTAGGGAAATGTTTTCATGTACATCTGGTTCACTACTGGGCGGTTCATTAGTGACCAGCGCATGCACCTCACTGACTCCACCGTCCAGGAACTCATGTGTGTCACTTAGGGGTACATTCACAATGGGGTGGTCGCTCAAATCAAAAAGTAGATCACTGCTCCTGGATTCACCTGACCCTCATGTGACCCCAACCACCTTCTCAGACCTGTAGAGTTTATCACCACTACACTCACACATAAAGCAGTAAGACCATTGTCATTCATAGCCGCAGCATACAGCTGGTTGCCATTAGTTACAGTGCACACATCACATGTAACAGTCTTGTTATTGTGAACCATGACCTCTAGGGGCACACTTGAGCTAATCCCCTCTTCTGCCTTGGCTGCGGTTTCTTCATCCGCCCGTTCAAACACTGCATTTCCCTGCTGTGTGACATACTCATGGATTAAAGACATATTAGGTAAAATTTTTGACATTTCACTAGTGTCATCACATAAACGCTGTGCATCAAATACATTATGTGCGTAATTTTTCATCATTTGACATCATTTCTACTGGTGCATTTTCCATTTTTGACAGTGGAGCAGCACACCCTGCAGAGGACTTTTTCCTGTAATAGCTACAATACTTATCGGAGATATTGTCTTTCTCTCACAACTGTCAAAAATTAGGGAAGTCCCTTCACAGCACAAACTCCTCACCAAGTTCCTCACATTTTATAAGTCTGTGCTGAACAGTCCCAAAATCAGTTTCAAAGTCAATCAGAATGGTCTCACCCAACTCAGGATCCTTCTTCACGAACCGCAAAATGTCAGTATGCACCCTCGAGACCTCTTCGCGAAGATCCAGACTGACCAGTAGTAGAAGCCCACCAACCAATACTTCACATGTTTTCTCTTGCAATTTCTCTGGCCTCCTCACCAGAGAACAATCAGGTGCACATCCCTCTGCTTGATGGCATCTCCAACAGCGCTCCTTTTGCTGAACCACAGCAGCCACGTGCTGTCGAGGTTGGTTGCTCCTAGCAACCACATCTGTGCGATTCAGCACCCTTGGCTTTTTAACAGCTGCCAAACATTGCTTGGGAACACATTTTCCATTCACATAGTAATCCGCTCGCAAACATCTCCACCATGAGTCCGGGTGGTTGCCCTTAGCAATGGTACTCACAGTTTGCATCACAGGTACGCACGCTCTGTGCTCTTCTAAAAAGTTTGTAACACATCAGGAGTAGCCGGCATCAATGCAGCTAGCGTTGAAAAGCATCCACTTGGCCTCCAAGGCTTATCGGCATCATATTGCCACTGGTGTACCCCTTGGGCACAAACCATCAAAGAAACACTCAACCGTGCGAGTATCTCGGCTTTAAGTAATACATAGTCCTTTGCATTTTCGAACAGATTCCTCAGGTCATGCACCTGGGACCTGGGAGGCTTGTTGGCATTTAAGCAACACACATATATGTGTATGTATGTGTGTGTATGTATGTGTGTATGAGACAGCATATCTGTAGCACTACGACCCTATAGCTATGGATATAGAGTTGAGTTCGCTGACAGAGCTGGACCCAGAAAAAGGCAAGACTAATAAGTGCTCTGCTTTTTTATGTGTTACAATTTTTGTGTGTGTGTTTTTGTTTTTTCACAAGTTCGGTCATTGGACTACTTCAGATTTGAGGACTATTTTGATGATGGCGTTTTTTTTATTCTCAATAAAATGGTTAACGAGAGTTGTGTGGTGGTTTTTTATTTCAATAAAAAAAAATTCTGACAGCGTCCATTACTAAGGCAGGGCTTAGTGTTAGCCAGTGCAGAGGCTAACACTAACCCCCAATTATTATCCTGGTACCCACCGCCACCAGGAGTACCGGGAAGAGCTGAGCACGATCCAGTACCTGACCATCTGTAGTGACGGCTGGGTACTGGGGTGGCAGCAGGCTGGTATTATTATGCTGGGAAAGCCCAAAATCAGTTGGCGTTCCCAGTGCTAGCCTGCTGCTGATATGTTGAGTCCGGGGCACCGGGACAAAAGTCCAGGGCTTGGGCCCGAAAGCCCGGTGAAATTGACGCCACTGGGTGCATGGCTTGTTACAGTTACATTATGTGTATGAGAGCTCTGTCTTCCAATGATCCCAGCACCTGTTTGTCCAACACTTGACTATGGATAAAATTGTATCCACTGGAAGTAAACAATAAATGTTCCTACTGAATAACAACAAGATCTTGAAAACCACACAGAATTAATACGGAAAGTATATTGGAAAATTGTATAACTTTTTATCCTACAAAAAATAAAATGTATTTGTTGAAACCGGAGACAACCCCTTTTAGTATCCTACAAAGTTTTCTATTGTCAGCAAAAACTGAAAACTTACTATCAATCCCATCAACAAGGTTATTAATAAAGAGATTAAAAAGAGCTGAGCCTAACATAGATCCTTGTGGTACCCCACTGTTGACTTCAGCCCATTTTGAGTATGTACCATTTACAATGACTTTTTGTTTTCTGTCCCTTAAAGGGAACCTGTCACCAGCATTTCCCCTATTGAGCTTTACTTATCCCGCACTGGCCGCTGCTATCAAAAGTTCATTGCCGTTATCCCCTCTCCTAAACTCTTCCTCCGACTGTAAATAATGGTCTGCAAACATTTTGCGCCTTTTATCGTAATAATCCGGTGTCCCTTTGTGCACACACACCAGAAGAGGACATCAGTGCACAAGCGCGGGATTTTGTGTGCTGGGGGGAGGCAGCGAGCTGTCCATCAAAAGTAAGGAGGTGGGATAAACTCGGGAAGACTTGAGGAATGAAGATGTGACTCTTTTCAAACGAAGATTTGACTCTTTTCAAATGAAGATCTGACTCTTTTCTGCTCATTAACATACGGTGTGGGAATACTAAAAAACTGAATACTAAAGCTACAGAGCCGATTAAGAAGACAATTATAGGTTATATAGAAATGATTTTTCACCCACTACCACCTGGTATTGCTGGTTTAATAGGTGAAATGCTGGTGACAGGTTCCCTTTAACCAATTCTTTACCCACGTGCATACATGGTCCCCCAGTCCCTGTGTCTGTAGCTTCAGAACAAGCCTGTTGTGTGGTACAGTATCAAATGAAAAAATTAGAAAGATTGAACCTCCTTGGGCAGACTGATGCTTATTTGGTATTGTTAAGGCATTGCACTTTAGCCCACCATTGCTTGTACCGTAGGTTGTTTTAGATCCTATACTCTAGACATAAATCAACTTGAAAAATAGTCTGTTCATACCTCCTTGATTGCTGTTGTTAATTCTGATTTGAACCAACTGATGTCTGCACTCCGAGACAACCTGTCCCGTATTACACAATACATTTCATGCTCCCAGTATCCTACAACAGTGCATTGGTCTTCACGATCCTCATTGGACAGCTTTCGAAGGGACTGTAAAGATAAAGGTAGATTATATATATATATATATTAGACATACAAATATATAATGTTTTTTAAATCTAAAATCAACATGTTTTGAAATTACAATTTGAAATTTAATATGCTGCTGTAAATTGACAACAGAATTTAACTGACTTAACAAGAAAATGATATATTTAAGTGTCCCTCACAATAAATTTAGTGATCTTGTCTATAACCCTAAAACATATTGAAAAAAAGGTTTGTTTTGTTTAAGGACGAGTGACAGATATATCCGTCATTCTGATCGGATGGGTACTGCCAGTTTACCCACGCGATCAGCGGCAGGAACACGGCTGTTATACACAGTCTGGCTCCTGCCGCAAAAGCCGGAATCGATGCGCGCTCCGATTCCGGCAGTTTAACCCATTAGATGCCGCTGTCAATAGCGACAGCGGCATCTAAAGCGTTTGAGCTCCCTCTGTCACCCCATCGGCGCCCCCCTGCAAAGAAATAGCGGTTGCGCCGTCTGGTTTCCATGGTCCTAACAAAGGCTCCCAAGTCTGCCTTCAGCAGCTGCCTATTAGGCCATGGCCTAATAGATTACCTGTCAGCTTTACACTGACAGGCAATAATATTTTGGTATACTTAATATACCAAAGCATTATATATCAGCGATCAGCAGATCGCATAGTAAAGTCCCCTAGTGGGACAAAAAAAAAAAAGCAAAACTGTTAAATAAAGTTTATGGAAAAAAAAAAAATGACAGTAAAAATAAAATAAAACTACTTTTTTTCCCCCAAAAAGTGGGTTTATTTAGTAAAAGTGTAAAAAAAAAATTAACACATACACATATATAGTATCGCCGCGATCGTAAGGACTCAAACAAAGTTAACACATTAATTAAACCACCGGGTAAACAGCGTCCAAAAAAACGGAAAAAAACAATGTCAAAATTCTTTTTTTTTCTCCCATTCCCATAAAAAATAAAATAAAAGTTAATCAATAAGTCCCATGTACCCCAAAATACTACCAATGAAAACGACACCTTGTCCCACAAAAAACAAGCCAACATATGGCTACATCGACAGAAAAATAAAAAAGTTACGGCTCTTGGAATGCAGCGATGCAAAAGTAATTTTTTTTTTTGAAAGGTTTTAATTTTGCAAACGTAGGAAACATTTACATTTACATATTTGGTATCTCTGTAATCGTGCCCACCCATAGAATAAAGTTAACATGTTATTTATGCCGCATAGTGAACGATGTAAATTTATAACGTGAAAAACAATGCTGGAATAGCTGTTTATTTTCAATTCTTTCCTAAAATAAAGTTAATAAAAGTTAATATATTATATGCACCCAAAAATGGTGCAATTGAAAAATGTTACTTGTCCTGCAAAAAACAAATCCTTATACAGCTATGTCGACGGAATAAAAAAAAAAAAGTTAAGACTCTTAGAATGCAACAGTGAAAAAAAACCAAAAAATTTTTGGTCATTAATGTGCAAAATGGGCTGGTCATTAACCCTTTCAAGACCGAGCTCATTTTGGCCCCATTTTTTTCAAATCTGACATGTGTCAATTTATGTGGTAATAACTCTGGAATGCTTTTGCCTATCCAAGCGATTCTAAGATTGTTTTCTCGTGACATATTGTACTTTATGTTAGTGGAAAAATGTGGTCAATTTATTCATTGCAAAATAGTTACTATTTCACATATTCCATATGTCTACTTCATATTTGCATAATTTTTTGAACGTTATTTTATTTTTCTAGGACGTTACAAGGCTTAGTACTTTAGCAGCAATTTCTCACATTTTCAAGAAAATTTCAAAAGGCTATTTTTACAGGGACCAGTTCAGTTCTAAAGCGGCTTTGGGGGCCTTATGTACTAGATAGACCCCATAAATCACCCCATATTAAAAACTGCACCCCTCAAAGTATTCAAAACAGCATTCAGAAAGTTTCTTAACCCTTTAGGCGTTTCACAGGAATTAAAGCAATGTAGAGGGGAAATTGACAAATTGTATTTTTTTTGCTGAAATTCATTTGTAATAAATTTTTTTCTGTAACGCAGAAGGTTTTACCAGAGAAATGCAACTCAATATGTATTGCCCAGATTCTGCAGTTTTTAGAAATATCCCACATGTGGCCCTAGTGTGATAAAAAGGAATAAAGAATAAAAAGCACCCCAAAACTTGTAAAGCTACTTCTCCCGATTACAGCAATACCCCATATGTGGTACTAAACTACTGTTTGGACCCACGGCAGAACTCAGAAGGGAAGGAGCGCCATTTGGATTTTGAAGCACAGATTTTGCTGGATTGGTTTTCAGTGCCATGTCGCGTTTGCAACGCCCTGGAGGGAGCAAAACGGTGAAAACCCCCCAAAAGGGAACCCATTTTGAAGACTACACCCCTCAAGGAATTTTTCTATGGGTATAGTTAGCATTTTGACCCCACAGTATTTTTGCTGAATTTAGTGGAATTAGGCCGTGAAAATGAAAATCTACATTTTTCTGAAAAAATATAGAAATGTTTAATTTTTACAATGAATAAAGGAGAAAAATAACCCCAAAATTTGTAAAGCAATTTGTCCTGATTACAGCAATACACCATATGTGGTAATAAACTGCTGTTTGGACCCACGGCAAGACTCAGAAGGGAAGGAACAATATTGGGCTTTTGGAGCTCAAATTTAGCTGGAATGATTTTCGGGTGTCATGTCGCATTTGCAAAGTCCCTGAGGTACCAAAACAGTGGAAACCTCCCAAAAGTCGCTTTAGGGGACTGGAACGAGCGATCATTAGGTCGCTGGTACAATACACTGCAATACTAATGTATTGCAGTATAATATCATTTTTACAGACTCCTGTAACAGCGCGATCGCTGTTCCTGTCCATTAGTCCCGGGTGTCAGCTGTAATACACAGCTGACACCTGCAGAATATGGAGCGGGCGCAGCGCATGAGCCCGCTCCATATATAACCCCTCGCACCACGACATCCTATTAAGTCGTGGTGCGCGAAGGCGTTCATGCGCAGCGGATGGTGCAAAGTGAAAATGAAAATTTTCCACTGATATACCATTTTAATGCACAATATGTTGTGCCCAGTTTGTGCCACTGAAGACAAATACTTGTACAATGTTGAGCGGGTTCTCCCGGATATAAAATATCATATATGTGGACGTAAGCTGGTGTTTGGGCACGCTGTGGGGCTCAGAAGGGAGGGAGTGCCATTTGGCTTTTGGAGCGTGGTGTGCGAAGGCGTTCATGCGCAGCGGATGGTGCAAAGTGAAAATTAAAATTTTCCACTGATATACCATTTTAATGCACAATATGTTGTGCCCAGTTTGTGCCACTGAAGACAAATACTTGTACAATGTTGAGCGGGTTCTCCCGGATATAAAATATCATATATGTGGACGTAAGCTGGTGTTTGGGCACGCTGTGGGGCTCAGAAGGGAGGGAGTGCCATTTGGCTTTTGGAGCGTGGTGCGCGAAGGCGTTCATGCGCAGCGGATGGTGCAAAGTGAAAATTAAAATTTTCCACTGATATACCATTTTAATGCACAATATGTTGTGCCCAGTTTGTGCCACTGAAGACAAATACTTGTACAATGTTGAGCGGGTTCTCCCGGATATAAAATATCATATATGTGGACGTAAGCTGGTGTTTGGGCACGCTGTGGGGCTCAGAAGGGAGGGAGTGCCATTTGGCTTTTGGAGCGCAGATTTTGCTTGGTAACTGTCCTGTTTGGGGTTTTGCTGGTATTTCAGTTTATGATGTGGGGGTATGTGTAAATTGGGCAGAGTACATCAGGACATAATAAGAGGGTATAATAATTCGGTAAATAAATAATAATCCGCAGATATGTGGCCAATGTCGCACTGATAAATGGCGCCCGATCTTATCCGCTTTTGGACACTGCACAATTTCTGTCGCTATATTCTGAGAGCCAGAACTTTTTTTATTTTTTCTTCACCGGAGCTGTGCGAGGGCTTATTTGTTGCGGAACAATCTGCCGTTTTCATTGGTACCATTTTAGGGTACATGTGATTTTTTGGCAAGCAAAGTGGCAAAAAAACTAATTCTGACAATGTTTTTTGTCTTTTTTTTTTTACACTTTCCACCGTGCGCTATAAATGACATTTTACTTTATTCTGCGGGTCGATACGATTACGGCGATACCAGATGTATATAATTTTTTAATGTTTTGTGGCGTTTGCGCAATAAAATCACTTTTCGATCAAATTATTTTTTTTTTGTGTCACCATATTCTGAGAGCTATAACTTTTTTATTTTTCAGTCAAAAAAGCTGTGTAAGGGCTTGTTTTTTGCGGGACAGGTTGTAGTTTTTATTGGTACTACTTTGGGGTACATGCGACTTTTTGATCACTTTTTATTCTATATTTTTAGAGGGTTGATGACCAAAAAAATAGTGATTCTGACATTGTATTTTAATTATTTTTTTTGCGGTGTTCACCGTGCGGGAAAAATAATATTATCGTTTTATCGTTTGGGTTGTTGTGAACACGGTCATACCAAATATGTGTACTTTTTTTTTAACATTTTCATTTTTTTCCTATAATAAAAGACTTATTATAGGAAAAAATACATTTTTTTGTTTTTGTAACTTATAACTTGTTTTTACACTTTTATAAAACATTTTTATTACTTTTTTTCTTTACTTTTTACTTGCTTTACTTGAAGTGTAACGTATTCTAAACTGTCAGTGTGACGCTGAGAGTCACAGTGACAGGAAGCTTATGAGGACCTGCCTCCGGCTGGTTCTCATAGGCTGCTGTGCATGGCAGACCCGGGGGCTGTTGTATGGCCTCCGGTTTTGCCTTCTAACCGATTGCAGCACCAGCAATCGGTCTCCGGGAAAGTTTGTTGTAGCAACAAACTTTCCAGTTTGTTGTAGTAACAAACTTTCCAGTTCGTTGCTACAACAAACTTTCCCTGCGATCACATGACCGGGACATGAACCAATTAGGTCCCGGTCATGTCTCCGGGACTAGAGGTAGGGGATAACAGCGCGATCCGGGTGTCAGCGCTACTCTGAGACACCCGGATCGCGCTTTTAACACCCACCGTGAATTCACGTCGGCGCTGCACAGAGCCCAGCAAGCGCCGACGTGAATTTACAGTGGGCGGTCGGGAAGCGGTTAAGGGGTTAAAGTTTTTTTCGTTTTTTTAAAAGAAAACACAGATCAAGCTATAGGTGTCATAATCAACTCCATATGAACAAAGTCAAAACCGTTCACACTCTTGAATTTTAGCCAGTTATAGTTTACATAACACTACAGAGGCATATCTTAAAGTTCTGGGGCCCCAATGCAAAATCTATAATAGGGCCCCCACTTACCATGTATCATTTATAATACTGGTGCCTTCTTATGTGGCTGTGGGGCTTTTGGGCCCCCTATGGATCCAGGACCCAGGTGCGACTGCTATCTCTACAGCCCCTAAAGCTACGCCTCTGACTACAAACAGCAAAAAGAGCATTTGTTCTTGAGAGGCTTAAAAGATCTTTGAGAGACTTTATATGCAAACAAAATGGTGCTTACATCAATCTCCCTGGGAGATCAATACTAATCTCCCTTCATTGCTGAATATTCACATATTTCAAAGTAAAGAGTTGAGACAATAAGCTACCACAGTTACCCACAGTGAAGGTATGAGATAAGTAGAACTAAATCCTGACAGAATCCACCAACATTTTACACACAGTGCATGTGAGGCCTGATTCACACAAACACTGCGCATCTCGGACGTGAAAAACTGCAGTTTTTCACGTCCAAGGTGCATCCGTGCTCAGCGCTGCGGGACATGATGTCACGCATCCACCATAGTTGAGAGTCTATGGAGGGATGCGTGATGCGTGAAAATATAGGACATGTCCTATTTTCCCACGGACCCTTCACACGGTCCGTTGAAACAACGGCTGTGTGAATGGCCACATTGAATTACATAGGTCCATGGGACGGCCGCTGTTATAAAGGCCATCCCACGGATGTTTAACACGTTTGTGTGAATCAGGCCTGAATGGGGTATTTTATATCCAATTCACAAGCTCAGTAAAATATCACTGCGGAATAATTTTAAAACCTGCAGCATGTTCATTATTTCCGTGAATTCCATGCTGAATAGTCGCGGATTAGCATCATTGAATTACAATGGGTCTAATCTACATACGGATCCGTGACCTTGAGTTTCAGTTAATATTGCTTATATACCCATTTATAATTACTATACCGTTTATAAAGCAGTACAGAATGCTTACAGCTTGACAGAATACTTGATCTCCTCTAGCTATTTATTGGTTATATATCTCTGAGTCTATATCTAATTTGAGTTATTGCTTAGAAAGCAGAATATGAGTTTAGATTATGATCAATTCAAAATAACTGTTCTAGAGCCTCAGGGTATCTTGGCTTACATTGTATTTCCGATGGCTAATAAAGTCTTCTCAAGTGATGCAATGCAATTGAGATTAAATATATTTTAACACCATACAGGTAATATGTTTTCATAAATATATTAACAACGCTTTCTAGATCTTTTACATTACAAACATGTCCATACATTCTTGTGGTTTTCTAATTACCTGAAATACTCTGGTTATGTCTCTTAAAGAGAAGAGATAGTGCTGCCTGCCTGGTGTTGAGGAAATAATGAAGACTTTTTTAACAGATTCCAAAAGATGGAATGAGGCTTTAGTCAAGGATAACTGAAGATCTTCTTGTAGAGAGAGGCCATCCTTGTCACCCATATTTGCCTGAAATTAAAATCAACAAGTAAATATAGATCCATTTTGAACTATAAAATTCATAGAGGCCATGTACACAAATAAGCAAATTAGTGCAAATAAAAAAACTGATGGTCCCTATGACAAAATAATAGAATTTTAGTAGTTATTTTAAAAGTCAAGCTTAGAAAATGTAAGCACTGTTTTCATTTTGTGCTTACTTTTATTCATAATCTAAAAAAGCACGCCAGCAATTTTGTTTCCTGCTGGTGTCAGTTTTTACACATGAGGCAGTGAGAAGCAGCATCTCATAGAAATACACTGGTCTCTCTGCACACAGCACTCATAGATAGTATAGACAGTCAGTCTGAGTCAGGAGAGTTTTGTAAGGGCTCATTCACACGAACGTGAATCTCGTCCGTGTGACGCCCGTTAAAACCACGGCCGTCACACGGACCCATGCATTTCAATGGAGCTGTTGACACGACCGTGTGAACGCTCCGTTGAAAAATAGGACATGTCCTATTTTACTGCATGTCACGCATCCCTCCATAGACTGTAGTCTGTGGGGGATCCGTGACAACGTGTTCCGCACGGGTCCACCTCGATGTGGGCTATGTTCATGTGAATGTAGCCTTACTTTTCAGCTATTCATTGCATGGACTCAACTATTATATCACTGCACCCCTGGTCCATTAGATAGGGCAGAAATAATCTCTTTGCCAGCACTGTGCATGAGGAACATACAGATGTACAAGGAGAATAGAACTGGGTGTCTCAGAGCGGGTAGGAGGGATTTGATTGGTGATGATGTAATCCTGTAGTTCCCAGGAAGTCAGACACACAGGGGAGAGTGACCTCCTGTCTACACATCAGAGCATGGTCTATTCTGGTGGTCAGACTAAGATCACATGACACAGATGCCCATAATGAAATGGTTCAAAACGTATAGATGCATTTGAGCTGAGAAGAAACAAATGACACTGCTAGACTATTGCTGGTGAGCTAGCATTATAGGTACAAAAAAAAAAATCATTATCCAGAGTGCTTCTTTAAGTTTCTTGTTGCCAAATAACCGTAATCACAAAGCAAAGCATCAGTACTAAATTCATATTTATTTCAATCAGATTTTGATTGAACCAAATGGTCATTTCGTGTTATCACAGTGATGTGCTCACTGTGAATTAAGATAACTTTACTCTAAAATGAAAAAAGTGACCATTAAAACTACCATCTGTGGCCAGATTAATAGGAGAAATAAACTCCTTTACAAACATTTCAGAACCAAAGTCAGGATCTAAAAACTTACTTCTAGTACAGAGAAAATCACTTTTTGTAGTTGGGATCCTTCTAGATCCGGTAGATGGAATATGGAAAAATGCCTCTGAAGGAATAATGTTGAAAAGATTAGTGTAAACCCATGAAAAATGGTTAAACCGTGACACGAAAGTAGGAGAAAAAAAAAATCCCAGTTTATTGGTTACAATAAAGAATTTAATGCATATTCTTCAATCAATTTATACTACTATTAGTAAACTGACAGAGAAAACCAAGTACAGCGCTACATCTCCATCAGTCCCACAGACAGTGAATAGAGCGGTAGTGAACATGCGTGACTGACTCTCCATTCAAATGGGGGACACGGGACCCTTGTTCTCGTAATCGGTGGGGGTCCTAGCGGTGGCACACCCGGTGATCATACAATTACCACTTATCCTGCAGATAGGTGATTCATGTTTTTTGTGGACCAACACCTTTAAAAATGTAGGATTTATATAACAATTGATAATATATCATCTGTATTCAGGTGCATTCCTCCTAATTATGACACATTTAAATCAATGGACATTTTATTAGTAACTCACCAATAGACGTTGAGCTGAAACTCTCTGGGCACTGCTGGCATATTTGGGTTGACCCATTACAGCTTTTACCAGGAGTCCTTCCAGTGTCTGCCACTCAAAAGGTTTGTTGAATCTCACAAGCGTTTTGTCATCAAGAAGCATTCTTAGTAGCTAGATGAGTGTATTAGGACACATATACAGAATTCAATTAAAAGTCTGCACAGAAGTAGCCAAATACAATATGGAAAGCTAGGGGCTCCTATATAAAATTAGTTCTAAGCAACATGCTATTGAACAACACTCGGATAAATATCTTTGTAAAAAAAAATCGGATATATGTTGCATATCCAATGTAGGTAGTCCCTTACAACAACTCAGTGGTGATCTTGCATTCTAGAATGGCAAAACTATCATTTCTTCCAATACATATATAGTAATTCAGAAGTTAGAGCCATAGGCAAAATGTGGTCATTGTTTTTATTTCCCATTAATAAGAGATGTTGAGATTTTTTGTGTTGCCCCTGTAGCAGTTTTTGCAGGAAGTGAAGCCATATTGGCTGTCAGCTTTTAAATAACTTCTTAGATACCGATGGTAAACTGTCATTCTGTCAGATTGTTCATTCAATAAAAGTGACATCAGTTTCTGAGAATATAATTCAAAGATGACAACAAAAATTTCCACGACAAAACAGAAAAATGTCAATATCTTTGTTACTGAATACAATCTAAGGCCCTATTCACAGAGTTTTTCTGGCACTGATTTTGACGCAGAAACCGGGTTGGAATCAGCTCCAAAAAACGCCCGAAATTGCCCCACATTGATTTCAAGGGAGGCAGGGACTTTTTTTTCTAAAAAAGCGGGAAAAAAGCGGCATGTGCTTCTTTCGGCCTCTGTCCTGCCATAGAGGCAGATTTTTTCTGCCAGCAAAAAACTCTGTGTGAACATGGGCTAATTGGTAAATTTTAGCTGCTATATTAAGTTATGATTTAAGCATGCGGTCTCAGTTGTTTTCTAACTCCTATGTGTGGCCACTATTGATGAATAAATAAGGTCACCTCTCAATTCATTCTCCACCTGGAATGTGGCGGCCGGAAGCTGTCTCACCAGTCAAAACGGGGGTTGGATGAAGATAGGTGTGGTTCCCAGAGTTGGGACCTGCATCTATCCGACATTTATGGCATATCCCGCAGATATGCCATAAGATTTTTGCGTTAATTTTTTTTCAAGTATTATGCACTGGTATGCCAATATTCCAGTAGACAAGCCTATGCATCGTGATTTACATGGGCAAATGTGAGGGAATACTAAACTATGTTGCCTTAACAGGCGCTATGACATGGCAGTCCCAGAGTCCTTTTTAAGGACTTAAACTGCCTGTTTAAAAAAGGATCTACTTTTTGAGGAGTTAGGTGAAGCCAACAAGAGAATACACTGGTAGTCTAAAATAAAGATCTTGGCTCTCTGCAATCCGCTGTTTGACCACCACTGTCTAAGGCTACATTCAGACGAGCGTGTGCAACCTGGAACATGAAAAACTGACGGTTTTCACGTCCGAGATACACCCGTACGGGACGCGTTATCACGGATCCCCCATAGACTATAGTCTATGGAGGGATGCGTGAAAACGCAAGAAAATAGAACATGTCCAATTTTAAAATAAATGTGTCCATGTGACGGCCGTTGTTTTAACGGCCGTCACATGGATGAGTTACACGCTCGTCTGAATGAGCCCTTAAAGGGACACAAACTTAAAATGTATTTTATTTACATTCACTGTGAACTTGAATGCAATCTTCCATGTGATTTCAGTATTCCTCTGTGGAATTAATTACAGAAAGTCCAGAGAAATGTCTGCACCCATGATTAATACTTTCAGAAACATTTATATACATACTAGTAATGATATTCAAAGTGTTAACTATAAGATTTACTGGCTCTTTAAGGCTAAACAATTTACCTCATTACAATGCTGTACCCCATTCTCATCAGGAGTAGGAAGATGCAGATCGTCGATAAATAACTGCAAAGTTTTTCCATCTTTTGCACCATATATGAAACCTGAAACATATAATATACCTAATAACTTTTCAAAATAATACATATTCATTTTTCAAAGGTATTAAAATATAACTTTACCATGAGTAAATTGAATGCATTATTCTCCTGTAACACTTTAGGCTGGGTTCACACAGAGTTTTTTGACGAGTTTTTTGACGCGGAAACCGCGCCGCAAAACTCATCAAATACGGCCCGAAAATGCCTCCCATTGATTTCAATGGGAGGCGGAGGCGTCTTTTTCCCGCGAGCGGTAAAACCGTCTCGCGGGAGAAAGAAGGGACATGCCCTATCTTCGGGCGTTTACGCCTCTGACCTCCCATTGACATCAATGGGAGGCAGAGAAAGCGTATTTCACTGTGTTTTATGTCCGCGGCGCTCAATGGCAACGGCCGAAAAATGCAGCGAAAAACGCAGCGAAAATCGGCGTGCAGGGAGAGGAAAATCTGCCTCAAACTTCCAAACTGAATTTTGAGGCAGAATTTCTGTCTGCAAAAACTCAGTGTGAACCCAGCGTTAAACTCTGTCCTAAATGGAGATTACAATAAAATTCACTAACTAAAGGCGGCCATACAAATTAAATAAATATTGGTTGAACCTGCTAATTTTTGCGGGTGGAGGTCTTCCAACTTTCCAAAATTGGAAGATGTCAGGAAAAGAAGGATTGATCATGTTGGATTTCAACATACTCGATCCTTTGTTCTCACAGTAGATACGTTTATTCCCTTCTCCACTTTGAAATAAACATGCAAGCTTAGCCGCCGGACTGACGGGTTCAGTGAAAGCGGGTTCTGCGTGTCTCTGACACACAGGATCCACCTGTTATCCATCACATGACCTGCTGACAGTGAACCCGTCAGAGCAGCTGTATCTCAAACAGTAAAAATAATTTTTAATAAAAACTAATTTGAAAGTTGCACCAAACACACTGACTGACATTTTTATTAAAATAAATAAATAAATAAATATTCTGACACATAAAGCATAAAAATTACATAAAATAGCTTTAAATGATTTCTCATTCGCATAAACGTACAAATAAACATGCACAAATACAATACAGGATTAGGATGTTTTAAATCTAACTTAGCACTAGTTCTGTCTCCTGCCGGAGCCACACATCCCGCCCTAGCACTAAATATTTTTTTCCAATTAGGTACAAGACGTTTATTTGTCCTCTAGGTTGGGTCCTTTATATTTACAGTATTGTAGGTTTACTTAAAATACCATCTAACATTTGATACGCAGATTGGAGCAGGGGCGTAACTAGGAAAGACTTGGCCCCATAGCAAACTTTTGACTGGGGCCCCCCTCCCCTGGGTGCCACACAAACACCCCTTGTAGATAGTGCCTCCCTGTAGATTCTGCCATATAGCGCCCCCCTGTAGATAGCACCATACAGCCCTCTCCCTGTATAAAGCGCCATACAGCCCCCTGTAGATAGCGGCATAATGCCCCCTCCCTGTCAAGGGCGTAGCTAAAGGCTCATAGGCCCCGATACAAAAGTCCTTCTTGGACCCCCCCCCCCCCCAACTTCTCATGACCGCCGGCCTGCAGCTTTCAGCTGCATCGCTTAGTCTCCTAAGTGACCCAACGATGCAGCACTAGCAGCCAGGGGCATCACTAAGGTCTTAAAACGTCAGGGGCATTAGCCCCAATACATATCCCCCAAAAAATGTGTGTGCGTGTATGTATGTGTGTTTCTGTGTATATATATAGGGGACATCATATCTATAGCACTACGACCCTACACCACGTTCCAAATTATTATGCAAATGTTATTTTTCGCTGATTTTCCTAAATAGTCGATGCAAATGACAGTCAGTATAATCTTCAAGCCATCAACCGTTGGAGTATAATGCAAATTTTATTGAACAAATCTCCTAATGATAACAGATTTTTTTTTTAGAAGTAAAAAACTCAAGATGCACTGTTTCAAATTATTATGCACAACAGAGATCAAAACATTTTAAAGGTTGTAAAGAGAACTAAAATGGTAATTTGTTGAATTTGCAGCATCAGGAGGTCATATTTACAGAAATCAAAAGCTCTTTCAATCAAAAAAAACTTAACAGGCCAAGTTACATGTTAACATAGGACCCCTTCTTTGATATCACCTTCACAGTTCTTGCATCCATTGAATTTGTGAGTATTTGCACAGTTTCTGCTTGAATATCTTTGCAGGGTGTCAGAATAGCCTCCCAGAGCATCTGTTTTGATGTGAACTGCCTCCCACCCTCATAGATATTTTTGAGGATGCTCCAAAGGTTCTCAATAGGGTTGAGGTCAGGGGAACATGGGGGCCACACCATGAGTTTCTCTCCTTTTATGCCCATAGCAGCCAATGACACAGAGCTATTCTTTGCAGCATGAGATGGTGCATTGTCATGCATGAAGATAATTTTGCTACGGAAGGCACGGTTCTTCTTTTTGTACCACGGAAGAAAGTGGTCAGTCATAAACTCTACTTACTTTGCAGAGGTCATTTTCACACCATCAGGTGTAAAGGGGCCTACCAGCTCTCTCCCCATGATTCCAGCCCAAAACATGACTCCGCCACTTCCTTGCTGACATTGCAGCCTTGTTGGGACATGGTGGCCATTCACCAACCATCCACTACTCCATCCATCTGGACCATCCAGGGTTGCACGGCACTCATCAGTAAACAACACGGTTTGAAAATTAGTCTTCATGTATTTCTGAGCCCACTGCAAACGTTTCTGCTTGTGAGCATTGTTTAGGTGTGGCCGAATAATAGCTTTATGCACACTTGCAAACCTCTGGAGGATCCTACACCTTGAGGTTCACGGGACTCAAGAGGCACCAGCGGCTTCAAATACCTGTTTGCTGCTTTGCAAAGGCATTTTAGCAACTACTCTCCTAATCCTATTAATTTGTCTGGCAGAAACCTTCCTCATTATGCCTTTATCTGAACGAACCCATCTGTGCTCTGAATCAGCCACAAATCTTTTCACAGTACGATGATCACGCTTAAGTTTTCTTGAAATATCCAATGTTTTCATACCTTGTCCAAGGTATTGCACTATTTCACGCTTTTCGGCAGCAGAGAGATCATTTTTATTTCCCATATGGCTTGAAACTTGTGGCCTGCTTAATAATGTGGAACGTCCTTCTTAAGTAGTTTTCCTTTGATTGGGCACACCTGGCAAACTAATTATCACAGGTGTCTGAGATTGATTACAATGATCCAAAGAGCCCTAAGACACAATACCATCCATGAGTTTAATTGAATAACTAATAATTAAATGTTTATGACACTTAAATCCAATGTGCATAATAATTTGGAACACGGTGTATAGCTATGGATAGGATTAGATACAATGGCTCAGCAGACAGTATCACACATGATAGGATTAGATATAGGACTCCGCTCACTGACATTGCATCTCCAGCGCTGGACCAGGAAATTTAAGATAATAATTGCTTTGCTTTTTTATGTGTTACTTTTTTTTTGTCTTTTTTTTTTTTTTACAGGTTCGGTTGTTGGACTACTTCGGATTCAAATACTACTTCAATGAGTGAGGGTTTTTTATTCTCAATAAAATGGTTAACAAGGGTTGTGTGGTGTTTTTTTTTATTTCAATAAAATATATTTTCTATGTCCATTTTTTTAAACTTTATTACTACCACCTTACTAATGGCCGCTGGCTGATTTGCAGAGTCCATTACTAAGGCAGGGCTTAATGTTAGCCGGTGCAGAGGCTAACACTAACCCCCATTATTACCCCGGTACCCATCGCCACCAGGGATGTCGGGAAGAGCTGGGTACGATCCAGTATCTGACCATTTGTAGTGGTGGTCGGGGACTGGGGCGGCCGCTGGCTGGTATTATTAGGCTGGGAAAGGCCATTAACAGTGGTCCTTCCCACCCTGGTAATGCTAGGCTGCTACTGCTGCATTGTATCTGGCTGGTTCTGAAAAATAAGGGGGGGACACCACATTGGTTTTTTTTTCATTTAAAAAAAAAATATATGACGAGGGGCCCCCCCATTTTTCATATTCAGCCAGATACAACACAGCAGCTGCAGGCTAGCATTACCAGGGTGGGAAGAAACACTGTTGTTGGACATTCCCAGCCTAATAATACCAGCCAGTGGCCACCCCAGTGCCCGACCACCACTACAGATGGTCAGGTACTGGATTATACCCGGCTCTTCCTGGCAACCCTGGTGGCGGTGGGTACCGGGGTAATAATGGGGGTTAGTTTTAGCCTCTGCATCGGCTAACACTAAGCCTCTCCTTAGTTATGGACGCTGTCAATCAGCCAGCAGCTATTACTAAAGAGGTAGAAGTAAAGTTTTCAAAAAAATATAGACATAGAAAAAATATTTTATTGAAATAAAAAATAAAAACACGCAACCCTCGTTAACCATTTTATTTAGAATAAAAAAAAGTCATTATCGAAGTAGTCATCGAATCCGACGTAGTCCAACAACCGAATCTATAAAAAATCACAAACACAAAAAAACACCATTAGTAACACATGTGGTAGGCTTAGATACAGGGCCCCAGCAGACAGTAATGTTTTACTTACCCTTCTCTTCGGCTCTGGACGCAGCATAGTTCCTGACGCCATCCAGCGCCGGGACGTTGTGTGCGATGCACAGTGCACAACGACGTGAAGATGCAAAAAAGAGGACCTAAGCTGCTCTCGGGAACGAGGAGGGTAAGTATATTGTTACTATACTAATAGGGGCCGGAGTAGTTTATTACATAGACCCCGATTACTATAGTAATTTATAATAGACATGGCGCGTTGGGCCATGGGCCCCCTGGCTTCTGGGCCAGGTTGCAATTGCTTTCCACTGCTACCCCAACAGCTACGACACTGGGCTGTATTATACAGCAGACACCTGCTGAGTATGTGGGGCGCTTAGCCCGTTTCATACTTCCCGATGATGGCTGCTATACGTACATGTACGTGGCATGTCGTTAGGGTGTTAATGGGGTCCTCTGGACATTTCTTATTGATGGTCTATCTTTAGGATAGGTTATCAATATTAGATCGGTGAGAGTCCAACTCCCGGCACACCCGCCGATCAGCTTTTTTGAAGGGGCCGAAGTATTTGTCGCCTTGGCCGCTTCAGTGTTTACCAGGCACAACGCCGTACACATTGGTAGCAGCTGTGCCTGGGATTGCAACTCAATCCCGTTCACTTGAATGCAATCCCAGGCACAGTCGCCCCATGTGTGTATGGTGTTGTGCTTGTTAACTGGGAAAAGTCCACGGCGACGAAAGCTATGGTCCCATCAATCACGGACCCCCACTGATCTGATATTGATAGTCTATCCTAAGGCCAGGCAGGCTTTAGTATATGTGTGAGGTGGAGTTCACACTGAGTTTTTTGGCACACTTTTTGACGCGGAAACCATGTCGGAAAACGCGCCAAGAAAGGGACAAAAGGCAGAGGAGTTTTTTTTTCCAGCGAGCGGTAAAAACCGCTCACGGGAAGAAGCGACTTGCCCATATTTTCAGGCGTTTACGTCTCTGATCTTCCATTCACAATAGGAGGCAGAGAAATTTGCCCGCGGTGCTCAATGGCCGCGGACGAAAAACGCAGCAAAAAACACGGAAAAAGGCAGGTGAAAATCTGCCTCAAAATTCCAGAGAGAATTTTGAGGCAGATTTTTCTGCCTGCAAAAAACTCTTGTGAACAGGGCCTTATTAAGGCTTCAGTATAGGTGTTAGGGGAAGTTCACACAGAGTTTTTTGGCACGTTTTTTGCCGCGGAAACCATGTCGGAAACTGCGACAAAAAACGTCTGAAAGCGCCTCCCATTGAAATCAACGGGAGGCGCTTTCGGACATTTTTTTTTCCTGCGAGCGGTAAAAAACGCTTGCGGCAAAAAGAAGCGTAATGCCCTTTCTTCTGGCGTTTCTGTCTCTGACTTCCCATTGACATCAATGTCAGGTAGAAAATGCGTTTTTCGCTGCGTTTTTCTGCCCACAGCCCAATGGCCGAAAAATGCCACAAAACAACGCCTTGAAAAACGCTGGAAGTGTTCTGCCGGCAGGTCAAAATCTGCCTCAAAATTCCTGAAGGAGTTTTAAAGCAGATTTTTCTACCTAAAAATTTCTCCCTCCTCCCTTGAACTTTTTAACTCTACCTGTCCCCTGCACATCCTCTGCCCGTCCTATGAGACAGTACTCCGGCCGTCCTGACAGTCCTGCCCCCGAAGTCTTGCGTCGTTCCATTTAGCTCCGCCACCTATCCTCTTCCGGCCTGAGCGCTCCTACCACCTGATCCAGGTCCCAGCATCGCCGTCGTATTCAAATGTGGCAGTGCAGTGGCTAGCACCGGGCATCCGGGCCTCCCCCCGGATGCCTAGTGTTAGTGATGCTACTAGGCATGAGGGGGCCCGTGTCGCCAGGCCTGGCACATAATGTAATGTGCCTGGCAGAGCGACACGGGCCCCCTCATGCCGCGGGCCTCGAAGCAGCCGCTGCGGCTACTACTGTGGTAGTTACGCCACTGAATGGGAGAGTTATAAAACCTAGTGCAAAGGAAAAGTGAAGGAGTTGCTCACAGTAACTAATCAAATTGTTGCTTTTATTTTCCAAAGGGTCACTGAAAAATTAAAACTAGAATTTTGTTGCCTACTATTGGTAGCTTGTCCACTTTTGCCTTGCACTTCGTTTTGATATATTATATCCCATTGTTTTCATACACCATTTATATCCAGAAATAGATTATGAATCCTGCTGACTTTCTGCTAGTGCTACTATCACATAATTTACTATCTACCTGAAGTAAAAGAAAGGAATAATCTTCCAGTATACAGAGCTGCAGATTTAATAGGATCTCAGCTAAGGCCATGTTCACATCATGTTTGCGATATATGTTTAGCGTGTATGCCAGTAAATGTTCCCGATGTAAACGCAAAACGTGTCCATAGGGTTACATTAGCAAAACAGAGGCCAAAAGACTGTCCTTTTGGCCCTGCCGTGCCGGTACACATTAGTTTACAGCAAAAAAAAGTATGGAATAGCATAGTAGACTAAGCTATTCTAAACAACGGAGTCCCGTAAAAACTGTATAACACAAGCTATACATTTTTAAACATGGGAGCCTATGGGTAACAAATGCCACTGTATAACATCTGACACAGGCATCCATTTGAAGGGGTTTTCCCATGAGAGAAATTTATGACATATCCACAGGATATGTCATAAATGTCAGATAGATGCGGGTCCCACCTCTGGGACCTGTTTATATCTCTAGATCCTCTAAATCCTGTTCTAGCTTTGTCTGATTCCCGATCACTTTCTGGTTATATGCTGAGCTACGCTGTTTCCGTAACTCCCATAGTAGTGAATGACAGTTACGGAAGCTGCGTAGCATGCGAGCTAAGTTTTTTTCTGTAACTTCCATTCTGTTCTAAGGGACTTACGGAAACAGCGTAGATCAGAGAGTTACGCTGTTTACATAACTCACGACCATATAACCTTTTTCATGGTCGGAATTCACCTCATTCAGCTGCAACACAGAGCGGCTGAACAGGGTTCAGGGGACCTCGTTCTGGAGATAGGTGCAGGTCCCCGAGCAGCACAAATCCCAATATCAGGAGCGGTGTCACGCTGTAAAATCAGACAAACCCAGTCTGATGTAATGTAATTCTCAGAAAATGCATGGTTGAACAGCAGAACACGTCTCCCAAATTTCAATCAATATGTTCTTTTATTGGTCAAACATCCAGTAAAAAATGGCAACGTTTCGACCCGTGACAAGTGGCGGGTCTTTCTTAAGCCTGGGAAACGTGTGCTGCTGTTCAACCATGCTTTTTCTGAGGATATCCTGTGGATATGTCATAAATGTGTCTCATGGGAAAGCCCCTTAACTTACACATCAAGAGCTTTCATGAATGTATACGTTAAATGGATGCCATAATAGCATTTGGGTGATGGATGCCACTGAAGGGGTTTTTCCATCAGAGACATTTATGACATAACCACAGGATATGTAATAAATGTCATATAGATGCGGGTCCCACCTCTGGGACCAGCACCTATCTCTAGAACGGGGCCCCCTAAGCCCCATTCTGCCTTTTTCTGCTCTCTCGGCCTCCCCGTTCACTTCCTGACTATATGGTCGGGAGTTACGAAAACAGTGCAGCTTGCCGAGCGACACTGTTTCCGTAACTCCCATAGTAGTGAATGGCAGTTACGGAAGAAACGTAGCATGCGAGCTACACTGTTCTTCTTCATTGTCGGAATTCACATGCTTCTGCTGCAACTAAAAGCGGCAGAACGGTGCTTAGGGGGCACCGTTCTAGAGATAAGTGCGGGTCCCAAAGGTGGGACCCGCATCTACCGTATATGACATATCCTGTGGATATGTCATAAATGTCTCTCATGGGAAAACCACTTTAATATGCTATTTTGGGTATAATTACAAATTTTAAATTTTTTTAATATACTTTCTGTATTAATTCCTTACTTGTTTTCAAGAACTCTGCTTGTTGTTATTCAGTAGGAAGATTCAGTGTTTACTTCCAGTGGATAAAATCTGTTTATGGTCATGTGAAGGACACACAGGTGCACGGCTCGTTGCAGTTACAGTATATATGTCTGTCTTCTAATGATCCCAGCACCTGTGTGTGAATGTTCCTACTTAATAACAACAAACAGAGATCTAAAAATCTATACAAAATTAACCCCTTCTTGACGAGGCCTTTTTGCACGTTAATGACCAAGGATTATTTTTTGTTTCTTTACTGTCGCATTCCAAGAGTCATAACTTTTTTTTTATTCCGTTGACATAGCTGTATAAGGGCTTGCTTTTTGCTGGACAAGTTGTGTTTTTCAATTACACCATTTTCGGATCTATATAATATATTTATTAACTTTTATTAACTTTATTTTAGGAAGGAGTTGAAAATATACAGCTATTCCAGCAATGTTTTCAATTTACGCCGTTCACTATGCGGCATAAATAACAGGTTACCTTTATTCTATTGGTCGGCTGGATTAAGAGGATACATATATATGTTTTCCTACATTTGCACAGTAAAAAAAACTTTTAAAAAAAAATTACTTGTTTTTGCATAGCCGCATTCCAAGAGCCGTAATTTTTTTATTTTCCTGTCGATGTAGCCATATGTGGGCTTATTTTTAGTGTGACAAGCAATAGCCTTCATTGGTATTTTGAGGTACATGGGACTTATTGATTAACTTTTATTTTATTTTTTATGGGGGAATGGGAGAAAAAAAGGAATTTTGCCATTGTTTTATGAAGTTGTTTTTTTACGCCGTTCACCCAGTGGTTTAATTAAAGTGTTAACCTTATTGTTAAAGTCATTACAATCGCGACGATACCATGTATGTGTATGTGTTATTTTTTGTAATCTTTTTCTTTTTTTTTTCATTAACTTTTTTTAACTGTTTTACTGTTTGTTTTTTTTGTCCCACTAGGGGACTTCACTGTGCGATCTTTTGATCGCAGATATAATGCTTCGGTATACTTAGTATATTATTTTATCTATTAGGCCATGCTACTGGCATGGCCTAATAGGCAGTTGCTGAAGGCAGACCTGGGGGCCTTTGTTAGGTGCCCGGCTGCCATGGAAACCCATCGGCACCACCCGATCTAGTCGTGGGTGTGCCGATGGGGTGACAACGTGAGATCCCTCCCTCTGTCAAACACATTAGATGCTGCGGTCACTATCGACTGCGGCATCTAAGAGGTTAAACTGCCAGAATTGGAGTGCTCTTCGATTCTGGCAGTTACGGTAGGAGTCTGGCTATGTAGAACAGCCGTGCTCCTGAGGCTGATCTTGTGGGTACAGTGGCATTACTCACGGGATCAGAGTCACTGATATATCTGTCGCGGGAACTAGCTCCTGCTTGTGATGGATATAACCCACATTCGTCGTTAAGTGTTTAATGCAGAAAGTATATTGGAAAATTTTATAACTTTTCATTATACAAAAAAAATAACATCAATTTCCTGAAATTGGACAACTCCTTTAATGGATCGCTGAATAAAAATGGGTTTAAAGCATAATTTAACTATAAATCAGTACAAGATCTGTGAAGCAAAGCACTTGAAAAGTTACTCAACATTATATGTAGATTATCTAGACATAAGGTGAAAAACAAAATTCAAAAATGAATCTGAACTAAAAGTAAGGAACCTGAGAAAATGTTATGTAGTTACCTTGTCTGTGTACTATATTTTGCTCTAGTAATTCTTGGAGCTCTTTTGCTTTTGAATATCCTGAAAACACCATTCTTTTAAGCAATGTACGTGTCCGGTCTGAAGAAAAAACAACCCAAAACAATATTATATCTATAAAATCAGAATAGCATTTAATAGAATATAACAAAATATTTCTTTTTATTAGATCCTTCACATACCTTGTGTAGAAATAAAGTCATTCATTAATGCTGTCTTCCCACAACCTAGAGGTCCAGTTAGCAAGACGTGTTGGGATCCCATGCTGGCATACTCTAAGAAAGTGCGCACTATAACCTATGAAACACCAAATTTAATAATTATGACATCTAAAAAGCATCTGCCTATTGGAGGCTAATTAAAGGATATTTTTTTAGGTGAAAACAAATAATAAATTTGGTCCATGTACTACATTTTATTTATCGTAAACCTGATTGTTCCTTCAGTAAGAATTCAATTTGTCCTGTAAATCGAACATCAAATTGGACATTGTTTAAAAGTTTTTTCCAAAGAAAGAAATATGTCCAATTCTCCACAAATAGTTTATATAATATCATCCTGCACATTTTGCCACTGCTCACCGTATCTTGAGTTTCAATGAATGTTTCTCCCATGATGTCTGTGTTACCAATATACGTGATATCTGGTAAGCGTGACTGCCATGTGTCCCACTCTCCTGACTCATCAAGAAAATAATCAAATACCGAAATCTCCTGGTCATCATCTGGCAAACTGAACAAAAAATTTAAACAGGTCAGCAACCCTTCATGTAATAAGCCATTTTAAAGTATTATTCTGTATAACTGACTACAATCTTTAGTTACAGTGAATGCTAATAAATTTTTAGTTTCAGTTCTGGGCTGAAAATCTGCTATAAAGTACAGTACAGTTCATGTAAATTAGATTTTGCCTTATTTACATGCTGCAGAAAAAGTTCAGTGCGGATTTGAGGGCATGCAGCAGATTTTTAAATCCCCAGCATGCCCTATCTTGCCACATTGCGTTGGGAGCAAATTACGTTGCCATTGGAAACAGACATAAAGACGACAAGATTGTTGTCGGACAGATTTGCTGAGCTGTACTAATGCACTGAAACAGCTAATTTTTCCCACATCAGATTCCTGTAAAGTGTCTGGTGTGAGGCAAATCAGCATCTGTTTAGACATCAAACAAGGCATAGGCAAATTTGACCTCTGAAGCTGATATAATATAGGCAGTAACGTAGCATCAGTACCAAATAAGAAATGCAATGTATTGGCAAATTGACAAAAATTTTCATGTAAAATAATGATACATATAAATAGTAAATTGGCGTTTAAAGTTTTTAATATGGTTGAAGCTTGTGGATAATGGTGCACTAGGATCCAAATATGCTGTCATGTATCCTCAGTTTTACATGGGCAAAAGTACAAGAATAAGATTAATATTGTTTTATATTTGGTCAATAATAGTAGTTATTTTTGTCTGGAATTAAAGATGTTTTCCAAACGGGACTGCCTTAACCATAGGGCACATATTGCACTTGCACCGGGCCCCCTGGCAGAGCCACAATCGGCTCCCTGCTCCGCCATTCTCTAATAGTAGGCCAGAGGCGTCTGGGCCTGGGGCAGGCGGCACAATGCAGTGACAAAATCGCGGTGGGATCATTTCTCCCAGAAGCTCTCATCATGGGAATGTGGTTAGGTAAGAATTTGCTTCTTTTTTTTTTTCATTTCATTTCAGGGCTACGGCTATTACTGTGGGGAGCAGAAAAGCGGGCATTATTGGTATGTATGGAGGCACAATAAGGGGCATAATTGTTATGTATGGGGGCACAAAAAAATGAGATTTTTAGTGTGTGGGGTTTAGATAGGGAGCCATTAACTGTGTGGGGCACTACTACAGTGTGGGGCCTAACAGGGGGCAATATCACTAAATGGGGCACCAAAGGGGCAACTATTACTATGTGTGGTACAAAAGGGACAATATTACTTTGTGAAGAACTATTTCCATCTGGGGTACTATTACTAATTGGGTCACTATCTATCTGGCACTATTGTTTTCAAGGGCAATATCTGTCTGGCACTATTATTTTGTGGGAATCATAGTTAAAACCAATATTCATGTTGATAATTTTTTTTAAGTAATTCTGATATTTCTGAAGTACAGTATTTAGGGGCACTGTGCAATACAACAGGTGCAGTAATGGGGAAAATAGGGAAGCGACAGGTGCAGCATTGGGGGTAGCAGCAGGATGGGGATTTTGTGTAGAGGGTGGGTAATAGGTGGGGAGTGTAAAAAAGTCCTCACGGAGGTCTGGGCTGAATAGAGCAGAAAAGGGACTGCAATCAGAGAAGACATCACCTGTGAGTCAACACCTTTCACATTAATGTGTCTAAAAAATTGTCTTTAAATAGAAATAATTGTTTATATGATGTTTATTGGACTGTGAAGACATCAGAAGACAAATAACAGTGTTCAGGGGGCGGCCCACTCATAAAACATCTGCACTGAGCCAATCTGCACTGAGTTTCCCTTCCACTACCTGTCATCCCTGCATTATGTGTTGTCCAGTGCCGCATTACTGCACGTTACTGTAGCAACCAATCTCTAGCAGTGACATTTTATCCATAGGAAACAACACCAAATTGGAAAGATAACTATAAGCTACATTGCAATTTACTCTTTGGAATTTATTTCTAGAATAGGCAAAGTAGACATAGTCAAACAAAAATGAGCAAAATCTAATTTTTAAGTAATACTGTTACAAAGAGCAGTCATTAAACTACAACAGACGGTATTCTTCTTCCAACTTATTGTCAGTCACAAATCTTGTGCAGACAAGCAGCCATAAATTTCGGTTTGTCACACAAGTACAGCACCAGATGCTGTACACAGCACTTTGCAAAACTAAACTGAATTTTAAATAACGGATTAAATTAGTAAAAATTTCAATGTCCCTGTGTTTTTCTCTTTGTGTTTAATTCACCATTTTATTTTCAATCTTAGGTTGAATTTTGCTTTGAGAAAAGTAAAACATTAAGGATAAAGCCACCTTGATTAGTGATTGCTGTACATGTACTGTATAGTATATTGCAAAATAATATCATTGGTATACATGATGCAGGAGACATAGGCTACACTTACACTGATGTATAGACCTTCAGCAGATCATTGAACTTCTTTCTTTCTGAAAATTCAATGAGCGATCCTACTGACCAAATTAGGCAGAAGATGAAAAGCCTCTCAATATGCAGCTGTCCACCAATACTCTGAGCCTTATCATTCAGCATGATTGTCAGTAAGTTTGTAAAGGAATGAAACAAACCAATTTCTGTTACTGGAACAATTGGCCTTAAGGAAAAAAAATATATAAATATTCATAAATATATTGCTCTTTTATTCTATAGGGTCAATTCTACAACACTATAATTAAAGTAAAATGTAATGAGCCTGACTCTTGTACAATTTTTATTCTTTTATTAATCCAAACAGTAGCCTAAGGCAATTATAGGTGGAACATGATATATCAACATATATAATGGATCATTTTTAACATGATAGGTGTTGAAGAATATGTGCACTCTGGAGAGGTTCAAGTTGCATTATGTCGTTGGCTGATTTTTTATCTATAATTTACAGAACCTGCTTTCTCTAACATGCCAGTTGGGGAGCTGCAAGTACAGAGCTCAGTGGGCATTCTCTGTGAACCATGCTCTCTCTCCTACTCCCTTCTCTCAAAAGCCTATGTGACTGTCTCCTCCATCATCCTCTGTGTTTAGCTGCCCATGAGTGGGATCACACTGAATATACATAGTTTATGATGCACACACTGCTCCTATCAGACTATACTACAGTTTGTATAAACTGATAAAAAACAAAGCTTTACTTAGTGTCGTGAAGAATAAGATTGAAAACGGGGTCCAAAGTCCGGTAGAAAGCCTTTGAAAGAACCTGTTGAAAGAATAAAAAATTGAATAGTAAATTAAGTATACATGTACACAATAAAATAATAAAGCATTCATTGAGAAGAAAAAAATTGCGTCAGATTTTGACCTGCCTGCACTTTCTTTGCTGTGGCTTTCGCTGCGTTTTTTGACCGGGGAGGCGATTTTGGATGTTTTTTGGTGCAGTTTCCAAGTAAAAAACAGTGCCAAAAAACTCTGTGTGAACTAGCCCTTAAAAATTCACCAGTGCTATATTAATAATATTTACTCGTACTCTGTAGACTTGAGGCTAGCTATATAGACAGGTGAACTTCAGTTGCAGCTGTAGGCAAATCAGCCCACACATACAAGGTGACAGCAACAGAAATCTAGTTTGTACCAGCAGGGATTCTTGTAGTATTTGAATAGCAAGAATTAGGTTACCAGTCCAATAGCTATCTAATTCAAATTGACCTGTCTAACTAAGCTAGCACCTTATGACCCTACACGTTTTGATTCTGCTAAATTTCATCAGGGGTCATTTAAGCAAACAAACACACGTGATTCATATAGTGCACGCCTCTTCCCCTGGTGAGTTCTTGAAGTGGTTATGATATATTATATCTTATACATGAATGTGTTGATACACGTATATCTTTTTTTTTCTTCCACCCAACAAAAGGTGGGGTGGAAAAAAAAGGGGAGGGGTTGGTAGGGTAGGGGGGTCGGGTTGGCTATATTAAGATGTGCCTTTCTTCGAATAAATGCATATTATGTGAAATGTTTATATATGTTAAATATTTAGGACTTATGTTTTTACATATGGACATGTACTGCCACCACTAGGGGGAGCTCACAGCATATTATCTATTATTGAGATTAGTAAAAGCTGTGAAGATTCCTATGCAGTGAGTTCCTCCTAGTGGTTGCTGCAAGAAGACAGATTTTTATCATATTACAATATGGATGTGTAAAGAGAATCAGGATATTTGGAGCGCTTTATAAATAAAAACAGAGGCCGACGTTAACAAGAATTCTGGACCTATTTATTAAATTAAATTCTAGGTACACTTTCCTGCTCGAGGCCACCACTAACTCCTGCACTATCCTAAACAATATAATAATATTATATAATAATATAATTATAATAAATGGTTACGTGTTAAACACTAAAGAACCATAGTCCTCTAGGGATATTAGATATTAACCCATAAACCCTATGTATAGCAATATCTATTCTTCACCTCAAACCACAAGAGATATGAGGTATTAACTGCTAAATGACTCTAGACCACCAGGAGAATGTTAAGAATACTATCACCAACCCATTTTAAAGTGTATTAGAAAATTTATGTAGATAGTTGGCAAAGTCTGTATAATCAGGGGCATTTTGCGGTCTCCAATGTGGGAACAAATGAACTTGGAAACCCCCCTTTTAAAAATCCTGCATTTGCCACTGCTCTTCGTAAGCTCAAAGCTGTTGTAAATATTTAACACCAAAATAGTTTTTTCCCCAAAACTTAGCCAAGCTAAACTTGGCTTTCAATTTTGTGGAAGGGGATATTAAAGGGGTTGTCCAGTCCCTAAAAATGTATGGCCTATCCTCGGGATTCACAGTGTGAGCAGTGATCGGAATGAAAGGGAAGCAGTGCTCATACGAGAACATGCGGCCCCTTCAAAATAGCTGATTGACAGGGGTACCGACAGTCAGACACCGACTGATCAGATATTGATAGCCTATCCTGAGGATAGACCATCAATTTTTCGAGACTGGACTAGCCCTTTAATTTAAATATTGTATGCTTAAAGGGGATTTACTCTTAAAGAGGCTCTGTCACCACATTATAAGTGGCCTGTCTTGTACATAATGTGATCGGCGCTGTAATGTAGATTACAGCAGTGTTTTTTATTTAGAAAAACAATCATTTTTCATGGAGTTATGACCTATTTTAGCTTTATGCTAATGACTTTCTTAATGCCCAACTGGGCGTGTTTTACTTTTTGACGAAGTGGGCGTTGTAGAGAGAAGTGTATGACGCTGACCAATCAGCGTCATACACTTCTCCCCATTCATTTATTCTGCACATAGTGATCTTACCAGATCACTATGTGCAGCCACATACACACACACATTAACGTTACTCAAGTGTCCTGAAAATGAATAGACATCACTACCAGCCAGGACGGAATGTGTATTCAGAATCCTGACACTTCTCTAACATTTGTGCTTGATTTACAGCACAGCAGGCGTAGTCTCGCGAAATTACACTGTAAGCTGTCATTTACAGCGAGACTGCGCCTGCTGTGCTGTAAATCAACCACAAACGTTAGCGAAGTGTCAGGATTCTGAATACACATCCAGTCCTGGCTGGAGGTAATGTCTATTCATTGTCAGGACACTTGAGTAACGTTAATGTGTGTGTATATGACTGCACATAGTGAACAACGCAGGATCACTATGTGTAGAATAAATGAATGGAGAGAAGTGTATGACGTTGATTGGTCAGCGTCATACACTTCTCTCCACAATGCCCACTTGGTCAAAAAGTAAAACACGCCCAGTTGGGCATTAAGAAACTCATTAGCATAAAGCTAAAATAGCTCGTAACTCCATAAAAAATGATAGTTTTTCTAAATAAAAAACACTGCTGTAATCTACATTACAGCGCCGATCACATTATGTAGAAGATAGACCACTTATAATGTGGTGACTGAGCCTCTTTAAAACCTAAAAAAAAATTTGTAAATCATCAGCCATACTATGGTAATTATGTTTGTTTTAATTATAGAGATATTGCCCTTTTTTCCGCTTTTGTTGTAACAGCCATTTTTTTTTTCAAAAGTAAGAACATATTGGTTGTCACTTTTAGATAAGGAACTGATGGTAAACTCACAGATTATGATAAATATTAAAGAAAAACTATTCTCTGCTGTTGAAACCCTGATAGTAAAGAACAGTTTATGACAGTCCAATGGATTCTAACCTCCTCTATTGTATCTGACATCTCAAGGAGGAAAGATTTTGAGATCATTGAGTGCTGGGCTAAATGTAATGTACCATAAATCTTTATTAGGAAAGAACTGGATTTTTGTACTTATCGTGAAAATCCCTTTTCTCATTGAATTCATTGGGGAACACAGCACCATGGGTATAGGCTTTTGTCACTACGAGGCTGACAATAGGTAGGAAAAAGTGTTGGCTCCACCGAGGCAGGCCATACCCTTCCCACAGACACTAAGGTAATAAGTTTTGTACAGAAGCAGTAGGAGAAAAATACAACAACATATCCATGGTGGGGATGTGCATCCCACCATGAATTCAACGAGAAAATGATTTTGCGTTAAGTCCAAAAATCCAGTTTTCTCATTAATAACATTGGGGACAAAGCACCATGGGACGTCCTAAAGCAGTTCCAGAGGGTGGGCAATAATCTGCTGTGGAATCGGCTTAACCCACCACAGCTTGGTGAACCTTGTGACCTAGACTGGTGTCAGAGGAAGCCAGAGTATGAATCTGGTAGAACTTTGGAAAGGTGTGTACCAAAGCCAAGGTAGCATCCTTGCAAACCTGTAAAATGAAGCTTAGTACCTTAGCGCCCAGAATGCACCCACAGCCCTTTTGGCATGGGCAGTAAGCAGAAGGGGAGGAAATTTACCTTTGGACCGATAGGTTTCCAAAATCACAGACTGAATCCATGAGCAATCCATGAGCCTTGTAAGCCGCCAAGCCCCTTTGCGGCCATTCAGGAATGAGAAAAAAGGATTGGAACATCTGAATGTTTCAGTTGCCGCAAGATAGATGCGGTGTCACGGTCTGTGGGTGTGTGGACCCACTGGGCTGCACCGCTGTAGCGGGATGGCAGCTGGCCAAACTAAAGTGTACCAAGTCAATATATATAGTCCAAGCACAAGGGTACCTGTAATAGTCCAAACAGTAGCAACAGCTAGGCAAAGATGGGATCTTGGAGCGGGTGATACAGACGAGACAGATGACACCAGACGTGGTGTAACACAGCAGACATGGCAAGTGGCAGAACTCGACTCCAACACTATAGCAGGCACAGGAACAACTGCAACACGGGATACAGGATACAGGTAGCAAGGCACGGTAACAACGGTAACGGGATAACACTAAGGGATCATTTGCAAGACAAACAGAGGAATACGAACAATGGTCAAGCAAGGAGTAAAAGGGCAGAGCCCTTCTTATAGTCCAGTGTGATCATGGGCTAATTACTGATGATTTACTTGTGTATGCACTGGCCCTTTAAGGCAGGGCTCGAGCGTGCATGCACACCCTACGGAAAAAACAGCAGAGTGGAGCGGAAGTGAGCGCTGGCATTTCCTGGGGAGGAGATGGGGACAAGCGCTCACAAGTCCATGACTGCAGCTGTCAAGGGGTGAGTAATCCCAACGGTCCACGGCCATGGATGTAACAGTATCCCCCCTCTTCTTGGGGCCAGAGCGAGAGAGGAAATTCTTAATGAGGATAAGAGCATTGAGGTTCTCTTCTGGCTCACAGGACCTCTCTTTTGGACCAAACGCCATTCCAATCCACCAAATAATAAGTCCTTCCTCCTACTCTCTTTAAGTCCAGGATCTCCTTTGCCTCGAACACATTGGAAGAACCACTGGGAGCAACTGCAGGGCTAGGAGTTTTAGTGTAGCGGTACAGGACCACAGGCATCAGGAGGGACACATGAAAGGAGTTGGGGATTTTGAGGGTAGGCAGCAGCTAAAGCATATAGGAGACTGGGTTAATTTGAGGCAAGATCTCAAAAGGTCCGAGGAACCTGGGAGAAAATTTGTATGAAGGCACCTTCAGACGGATATTCCTTGAGGACAGCCATACTTTGGTACCTGGCTCTCTTCTTCTTGTATCTGCATTTCGCTTCATGCGATCGACTGCCAGCAGAATAGAGGTACGGGTCTGTTGCCAGCTTTTCAGAAAGTCCCCAAATGCAGAGTCAGCTGCGGACACCTGAGATATTGCCGCCACAGGAAAAGGGATTCGTAGATGTTGGCCGTAGACAATGAAGAATAACGGTGTGGAAGTGGTGGACTCACTGGAGTGGTTGTTATAGAACTTGGCCCATGGAAGAAGCTGCACCCAGTCATCATGCTGTATGGAGATGAAGTGTCGGAGATAATTTTCCATGATCTGGTTAATTCTCTCGACTTGACCATTGGACTGGGGGTGATAGGCTGAGGAAAAGTCCAATCTCACAACCAGGAGTTTACAGAGGGCTCTCCAGAATTTTGAGGTAAATTGAACCCCCTGATCGGACATGATGTGAAGGGGCAAGCGATGCAAGCGGAAGATATGCTGAATAAAGAGACTTGCCTGTCAAGGAGCAGAACGTAGGCCTGTCAGCGGGATAAAATGCCTTTGAAAACTGGTCCACCACCACCCAGACAGTATTGCATCCAGCTGAGGTAGGGAGGTCAGTGACAAAGTCCATTACAACGTGCTGCCAAGGGGCATTTGGTACAGGCAGAGGTTGGAGCACACTGGCAGGCTTGGAGTGAACAACCATGTTTGAAGCACACACAGTGCAGGAAGAGACAAAGTCCACAACATCTTTGGGCAGCGTGGGCCACTAAGAAATTATGAGTTATCAGGTCTCAAGTCTTACGAACACCCGCGTGTCCAGCCAGTTTGGAGCTGTGTCCCCAGCGCAGGATACTCCTCCTGTCTGCCAACCACACAAAAGTCCTCCCGGAGAGATGTCTCTAACTTGCAGGGGATTAGCCGTAATAATGCAGGACGGGTCTATTATACATTGGGGGAACTCTACAATGTCCTCTGTTTCAAACAACATGGATAGGGCATCAGCCCTCACATTTTTGTCAGCAGGACGGTAGTGGAGCACAAATTGGAAACGGATGAAGAACAGCGACCATCTGGCTTGACGAGGGTTTAACCGTTAAGCTGACTGGAGATAAGTGAGGTTCTTGTGGTCGTTGTATATCAGGATGGGATGAGCTGCGCCCTATAGCAGATGTCTCCACTCCTCCAGCGCCAATTTGATGGCCAATAGCTCCCGATCCCCAATAGAGTAATTGAGCTCAGCGGGGGAAAAAAGTCTTGAGTAATAGCCACCCACCACTTCCTTTTCTTTGAAGCTTCTCTGGAACAGAAGTGCACCCACACCAACAGAGGAAGCGTCCACCTCCGAGAACTGTCGAGAAACGTCAGGATTATGGAGGATTGAGGCTAAGGTAAAGACATTCTTGAGGCTATTAAATGCAGATTCTGTTCATACCCTTCTTGGCAAGGGTAGAGATGGGAGCCGTCAGTGATGAGAAGTTTGGGATAAATTGCCGGTAGAAGTTGGCAAATCCCCAAAAACGCTGTATGGACCGCAGGTCCTGAGGACGTGGCCATTCCAGGACGGACTTTACTTTCTCAGGATCCATCTTGAGACCTTGATCCAAGATGACGTAGCCCAGGAAGGGCAGAGAAGTTTTTTCATAGACACACTTCTCCAGCTGGGCATACAGACGATTCTCCCGTAAACGCAGCAGAACTTGACGAACATGCCTCCGACGTCGGATCTGGAGAGAAAATCAAAATATCATCGAGATGGACCACAACACAGACATAGAGGAGATCTCGGAAGATATCATTGACAAATTCCTGGAAGACTGCGGGAGCTGTTACACAGACCGAAGGGCATCATCAGGTATTCGTAGTGCCCGTCTCGAGTGTTGAATGCCGTCTTCCACTCGTCACTTTGACGGATTCTGATCAAATTGTAAGCCCCATGCAAGTCTAGTTTAGAGAAAATCCTGGCTCCTCGTATGTGGTCAAACAGTTCAGATATTAGTGGCAATGGGTATTTTGTTCTTGATCTGGTTGAGACCACGGTAATCAATGCAGGGTCAAAGAGATCCGTCTCTCTTCTTAACGAAGAAGAACCCATCCCCGGCCGGGGAGGAAGACGTTCTTATGAAACCCCTCTCCAGATTCTACTTGATATAGGCCGACATGGACTGAGTCGCTGACTAGGAGAGAGGATATAATCGTCCATGGGGAGGAGAAGCGTTAGGAATCAGTTCAATCGGACAGTCGTAAGAACGGTGTGGAGGAAACATTTCAGCCTCCTTTTTGCTGAAGACATCTGCAAACTGGGAAAAATTTGTGGGTAATCCCACTAATGACTGAGGCAGAGGAGGCTGGACGGGTTGGATCTGTAACAGGCAGCTGTGGGGACATTTCTCCATTGGAGAACTTCTTCTGAATTCCAATCCAGGACTGGAGCATGCCACTGTAGCAAAGGCAGACCAGCAAAACCGGATTGACGGCTTTAGGCATGACAAGGAATGTAATCAGTTCAGTGTGAAGAGTTCCAACTTGGAGCTTCAGTGGCTTGGTCTCAGACACGATCGGATCGGGTAGAGGAAGACTATTCACCGAGGCAACAGCCAAAGACTTCTCCAGAGGAACAGTGGGCAACTGGAGATGATCCACTAGATCTTGCTGGATTTAGTTTGCAGCGGATCCTGAGTCCAGATAGGCAGAGACCCAGTGCGTCTTTTCGCCGGACTTTTGCCAGACACTATGGTCACGGGGATGGGCAATTTGGGAGAGAGTCTTTTATTTAGCACCCTTCCACCTAGCGTTGTCTCTCCAACCAAACCTAGGCACTGAAGTTTTTTGTTTTTTGGGGACACAGATGCACAAAATGGCATCCGAGGCCGCAATACAGACATTGTCCCAAAGTGCATCTGCGTTGTTTTTCTTGGACAGATAATTTGAGGTGGTCCACTTGCATAGGCTCCTCAGGTGGAGTAGCTAATGTGGGCAACAGGCGTTGCTGAAATGTAGGAGCCAGACTAGGAAGTCTTCTTGAGACCACTCTTGAATCCGCATGTCAATCCAGGTGGCTAGAAGAATGAGTTCATCTAGGGTAGAGGGCAAGTCTCGAGTGGCAAGCTCGTCTTCGATTTCAAAGGATAGACCCTGCCAGAATGTGGTCACTAAGGTGTCATTGTTCCAGGTCAGCTCGGCCGTCAGGGTACGGAATCGAATGGCGTACTCACCCACAGAGGTGTCTCCTTGGCGCAGGGTCAGCAGGGATGCAGCTGCTGAGGAGACTCATCCAGGTTCCTCAAATACTGTGCGGAAAGTTTGTAGGAAGCACTGTAAGTCACAGGTCTCTGGTCCCTGATGTTCCCAGATGGGTTTCGCCCATGCCATGGCTTTGCCAGCCAGGAGAGAGACTATGAATGCGATCCTAGCACTATCAAAAGGAAATGCTCTGGCATGTAGGCTGAAGTGGATCTGGCACTGGTTCAGAAATCCCCTGCAGGCCCTTGAATCTCCATCATAGCGAGGAGGTAGTGGCAATGAGAATCGGCAGTCGGCACTGGTACTGACAGGAGGTGTAGCAGGAGGAACAGCTGGAGCAACAGGAGCAGGTGCTGTGGCAGCTGCAGCTTGCGCATCCAGCCGATGTGCAATGGAATTCAACGCCAGGAGGAGTTGGTCCTGTTGTGACCGAAGGTCACAAATGTCTGCCTGGATGGCTTGTGACGTCATCATGGACTTGGGTTGTCCAGCGGGGTCCATGGCCTGAGCATACTGTCACGATCTGTGTATGTGTGGACCCACTGGGCCGCACTGCAATAGGGGGAAGGCAGCTGGCCAAACTAACGTGTACCAAGCCAATATATATAGTCCAAGCACAAGGGTACCTGTAATAGTCCAGACAGTTGCAACGGCTAGACACAGATGGGATTTTGACGGCAGGTGATGCAGACGAGACAGATAATACCGGACGTGGTGTAACAAAGCAGACGTGGCCGATGGCAGAACTTGACTCCAACACTATAGCGGGCACAGGAACAACTACAACACAGGATGCAGGATACAGGTAGAAGGGCACGGGAACAAAGGAAACGGGATAACCCCAAGGGACCATTTGCAAGACTAACAGAGGAATATGAACAACGATCAGGCAAGGAGTAAAAGGGCAGTGCCCATCTTATTGTCCAGGATGATCATTGGCTAATTACTGATGATTTACATGTGCGGGTACTGGCCCTTTAAGGCCAGGCGCGAGCGTGCGTGCGCACCATTCCGGACACAGCAGAGTGGAGCAGAAGTGAGCACTGGCGTCTCCTGGGGTGGTAATGAGGACCAGCTCTCCCAAGTCCATGGCTACGGCCGTCAAGGGGTGAGTAATCCAGATGGTCCGCGGCCGTGGATGTAACATGCGGATTGCTCTTACCACATTGAGACAGCGAAGGACCCAGTCCCTCGGGTGAGATGGGGAGGGCAGAAGGAAGGGAGGAAAATGTCCTCATAGATGTAGAAGGCAGAGACTACTTTCGGGAGAAAACCCAACTGTTGAAACTGATGAGCTCAAGGAAGGCAATCGTTCCAAAAGCAAAATGTTCCTCAATCACTCGAAAGGGGAGACCTGAAGAGCCCCTAAAACTAGATTTCGATCCTAAGGCACTGTAGGTGTCGAAATGAGCTACAACCTGCAAGACGGTCGTCACATGAGAACGGAAGGCCAACGTTCTCTAAAAAAGAATAGAGAGAGGAGATCTGGCCCTTAAGAGAGGCTTAACCAAAGCCCTGAACCAGAACTGACTACCGGAAAGACAGTATCCTTAGTGTGGAACATACCAGTGGATGTAAACTTCAATGCTCACATCAACAGAAATAGGCCCTCCAGGCCTTGAGTATCGTCTAAAGGACAGGTTAAAAAAAAAACAACAACTATGACCTCGAAACTTCTGCTTCAATTACCTTTATTAGATGAAGCTGAGGCAAGTTAGGTGAATCAGCATACCTTGGGAAAAGAGGTCGGGTTCTAGCAGGAGATGCCACCTGACGAGGTCGGCATACAAGGCTTGACGAGGCTAGTCTGAAGCCACCAGGATTGTGAGAATGCCGTCCGCCTTAATTCGCTTGAAGACTCTGGGCAGCAGTGGGTGGGGAGGGAAAAGGTATAGAAGGGAAAACCCTTCCCAAGGAATAACCAAGGAATCTACTGCGATGGCCCTGGAATCCCAAGTATGCTGGAACCTTGTGGTGAAGACCAGATTTGAAAAGGTCCACGTCTGGAGTGTCCCATTTCTGACATATCTAAAATGACCAGTCCCCCGGATTAATGTTTCTTTTCAGAGAAAAATCTGCGGCCAGTTGTCCATTCCCAGAACATCAAACGCCGACAGGGCTGGCACGTGATTCTTCACCCAGTCGAGGATGCGGGAGGACATCCACATTGCTGCTCAGCTCCAGGTCTTGTGTTGATGAGTCAGAAAAGCTACTCCCGTGGAGTGGTCAGTCTGGACACCTGACCAGACAACCCTGGAGAAGTGGAATCTAATGGGAGAAGGCCGGGAAGATGGCTCTAAATTTTAGAAAGCTTGATCTGCAACAGAGCTTCCTCTGGCGACCACGTACCCCAAAACCGTGTGAAGGCCAAATCCTGCCCCCCCCCCCCCCGAGAGGCTGGTAGTCGTTGAGATAATCAGCCATTAGAAGAGCAGGAAAGACAAGTCCTGAAGAATGGCTGGGGAGACTTCCCACCAGAGCAAGGTAGAAGTATAGACTTGTCCAGGAAGTATTACCCTCCGGAAAAACCTTGTGTGCAATTGAGCATAGGGAATGTCCTCAAAGGCCGACATGATTTTTCCAAGCACTCACATGCAGAAGTGGATGGAAAAGGGAGTGTTTTAGCGAACGAGAGCCAACCCGGATTTTGTCCATCATAATGTGTACTCTGGCCATCCTGGAGTCGAAAATCATCTTCAGGAACTCCTTGCATTGTGCTGGTACCAGGGAAGAATTCTCAATTTTGACTATCCATCACAATCTCTGCAAGGTGTCCAGGGTAATATTGGGACTGGAGTAATTGTCCTGTTTTGGAGGGGTCCTTCACAAAGAGATCATCCAGGTACTGGACAACTATGACTCTCCTGGCGTGAAATAGCGCCACGAGGGGCGCCAGTAGCTTGGTTAAAACCCTGGAGCAGTAGGAAGCCTGAAGAGGAGAGCGACAAATTGGAAATGATGACAACTTATAGCAAAGCAAAGAAATTGCTGGTGGGCCTCTGTGATAGTATATGGAGGTAGGCATCTCGGATGTTGATGGAGGAAAGATATTTTCCTTGTTCCTACGAGCTGACCATTGACCACAGGGACTCACAAAGCATTCAACCATTTCAGATCCAAGATGGTCCTGTCTGACCCGTCCTTTTATAGGAACTGTGAAAAGATTTGATTAAAATTTCCTGAAAAAGGTTCAGACGTCGAATGGGAACGATCACTTCCCGCAGGAGGGGAGAGCAGACAGCCTGGAAAAAGTAGAAGTGCAATCTGAATTTTAGGTTGGGCTTGCCAGGCAGGCTTAGTTTGGAGGATGGACATTTGGAGTCCTGTTTTCTGACCTCTAATAGAAGTTCTGAAAGGAGCGACATTTTCCAAATAGTTTGCTTGCCCCAGCAAAAGGATTACCAGTGAGGGCCATTTTTGGGGGCCAGATCTGCTGCTCAAGATTTGAGCCAAACAAAGCATTTGATTGCCACCAAATTAGCTGATGCTTTGGCAACAATACAGGTCGACTCATTAGAGGTCTCCAAAATACATTAGGCGTGTGCCCTTCCCTGACAAGGAAGGATTCCTCCCAAAAATGTATGCGCGGTGCTTGAGAAGAGGCTGCTAAAAATGCAGATGGCTAGAGTAGCTACAATCTATACTGGGAAGTGCCCGTGAGCATGGAAGCGCTCGACTCTGCTATGACTGGATGCAGACTACCGCGTTCTAAGCAGAAACATACCTTGATAAGGGACTGAAGGACCGTCAGGAAGCAAAAAAATAAATATTTTGGGAGAAGAAATGGGAGTATAAAGTGTGCACTCCTCAGTGGCACCTTTTTCCCGACACTGGCTGAGCAGTAAACACTGCTAAGAGAGACCAAATGGGAGGAAACCAGGCAGAAGTAGAAATTAATAGAAAAAAATACCACTACACCCTTGTCAGTTATGCGAAAATAAACAATGATGGAAACTTCATCTTTGGGTGTATGCGGGTTCGCCCATTCGGTAACTTTGCACTGGGAGTGGGGTTACCGGCATTCCAGACTGTGGCAGAAGCAAGAAGAGAAGAATGTGTGATTGGCAGGGAAGGAAGGGCAGAGCAGACTGGTTTTCTAACACCCTCAGGGAGCTAGACTAGTGTGGCAACCCACGCTGACAAACACCCTGATAACCTGAAAGAGAAAAGAAAGAAAAAAAACGAAAATTAAAAAGGGCAGCAGACCTGAGAAGTAGGTCGTGTCCACCTCCTACAAACACTGGGCTAAAAACTGATTACCTCAGTTCTGTGGAAAGAGTATGGCCTGCTTGGGCGGAGCCAACACTTTTTACTACATAGTGTAAGCATCCTAGTAGCAAGGATCTATACCCATGGTGCGGTGTATCCCAATGATATTAATGAGATATGCCATTTTTATAAAGAACTATTTGGGGTTTTTTCAGTCAAATACCAAGACACCTGTCACTGAAGGACAATTTTTATTATTTATAAGAAGAATATTACATACAGTATATCTGTGGTGATAAATATACCATACAGATTATACAAAAATATAAATGTGCTATTTGGGAAGGTGCACATATGTCTGTACATATTAGCAGATAGCCTTGTTCAATCAACATATTTTAGTATGAACTAAAAAAAACTGAAATGGACACTAACTTTTCAAATAACTTATGCTAATCTAATAGTGTACCTGATTTAAATCAACTTTTTAATTTACTTACTCCTACTAGGTGTCTCCCATCCTGTAATCTGCTGTCCACCCACTGTTGTCAGGCAAAATCCGTCCCTAGATGAAGACGAACTGCAGAAAGTGGTGGGGTGTCTATTCACTACCTACCAATATAAGTCTTTGGAGCTGGGAGGGGGAGCTGGAGAACGGAGCAGGGGGAGACACAGACACTATGCCCATACAAGTCTATAGAGCGAAAGGGGGGAATAGGAGCAGAGTGTAAAAGACACACACAGATGAGCTGCAGCTTCCTGGTAAGTGTTAGGCCATGTTCAGACGTGGCAGAATTTTTCCGCTCCAAATGTTGGTGTAGATTCGGGGCAATTACGCAACGAATCTGCACCAACATTTGCATATTTGATAGGTAATTCAGACATTGCAGATATCACAGCGGACTTGCCACAGATTTCAGTTTTTGCATTGCAAAGGCTGAAATCTGCAGTGAAATTCCTCTTCTTCTCAGCAACGGAATGAGCATGCTGCGGAGGGTAAAATCTGCACCGCAGCCTAATTTCCGCACAGTTATTTTCTGCAACGTCTGAACTAAGTTTCCTAAAAATGTATAGAAACAAATGTAAAAAACAGCTGCTGCAGAATTCCACTGCGGACTGTCCGCAGCGGAATTCAACAGCAATTCTGCCACGTCTGAATGTGCCCTTACTGTCTCACCCCAGTGCTGGATTCTCAGCTACACCACTCATTACTGCTGTAATATCTCCTCCATACTGTTGCAGCTTCTATATATAAGTGATAGATAGAAGAGCAGGATTCTCCTCTTCTCTGTGTGTAGTGTATAGAAAACATGGTAGCCATTAGGCTCCGCCCACTAGCTCAGAGACAATTGAGAATTAGAGTTCGAGCCTGCAGAGGGGAAAACTGCTAAAAAAACCTCACAGGATACAAGTCATATAACGGCCAGAAATAGTGTTATTCCTCATGTACACACATATGACAGCTTATTCTGAAAAGTCACCTGAAAAGTTAGGAAGAAAAAAAAAAAAAAAAAACAGAACCAAGATCCAGCGCTGGGTGTGCGTTAAAAAGGAACTCCTGTTCCAATGTGCACATTTGAACAGGGCTTACTGCTATCCTTCACCTAACATTCATTCCTGTACTCTGCCACAGAACTACTCCATATAGTTCTATCATTTTTATCTTTGTTATACCAATAAAATTGGAACAGGAGTTCCTTTTTAACGCACACCCAGCGCTGGATCTTGGTTCTGTTTTTTTTTTTTTTTTTTTCTTCCTGTTGTGTACCGCTGGCCGCGCGGGAATCCGGGCGCTGTCTGCACTCAGACACAACTAAACGGTGAGCTGGAGGTCTACCTCCCCCCTCTTCCCCATACCTGAAAAGTTAGGTATGCTTGAATATTTTTATTAAACTTACAGCATTTTCCTGTTGGTTTCTTCCATCTAGCCATATCTTAGACAAAGGTCTCCAACCAAGAGCATCTCCTTCTATATACAATATCCCCTTAAATTTAAAAAAATAATAACATTTTAAATATCTCCTTCAAGTTCAGGAAATGCGTAATAAAATGTAACAATAAATGCCAATCCTTACTGCTTTTGTCAGGGTTGCAGGTGAAGCGGTTTGTAAACCAGTCGTTTCAAAAAGAAATTTCAGATTTTCTGGAAGTTCCAATTGGTCACCATTACTGAGCTGCAAAACCTAGACCAATAATAATATTCAGTAAAGACGCACACATCATAACAAGTACAGTGGCTGCAACTGTCTTGCAACATTGCTCCTGGAGCTGATGTGACAAACAACAATTACTCTCTAATTTGCGTTTAGTCATAGGACCTGCTTTGGCCATGTTCACACTTTGCGTATTGGCTCCGTTAGGATCCTCCGTCGGAGATTCGGTCCAAAATACTGAAAAAAATGGCGCTGCATGCTGCACTCTTATTTCGGTAAACCAATGGACACCATGACAAAAAACCCAACGGATCCTTTTAAAGTTAATGGTTTTCGTCGGGCGCTGTTGGTGTACATTACGCAACAGATCAAGCACATTTTTCTTGCTATTCTGCTTCTATGATGGAGATGTAGACCCCGCCTTACCGTGGTTTTAAAGCTGCAGCTTCCATATTACATTAATGTGAATGAGATTTATTTTTGTATTTGAAAACTAAAAAGACTGCATGCCCTATTTATTGCAGTTTTCATACTGACTGCAAAAGAGCAAAACCACAACATTTACGTATAGCATTAATAATCAATTTTGAAAATAAGGAACAATTTTATTTTATTTCGTTTTAGGGTAATATTTTAAATTATCTAAATTAGCACTACTGTACTTACTTTGTCTGGACCAAGCACACTGTTAAAGTTGTCAGCCCAGCTGCAGTTCAGAGGTCCGTCAAACCAGAGCCATGTATTGCAGTGATTCTAGAAGTATGAACATATACTGTAGACTAATAGGTAGATAGATGGACATAAACAATTTAAAAATATGTATTTTATAGAATATAAAAGGGGATAAGTATTTGAATTCATATAAAAAAATGGAATCCATTAAAATAACATAGTATCAAATTAAAAGGAACACCCCAGTCAAAAATGAAAAATCAGCCAGGATATGGTGTTTGTATGTGTTCCTTTTTTTTACATTGTATAGTCTTTGTATTTCCTGTTATTACTACATTTTTTCTACATTGCAGCACTAAGTGGCTGCTATCTCCATGACTTTGGGTTTTGTAGAGCTCCATGGCTTACCAAAAGCTGAATGTTTTCTTTTTGACAGGAGTGACACTTTGGGCATGACCAGACGTGGCGGAATTGCTCTGGAATTCCGCAGCGGACAGTCCGCTGCAGAAATCCGCAGCGTACACGTTTCTCCATTGCTTTCCACAGCTTTTTAGTTAGGTTCATTTACACGTTGCGGACAATTCCGCTGCGGAGCATAGGCTGCGGTGCGGAATGTGGTGTCCGCAGCATACACTGGCTTTTGCGGACGTGTAGCGGACTTGTTGCGGACTCATTGCGGAATTTCTCCATTGACTTCAATGGAGAGTCAAAATTCCGCAATGAAATCCGCAGATGTTATGTGTGCTGCGTAGCATATTGGTTTTACGAACATGATAGTTCTTCATTCTGGCTGGACCTATGTATTTCTAGGTCTACAGCAAGACTGAGGAAGTCAATGGGGCTCCCGTAATTACGGGTGACTACGTGTGTGCACCCGTAATTACGGGAGCGTTTGCTAGGCGACGTCAGTAAATAGTCACTGTCCAGGGTGCTGAAAGAGTTAAACGATCAGCAGTAACTGTTTCAGCACCCTGGACAGTGACTTCCGATCACAATATACATGAACCTGTAAAAAAAATAGAAGTTCCTACTTACCGAGAACTCCCTGCTTCTTCTTCCAGTCCGGCCTCCCGGGATGACGTTTCAGTCCAAGTGACGGCTGCAGCCAATCACAGGCTGCAGCGGTCACATGGACTGCCGCGTCATCCAGGGAGGTCGGGCTGGATGTCAAGAGAGGGACGCGTCACCAAGGCAACGGCCGGGTAAGTAAGAATTTATTTTACTTTTACTAGGGAAAGGTCTGTCCCTTCTCTCTATCCTGCACTGATAGAGAGAAGGGAAGTACTTTCACCTCAATACGCAACGGCTAGTCCGCATCAATTTAATGCCCATTTAAGGCAGAGCCGCAACAGAATCTGCAACGCAGATTATGTGCGGCATTGATGCAGACAGTGGCGGAAGAAATACGCCACGTCTGGTCATGCCCTTTAAGTCCTCATGGACATCGCAAAGACTTATGCATGGGGGCTGTACGTTGGCAAACAAGAGTCCCTGTGACTTCATATTACAGAACCGTGTGCCGCTGTATGGTGCCTCTTGAATTACCCGAATTGCCTTTTTCCACAAATAGCTGATAACTCCATCTTGCCACATATGTAATCCATTCTGGCCACCAAACATCAAGGTCCTGTTGTCGACACTCAGAGGATTAATCTTCACAATTTTATTGGATGCTTCTCGGTTAGAGACCTTTATATAATTAAGAGCCTGAACTAATGTACTAATGCATGAACTTTTTCCAGATGCTGGGGGTCCTGCCACTATCACACCTGTAATGGTAATAAAATGATTAATTAAAAAATGTACAGCACATATGGTAGGAGATTACGTGTATTAAATGCACATCAGTGAGTAAACCATCTCATAATATGATTTTATTTGAATCCTTATGACTGCATTAGGAAACATTTTCTGTTATCATTATGTAACAAAGAAACAATTCCCACGCCTATATTGGCGTTTTTTTATTCGATGGTTAGTCGATACAGCAGAAAAATTAATCCACAAGGAATACAACTTCAATTAATATGGTTAGTATGGTCAGTTCAATGATACTATATATTTCAGAATACCGTTTTGCAAGTAACAGACGTTTCAGTCCTCCCGGATCGGTTATCAACAATGAATGTAGCAAAATGTATAGTTAATAATAGTAATATTGATTAATAATAATTAGTACAAAACATTATATAAATAGTACGGCACTATAAATTGTCAATACAAATATCCAATGTCATAAGAAATATAGCCAATAACACATTAAATATGCAGTCATTAATATATATTTTTTTAAATGTAGTAAATCATGATGTACATTTCCTAAGGTATCCAAAATGGCATGGTAGTAATGCCTTAAATATCACTAACATTGTGGGTATAAGGGTATGTTTACACAGCCTATTTTCAGCCGTTTTTCAGGCCGTAGACGCCCAGAAAAACGGCTGAAAATACGGGTGGGCTGAACGCCTCCAAACATCTGCCCATTGATTTCAATGGGAAAAATGGCGTTCCACTCCCACTGGGCGTTTTTTACATTGAAATCAATTAGTAGATGTTTGGAGGCGTTCATCATCCGTATTTCTAGCCGTTTTTCGGGGCGTTTACGGCCAGAAAAAAGTCTGAAAATAAGCCGTGTGAACATACCTTTAGGGTATGTTCACACGCTAAACAAAAAACTGCTGTAAAATATGGAGCTGTTTTAAAGGGAAAACAGCCTCTGATTTACAGCCGTTTTTTATGCATCAAGCGTTCTTTGATGTGTTTTTTACGGCCGTTTTTGGAGCTGTTTTTCTATTGAGACAATGAAAAAATGGCTCCAAAAACTGCTCAAGAAGTGACATGCACTTCTTTTTTACAGGGCGTTTTTTACGCGCCGTTTTTACAAACGGTGCGTAAAAAAATGCCTTGTGTGAACGAAACACAGTTTTTCCCATTGAAATCAATTGGCAGATGTTTGGGGGCGTTCAGCCCCTGTATTTTCAGCCGTTATTCGGGGTGTTTGCTGCCCGAAAAACGGCTGAAAATAAGCCGGGTGAACATACCCTTAGAGTAAACGACTCCAAAAAGGCACGCTGAATACATTACTTTCAAAAGATAAAGCCAAGTCAAAGCAGAAGATACAATGATATAAACATAAAATAATAAATTACATTCTAGGGAACCAGGTTAGACAAGTCAACTGTGTGCCACAGTACATGCTGATTCAGCATCCTTAAATAGCTAGTGCGTACGTCTAGAATTAGGAAACCTGCACAAGCGCTGACGAAACTGAGCATAAGTTAAAGGAGAGAGAGCGCAATTAAGCATTCTTAAGGAAAGAGTCTGCGCACTTGTTGTAAGTTAGGTAGTGTTCCATCATTGCCATAGAAACTGGACATGCACACTGCCTCAGATAGAGTCATAGTGGTAAAGGTTAAATAACGGGACCCTCTTATGAATGTCCCTAAAGTAAAAGGGGTTTCATACTGTGGTATAACAGTAGAACACATCGAAATGAAACAATTAGACCTTGAGATAACCAATATTTATGTAAGGTATATACAGTATATATATATATATATATATATATATATATATATATATTTAAAATATTCAATCCTATGGAATCTCATCTGAGTAATCAATATATTGTGAAGAGATATATGAAATAAATTATGCCATAAATAATGGAATAAATACACTATATGGACAAAAGTATTGGGACACCTACAAATAAGCAGCATTTATGACATCCCATTCTAAACTTATATGCATTAATATGGAGTTGGTCTCCCTTTTACAGCTTCCACTCACCTAGAAAGGCTTTCTACAAGATTTTGGAGTATGTCTGTGGGAATTTTTGCCCATTGTTGGACGAGAGGGCCTGGCTCACAATCTCCGTTGTAGTTTATCCCAACGGTGCTCGATGTGGTTAAGGTCAGGGCTCTGTGTGGGCCAGTCAAGTTCTTCCACACCAAACTCACCCAACCATGCCTTTATGGTTTTATTGCTTTGTGCACAGTCATGCTGGAACAGAAAATTGCCTTCCCCAAAGTTGGAAGCATACAATTGTCCAAAACATCTTGGTATGCTGAGGCATTAAGATTTCCCTTCACTGGAAATAAAGGGCTGAGGTCAACCGCTAAAATAGCATTATCCGCTCTCCACCAAACATTACAGTTTACACAATAGAGTCAGGCAGGTAAAGTTCTACTGGCACTCAACAAACTCAGACTCGTCCATCAGACTGCCAGATAGGGAAGTGTGATTCATCACTCCACATAACACACAGAGTCCAGTGGTGACGTGCTTTACCCCACTCCATCCAACACTTGGCATTGTGCTTAGTGATGTAAGGCTTGCATGCAGTTGCTCGGCCATGGAAACCCATGCCATGAAGCTTCCGGCGCACAGTTCATGTGCTGAGGTTAATGCCAGAGGAAGTTTGGAACTCTGCAGTTATGGCTCAGCAAAACATTGGCGACTTTTATGCACTATGCGCCTCAGCACTCATTGACCTGGCTCTGGAACTTTACGTGGTCTGCCACTTCGTGGCCAAGTTGCTGTAGTTCAAGAATGCTTCCACTTTGCAACAATACCATTGATAGTTGATGATGGAATATCTTGGAGGGAAGAAATGTCCCAAACTGACTTATTGCAACGGTGGCATCCTATTATAGGACCACGGTCAAATTCAGTGAGTTTTGAGGGTGACCCATTTTTTCACAACTGAGTACACTACATGGCTAGGTGCTTGATTTTATACACCTATGGCAAAGGGACTAAATGAAACACATGAATTCAATAATTAACCCCTTCCCGACATTTGTCGTAAGCATACGTCATGGAAAGCCAGTGCTTCCTGCAAAATGTCGTATACTTACGACAAATGTTTGGCACC